>NW_025999712.1:1200000-1800000 GCF_019419815.1 Pyrus x bretschneideri | reverse complement strand
GACACGTGATGTACCATCCTGTGCTGCGGGCACATTGAAAAATTTCTCATCATCTTGACTATTATTAGAAAAAAAAAAAAAAACACCACAAATATGAAACTGGGGAATGTAATTCAGTTTGAACTCTTTTTATTATTCTAAGCAAAAATAAAATAAATAAATAATCTATTAATGTATCAGACAATCGGGGAAAAAAGTGGAGTGTGGAAGGGGGGTTGGGAGACGCGCCCAGCGCAAGTTGGGTTTTTTATGTTTTTTTTAAATTCTTTTATATTTATCATCAAATAAAGTTAGTGGATGATTTTTTTTATTAAAATGTAAAGATTTGATGACCTTTTCATTAGTTTTTCTTTAAGAAATATCAACTCAAGTAGAATTATTGCCTATTTTAATGCAATTATGCAAAATTAATTTCAATAGGAAATACTACTCTCTAATGATTTTTCCAACCCAAGGAAAAGAAGACTTCAAGTATTAGGTTATGTGAATCCAGAGATCGCCACCTACCTATTCCAAAGCTAAAATTTCAAGAGGAAATCTACATCAATGATTTGGTGAGATGACTCAAATGTGAGAACCAATCAGAGAGCACCAAAAGATAAACCTCGGTACTCAGAGCAACAAAATCACAAACCAAGGAATGCAACGATTATGATGTACTCAGTTATATTTCAGGAAAAGACTACAAAACCTACTACCCCAAGCCTCTAATGTTATATCACCAACGTACAGTTACAGATAAGAATCAGAATAAGCACCATAATCTTAAAGACATGATTTTATCACGCAAAGAGAAGAAGGATATCAGCTGATGATTTTCTGTACTTAATTATCAAACCACTGCATACTTTGATTGTGTGGGAATAGTTTTATGCCAATAGAAGCAATATGGCTTCTCCCAACCCAACAAAAGGGTTTTCTTTTTTTGTTGAAAAAAAATTTCACATGCAACATTCATTTACCTGTAATTGAAGAATACGAAGCGCCGGAAACTGGAATTCCTCCACAAAAAATCAAAACAAACTCCCCTGCAAAGCAACCAAACTTAATTTCAGCAATCTTATCTAAAATTTAAATTTAAATTTTAAATCTCATACTAAACAAGTTTTGGAGTCTTAAAAGAAAATTGTTTTTAAGAGATGTTCTTAAAAAAAATGTTTTGAGAAATGATGAAATTTTTTTAACGTAATATCAAACAAGCCCTTAAAAGCCTTCGGAGCCTGAAAACAAAAGTTTCAAAATCAGAAAAACCGATGAAACCAAACCCGATTTAAAACAAAATTTTCAAGTATTTGAACATTATTTATGGATGAAAATCATTTTTCCATTTTGTATTTGTATTAATTGTATGAAGCATGCAATTAGTGAAAAACACATCTAGAATTCAAGAATCTTGAGTACCTAAAAAACTTCTTACCTGACCCACAACCAATACTTTTTTTTTTTTTTTTTTATAACAAAGCCCTCGAGTCCTCGATCATTAATTCAGAAAATAATGCATGCTACCCAGAAAAAGAAAAAAAAAAAAAGAAAAAAAAAAAGAAGCCCCTAATTGGTAGGAGAACTCACCATGAAACCGAACTTTTTCTGGGCTTAAAGCTTTCTTCGAATCGGGACCGGATTGTGTTGTAGTTAACAGGTTTTGAGAGAGATTGAGCTGGGGTTCGTGGTTTGTGAGAGAGAGAACTGGGGAGATTCTGGATGCAAATGGAACAAACAGGTCTATTCTTAAGAGGTGGTGGCACCCCCAGCCAACAAATAGTAAGGGGAAATTTGTAAATCCACTGTTTAACATTAAAAGGCAAAGCAGGAACGGGAAGAAAAACGAAAGGTATCTTCGTGAAATCACTGTTGGTAAACAGTGCCCATCAACTGAAAGTTTTCGTATTGGTATAAGATACAGTACTAAGCGTAGTGCATTGTATACAGTGCCGTATTATGGCGGCTGGAAGCTGATTGGAAATTTCACAAGGCATGGAGGAGCCTTTAGTCAAAAGCAAAGCGAACTTTAGTCACAAAGCAGGCACACCTGCCATGGCTTTTTGGTCTGTCAATTTCCGTTTATCTTCCTCCCTGCTTTTATAAAGGCGAGCATCTGTTAAGCATTCTCTAATTTAAGGGGTCCCATTTAACACGCGAATTAGGGGGGAGTGATTCCCACATGGTACATTGGAATTTTATCGGGTGAGTAATGTTATATTGGTTGAGAATGAACTTTGTATTGAGGGATCTTATATGAGTTTATAAGAGGTTGGATTATTTCTTATATTACTAATTGATTTAATGATGGAATCTCAATTTTTTTATAGTATTAGAGCAGGTTATCCCACGTGTAAAATTAATGGTCACATATGTTTTACGTCATCTCATTGTATTATACACGTGTTAAGCTCGAAAATTCGCTGCACATGAAGAGGAGTGTTGAGAATGAGTCATACATTGATGAGAGAATAAATTTTGCATGAGTTTATAAGAGGTTTAGCTACTCTTCATATTGTTAATTGGTGTTATGATGAAACTTTAAATTTCTTTAATATTCATTCTAGCACATTTGAATGGTAAATGGGTTCTTTAATCTTACAGGGAAATAGATAATTAAAATGATATGCTGCATGATTAGATTCTCAATGGTAATGCTGCATGATTAGATTCTCAAGAGTTCATATAGGCAAAAGGATGCTACAATCAATGGCCGAGTGACCCCCACAACGAGCGTAGTAAATGGATGGAAATGTAAACCCAGAAATATTCACCAAATTAGGGAGAAAATTTAAATATATATATATATATATATATATATATATATTAATGCATGAAGGTTCATTACAAGCCAGAAGGCTTAATAGAATTAAACTCAATCTTAATTGTAGAGCAAAACATAATTTCAAAATTTTTGGAGCTGATAAGTTTTTATTAAGATTAAATAATGGTAAAAGACAATGAAAGGAATGGTTGCACCAAAAACGAGAGAGGTGTAAAAGAACAGGATAAAGGGGAAATGCACCGAAAGGAAAATGAAAAATGAAAGGAAATGGAAAAGAGGCATCATTATGTCACATAAGAACTTATTAGTTGGGATAACGTAAAGTAATACTTTAACGCGATATACCACAGTTCTTTTATTGTTAAATCCTTAATATTTTATTAGGGAAAACTTGATATAAGTTTAATTTTTTAAGCCAATAGTAAGAATAGTCCAGTTTATTAAAATAAGTCTAATTTGTTATATTTAATTATTTAATTATCAATAGTTATTTGTTCAATGATAAGATTTATTATAAAAATCAAATTTCTTTCCAATTATCTCTTTGCTTATTTCTTTTTATTTATCTTTTTGTTATTTCTTGTTCTTCCTCTTGCTTTAAACCTCATTTATAAATTTTATTTTTAATTTTTATAATCAACTTATATCACATGTTAATTATATTTATCTACCTATATGACAGATTCTTTTTTTATAATTAACCTGTCAAAGATTAATATGTCTTGCTTGTAGGTATGTTGTGTTTTTTCTACCTTTTAATTAGGTTTCATATCTCACTTATAGGTATTATATACATTTATATATTTGTTACTTGAGTTAGGGTAGAATGTTTTGCAGATAAATTTATGTTAGTATATTATTTTTTTTGTTATAAGATATTAAATATATATTTTTGGAGTTGGAAAATGAGTAATATTAGAAGATTTTAATTGATTTTTAATATTTTTAGAAATATAAAATGAATATAAAATAAATAAAACCATATAATTAGATAACTAGACCCATTCTTAAAAACACTCTACGTTTTTTGACATGAAAAGTAACTTTTCGGGCCATATTATGGAAGCTGACCGGAAATTTCACAAAACACGCAGGAGCCTTTTGTCGTCAAAAAGCAGAGTGAACATTAGTCATAAAGCGGGCACGCTTGTTATAGTTTATTGGTCTGTCAATTTGCACTTTTCTTTCTCCCTACTTTTTATAAAGCTGAGCATCTGTTAGAGCAACTCCAGCGTTGGAGCCCTCCCCCCTGGCAATTCACTATTCAATCCACCTAATGAACAGTAATTGCCCTTAATGAACAGTAAGTAGCCCTGGCAATAGATTTTGCATCTCCACCGTTACACTTCTATAGCCCTGGCAATAGGCAATAAAATATTAGTTTTTTTTTTTTATTTATAAAATTAATACAAAATAATTTTAAATGTAATATCGGATAAGATTTCTCTTAACTGCATCTCATTACCCGTAAGCGAACTATGAGTAACTTCAACCCAGCTAGTACACAACGCAACATCTTCAATAAGCGACCAATTCGTACCTGCACCAGTGGTCATTTTGTTGAAAAAAAATTGATTCAAACTTTGAGACAAAGAAAGGAATGTGATTGAAAGTGGTTGAGAAAATATGAAATTGTTGTGAAGGTAGATGATAATGAGAAGGTATTTATAGAAAAGTAAAAACAATTTTTTTTACAATTTTTTTCAGATTTTTTTTTGAATTTTTTTGAATTTTTTACATTTTTTTTTGAATTTTTATTCAATTAATTAATCTCTGCCGTTGGATATAAAAAAATTTGAATTCCAACGCTCCAGATTGTGCCACGTGTCACAACGGTAACTTTTCAGATTTTTAAAACTATTTTTTCATTTATTTTTTAATTTTTAAAGCATTTTAATATCCACCGTTGATCTCAGATCGAACGGTGGATATTAAATCTGACAGTTTGAAAATTTTTTACCGTTGAGATCTAACGGTCCACATTAAGTGACCATTACGATCTAACGTACCGTGGGAAGCCACGTGGCTTCCCAACGGTAACAGACAAACATTTTTTTTTTTCTGATTAATGTGTCAGGACGCGCCCCCACGCGCGGGTGGGGTGCACGCGCCTGACACAAAAAAAATAAAATAATAGGCTGACGCCACGCTGGCGTCAGCATGGCGTCACTCCCACCCCGGGCTCAAGGCCTGTCGATTCCTCACGGGCCTGGCCCTCGGGCCTTCCCCTTCCCCCCGGCTTCCCAACGCTGGAGCTGGTCCACCTTCACTCGGGCCTCCGTTTTGGAGCCCGTCCCCCGAGCTAAACCCCACGCTGGGGATGCTCTTAAACATCCTCTAATTTAAGGCTCTGTTTGGCAAATCGGATAAAGGATCGGATATGATTAGTTATACGAATCCAGGTGTTTGGCGTTCACTCGTACTAAATAAGCACCAGATTAATTTAACCGGTCGGATAGGATAATACGGTATACACCCGCTTAATAAAACCAACCAAAACGTCCGAATTATTTAGTCGGGAAAGAAGAATATGGGAGAGAAAGGGAGGGAGTTTGGGGGGTGTGGCGGAGAGAGTTGGGGAACAATTATTTGGGATTCTTCTACCGTCGGGGAAGAAGAAGGGAGAGAGAGGGAGAGTGTTTGGGGGGTGCGGAGAGACCTGGGAACAAAAAAATGATTTCATTTTTTAAATTTTTTTTTTTTTAAAGTTTGATGCCTCCTATATAGTATAATATCAAACACAGTATAAATAATACGGTCACTAGTCCGATACTGCACCAAACACCCGACTAATTTAGTCAGTACTATCCGGTGGCTATTTATCCTATCCGACAGAAATAGTCAGTACTGTCCGAGCTGCCAAACGAGGCCTAAGGGGTCCCATTTAACTCGTGATTTCCGCGAAGTACATTGAAATTTTATCGGGTGCAAGTCCAGCCGTTACATTTAAAAGTGTTTATTGTACATTGATGTATACAAGAATTTCCTGCCTTAACAGTCGAAAGATGAAAGAGAGAAACTAAAAAAAAATTATAGTTGTTACTTAGTACTACGGTTTCATAGTATTCATCTTCACTAGTACGTAAAAGATCTTAGGTTTGATTTTCCACCAAAAGCGAATTTGAACCACATTATTACTAGCTCATTATGAAGCTAACCTCACAATCTCCCCCTTGATTTAGATAATAACGTTTGTTTAAAAAAAAAACAAAAAACAAAAAAACCTTTAGTTCGCCGACACACCGGAACTTCGATGTTCAGTGGGCACCGAAATTGAGATATGCTAGTGATGAGTCGATTTCATATTATATATTTTATCCTATTTTAGTATGTTTTGGTAATTATTTTGGTAGAATTTTGATACTTAACTTTATATTTTCAATATAGGACATTCGACATCCTCTTGAGCAAAACGTGATCAAACGGGCAAATTTTAAAGTGATTCAAATTGGAGGACATTCGTGAGTCCTTTAGCTTGTTTGTGTCAAATTTTTGGCTTTTTTTTCTTTCTACCAAGTAGTTATTTTCTAGCGATGAAATAAAAAAGCAATGCGTGATGCTAAAAAGTGACTTTTTGGGCTTAATTGCGATTTTATGAGCCTAAGATGACATATGTTGGGTTCATGGCCTTCTGGAGAAGTGTTCAGATTATTCGAAACTTTAAATCCAGCTATTTTGGGCCACTTTTGAAGGAGATTTGGATCCAAAACGTCGTTGTGCAGATTTTGAGCTGTTTATCCTAGTCAATTTAGGATTATGTTTTCTAATTTATTTTAATTTATTTGGTTTCCTAGTTTTATTTTAAGTCATTTTCTAGGAAGGATTGGATTTTCTACGTAGTATAAATATGCCATTATGGCTAGCTCTGTGTTCTTCTTTTCAATGTGATATCTGAGAGAGAATTTTGGCCAAAGCTTAAGAGATTTTCAAACTTTATTCTACAAGGTGTTTTCACTTTTTTTCTATTTCAATGAAACTCTTTCGATTGAACATGTATAATTAACTTTCTTTTGCTAAGGCAGGGCCATCAGCCTTAGCATGAATATGTAGTTTTTATTTTATTGCTTATGATATTATGCATGCATGCTTTGAATTATTAATAATTGTAAGTCACTTAGGGCGAATGCCACATCTTAAGGATTGCATGTTTTTTCAAAGGGTTTTCATAGAACATAATGAGTCATGCATCTTTATATTTGATCTGAATGCTATAGACGAATTGCATGTTTGATATATGCTCTATCTTGAATGCCACAAGTTGAATATGCATTAGGAAAACCTAACATTCAAAGTTGCATGTGTAATTCATAAGTAATTAGTGAATCTACAAAATATTGTTAAGAGAACGGTGGAACCCTAGTGCTTTTACAAATCTATTTCTCAAAGCCGTTTCTTTTTAATTTGATTTCTTTAAAATTGATTTCTTGTTGATTTTCCTCACTTACTTTTATTAAATTCGTTTTTATTATTTTTAGATTGAAAAACAACTATTTTCAAACTTTGTTTTCAAATAATTAACTAAGATTTTACTTTTACATAAATTGTTTTAGATAATCCTTGTGGGAACGACCTTACATGAGCATTTTTACTACAACTACCTTGTTCTCTTACAAGTATTTTGTGTGATTTTTAACCCTCTTTATGCAAGTACTAAAAATCCTATCAGCTAGCCATCATGTGGATTGGCGACGAATCCATAATATGCATAAAGTCATAACTCAAGTTTTCAACTATTAAAGTCTACCGAAAATAGGGCTAAGCCCAAATTAAAACACATGCAAGTAACCACATTTATTGCATCCCCAAAGGACCACACTTAATGGGTCTCTGACACTATATTACACGCATACAAAATCATACACTAGCCGTAACTAGTATAAGCTGAAATATAATTATGTTATTGTCGAGTAATCTCGAGATGATGACAAGGTGAGAATATAACTATGTAATCATGTCACTACCACCGAGTAATCACGAGGTAATAGCAAGTTGAGAATATAACTGTATAATCACGTCATTACCAAGTAATCTCGAGGTAATGACAATTGAGAATATAACTATATAATCAAAAGAGGAACTAGAACGGTAAACTCTGGTTTGCGCTTGCTCCGAAAGTTTCAAGTCATATTCCAAAAAGTACCAGAACGCGCATCTCAATATCCCAATAAATATACTTCGGAAACAACTTCACATCATGGAGGAAATAATATAACTCAAACACAGGAAATCGAAAAGAATGGATGACAAGGCATCTTCCAATCACGTTTCAACGTATATAAAACGCTTTAGTTTCTGATTTGGTGGAAGACTTACTCACATATAAAAAAGGTATCTCGAGCTACAATAAACTTAGCTATACAAAAAGTAAACAGTAAAGTTGAGCACTGACATCAACAATTTCATTTTCGCAATCACTAACGTCAGTACGCGATTAAAGCAAACACAAGAGAAATTGTAAAAGAAATACGTTTGAGCAAATCTTATTAGCAAATTTCAGGGCAAATCAACTTAGCGCAAAAGAAGAGTCAAATTTTGAATAACGGTGAGTAAACAAGTTAGCAACAAAACAATGAAAATTGTAAGAATTGAGAACCATAAAATATATAGCTTGAAAGGTGAAGATCCCTTGAGGAAAACTCAACTTTGTAAACAAAACTTAAAAGAACGAACTTTGTCTGCTTAATGGTGTTGTAGTTATGCTCTTCATTAATTGGCCAGATTTGAGAGAAGCATCTCAACAGAAAACAAGCTATGTATTTTGGCTGTCATAGGCCGAACATTATACATTCTAAAATTGACGAAGGATTTGACTGTAGCTATCTACAGTCAAACTTTTGCCCCTCGATTTCACGTTATTTACAATAATGGCATCATATTTGGGCTGAATATTTACATCTCTGACACTGACCACAATTTGGGTTTTTTAGGGCGGTTGGTTTTGGGCCCGAAGTGGGCTTCGGTGGTGACCATTGAATGGATTAAAGCCCTGAACGTCAAATGCCTATTTTACCCTATCTACATTCAAAATCCGACGGACTGGATTGGAAATTTCATGGGTATTTTGGTCATTCTTCGTTTGGAAGAGTGGTGGTATGCCTGGGTTCGATGGGAGTGAGGGAGTAGTTCAGGATGTGCCATTGTTGCAGAGGGTGAGGGAGGAAATTGAGGGAAGTTATCACGGCCCCGGCCTCTCTAGCTTCCCAGTTCCATACATATTTATTTTTTTTATTTATGCTGTTACGGTTAAATTACGTTAATATTTTATATTAATATTATTTTTTATTTTATTATTTATATAAAAAAATTAATATAAAATGTTAATGTGGTCGTGATCCTACAAAATAAAAGAGAATGATGATGTATAAAAACTGGAAGGGCAAAGAAGCCGGATCCGGTTATCACTGACCCGATTGAGTGAGGGATTTTGTGAGGATTGCACTGACTTGATTGACCGAGGATGGTCTGACATTTAGTAAGGCAAAAACAGAATGAGAGAGGCGGGTTGCAGAGGCAGAGAGAAAGAGGGAGGGGTGGGGGCACTGAACATGAGCAAGTAAGGCTCTTCTGAACAGGAGCAAGCAAGGTGTTTTGATGCCTTATTTTGGCGGTGAAAGGAAGGGTCACATGTAGAGAGAGAGAGGTTTCCTTCCGCGCACATTACCGTTTCGATCGCTTCGACAGCAAGCCGCCACCACCGCCACCTAGAACAAAAAATAAACATCCGCCACTGCTCTTCAGCCATCGTCTCCGGCGATCCATTCAAATCTCCGATCGAAACAGATATTTACTTCCGATTCCATTGATTTCAGATCGTTCAAACTGAATTATTGCTGAAATTGTGTGATGGGTTGAATGCAGAGAGAAACTTAGGGAAAGATGAGTGACGTATTCGAAGGGTACGAGCGCCACTAAAGAGAGCTCTTCGCCAACCTCACAAAAAAGTGTACGGTAGCTGGTGCTCTCAATAGAGGCCAATTTTTTTCTCACTTTTCCTTATTTATTTATTTATTATTATTGTGAATTTAATGTATATTTCCCACACATTGTCACTGTGCTTATTTGTGTGTCGGCGAGCTCAGTTTTGGTGATGTTGGGTGCCCAACAGGCAACAGTGTTGCAAGAAAAAAATGAGTGGAAAAAGTGGATTCTGTGTTTGTCTAATTTTTTAAGCAGTGCTGAAATCCATAGGTTTATTTGGTCCCTGCCACTAAACTCAGATTTCTGCTATTAATTGCTGCTGAAATGTGACTTTTGCTATTAATTTTTTACCTTTCATATTTATGCTGCTTTTGGATTCCATTCGAATTAAATAATGTAGTTAATCTTGATATGAATTCTCTCTGCAACAATAATTAAGGATTTTAGTTTAAATTATTACTATTTTGTTCTTGATCTGGCATTGAATCTTTCTTAATTTGGACTGCAGGTGGTTCTGACATGGAGGAGAAGCTGCAAGAGGTTATGATCTTGCTGCTCTTAAGTACGGCTGTTCTTCAACTCATATAAACTTTCCGGTAGGGTTCAAACTGTTAAGAGTTTTATGATTTTGTAAAAGCTTTTTAGTAGCAGAAGCTTGGTCTTTTTGCAGTTGCGTTATTACACTATACAACCTGAGTTAGTATGGGTTTCTTGCTCACTGATATGACTTAGGAATTCTAAAAGCGTTTGCATTTTACAATATACGACTTCAGTTAGTATCAGTTTCTTAATGAGTGGCATGTGAATGTCAAATTTTTTCTTAAATTAATTTCGGAAAGAAATGCGTTTAAAGGTGGTGCTATGTGATGAAGTTAGCATTCTGTTTTTTATTATATACTAGTGGTGGACATTTTTAGCATATTGGTTGAGAAAGATTTATCATTTTCTATAAAATAAAGCTTCATTCTCACCATGTTGTTGATGTTTTTTGTGATTTGAGTTTATAGTGCTTCTAAATGCTGTTTTAATTTAGGAATTTGAATAATTGGTTTTATTTAGCTTAATGCAGGATCTGAAATTTGTGATGATCATTTTCATATTTCTATAAATTTTGAGAGAAAAAAGCATGTGAAAAAGCACATTATTCTCTAGGTATAAATCGCATTAGTCTAATTATGGCTAGGATAAAAAAGCATGTGATAAAGTGAAGACGGGGATAGAGAAAAGGCTTTTGGGAAAGTGCAAAATGGGATGAAGATGGTTTGGGGGGAGTGAGGGGAAGGAGGAAATTACTCAAAAGAAAGGGAAAAAACAGGGGAACAAGCTTATTCAACTAGCTATCCAGCCAGTTCATATAGTGTCTTGCAAGTTGACATTTTTATGTAGTAAGTTCAAAACCAAACTTATGTGTGAAATTAAGTTCATTTACTATTAGATCACAGCCATACTATTGTCTAATGGTCACAATTTCATACTACCTCTTTATTTCAACCAACCACTACAAAAAATAATGACTTTGCTAAGAAGACTAAACTTTGTATTTGAAAGGAACCACTAATTTAAAAAGAAGACACTAAAACACTGATTGAAAACCATAACCATAAATATATTGGCTCTTGGTGTTAACCTAATAGAATGTAAACTCAAATTGAACTGCTTATTTTGCCGTATCGATTCACCTATATCTTGATTTTTCAATTATTTGGAGATGACTGTTAATTTGTGATTTTGTGGGACTTACTCAAGTAAAATGTGCGTTGTCTAACTTGCTGCATTTGAGAATGCAATTGTGTTGCTGCTGCCTTTTGAGTGAATTTTTCTATGAATATTAGTTATGGCTGTTGTCGATTATAGTTTGAAACCCCGCAGCAGAGCACAAGCAATTTTTCTAGTATTAAGCTATAACAGATACCAGAAAATCGAAAAGCTCTATAGACAGTAATTTCGTTTGTTCGTGATGGTAGTTTAAAGTAGGGAAAATTAAAATCCCCTACAGTTTTTCTATATCATTTAGATTAAACATTTGTGTCTTTTTAAAATTTGATTGAAGTGCTTTGACCAATAATTACCTCTATTTTTTTAAATTAAAATACTTTTTGAATTTATTCTTTTATCTGCATGATGCACTTTTCCTTATTTAGTGAAGATATTAGTAATTAAACTATATTTTCTCTTCTTCCAAATATGTTTTTACGATCACATTTTTTTTTTGTTTTGGTTATGCAAACATTTAATATTATTTCTTTTTCCAAATGATTATTTCTTTTTCAAATAGTTGGTGATCAACATAAAAGCTCTGTAATTTTTTCAAATTTTTTTTTTGAAATTATATATTTTTTTGCTGTATTTTTTTTTAAGAATAGTTTTTGAAGAATTATTATCAGGTACAATACATTACATATATATTATCTGCGGGTACGTTTGAATTTACAAAAATCATTAATTGATACGTTTATTTGCAATTTTGGTACGTTTGATTTGATACTTATTGTTAAGATTGGTACATTATTTTTATTTTGTACACATTGTGTATTGGTACGTTTATATTATTCACAATCATATTTTCTCTTAACGTACTACAAGAAAAACTTATTTCAGTACATTTGATTTTGGGGGATTTAAAAATATTTTAAACTATTTTGGAAAGAAAATATCTTAAATCGTAGATAATTATTGCTAAATTGTAGCATTATTGTGAAAATAAATTGAATCTAACCAACATTTTATTTATTTTTTGTGCAATTATCTCTAACGGAAGAGAATGTAATCAAAAGGCTAGATTATAGGAAATTTTAGACTATTATGCGACAATACGATATAATCTTAATTGTAAACTCTGGAAAACATCTTCAAGGAATAAGGGCTCGCCCTCAGGTGGATGAAGAAGCTGGTACTGCGTCAAATCTATGCCCTCAATGTGGTACTGAATATGGTGGGGTTGGCAATCAAACCACTATCCATCTGCAATGTCAAGCATGCGAAGGAATGACGCCTCGCGAACCAATAACAGTGTACCTCAACACTGTTTGGGATGTGATACATATTGGCACACGGGTTGCACAAAGTGATTCTCACCGCGTGTGCAGTCGCGAGACTTTTAAACCAATCCCAGAACTGACCATCCCTAGAATCCCTACCTCGGCACATGAAAACAATAAACGTGAGCAAGTTATAACTGAGAAATATATTGCACTGTTGTTTCCTCTGCACGACTCTCAGACCTACACATGCAGAGCAACTTGAAAACTTTTGTAGCTATATGCGTCCCCAAGAGAATGATGAAACGGTAATCATTTGATAAAACATGATTAATAGATAAGATCATCTTGGCAATACTAATTAAACAAGGTAGAATTTAGACCAGTTGAGATCGATTAGTAAACAACAGAGGGTTTTCGATACTCTGTTCTTACAACATTCATGCATGATCATAGATTCACAATTCCACAGAAACGAAATCATCATCCATATTTTACAAACCAAACGTTTGAATTCGAATTCCACAAAGTACCAAAATCTACCGCTCTATAGACATAATTTGGAAACAAACTTGAAAAAAGAAATTCGGAAACTAGAGCTCATAAACTTGTTGAATACAACAAATTGTGGTACTATAGAACCACCATAAGGCACAGTAAGAAAAGAGGGAGAGTAGAACCAACGCTGAGACAATTCCACTCCATTTAACCCATCAATTTCAAGCCTTCCGAGAGATGGTAACTGTGCCAATGCTGCCATTGAAAAACAATATTCACAATCCATAAGTCGAAGAGTAACAAGATGAGAGAACGAACGGGTCATCTCCTAACCGATTTGGAAATCACACTTGAAGATATCTAGACGAGAAAGAGAAGTGGGTAGCCCTTCATCTGGCAAGCTCTGGAGTCGAGGACAAAAAGAAATCTTCAACGTCTCGAGAGAGATGAGGTGTCTTAACGCCTTGCCGTCAATGGTTTTCAGATTCGGATGATCGGAGATTCTGAGAGAAGTGAGAGTGGTTGGCAGCAGCCCCTCTTCTGGAAATGATTCGCCAATTTCTTCTTCTTCACATTTTGAGAAGTCGACATCCAAGTATTTGAGAGAGGTGAGTGTTTGTAGACCCCACCGCATACGGTTTGCCATCAGTTTTTTACAACTCCGGATACCGAGGTAACGCAATTTAGACGGCAATCCCCCTTCCGGAAATGATTCCAATTCTGGGCAATCCCGTATGATCAAAGACCGGAGAGATGGGAGTGACCTCAATTTGTTACATTCTTCGATTTCCATCGTATTCAAGTTGGGCGCTTGCAGTCCCCCTCCACCCACAAATTCTGTGCACTCCTTTATCTTCAAATAATAGAGGAATGAGAATTTTGTTTCTTCCGGAAATGATTTAAATTCTTTACACCTTTCTATGGACAGAAACTGAAGAGACGGGAGAGAGGCGTGCATCTTCTCTGGCAGTGACCCGAATTTGTTACATTCATAGATTTCCATCTCCTTCAAGTTGGGCGCTTGCAGTCCTCCATGGGGGAAACCCACAAATTCTGGGCACTCCTTTATCTTCAAATAATAGAGGGATGGGAATTTAGATTCTTCCGGAAATGATTTAAATTCTTTACACCCTTCTATGGACAGAGACTGAAGAGACGGGAGAGAGGTGTGCATCTCCTCCGGACATGACCTGAATTTGTTACATTCTTTGATTTCCATCGTCTTCAAGTTGAGCGCTTGCAGGCCTCCTTCATGGTGGAAACCCACAAATTTTGGGCACTCCTTTATCTTCAAATCAAAGGGGGATGAGAATTTAGATTCTTCCGGAAATGATCTAAATTCTTTGCAAAACATTATGGACAGAGACTGAAGAGACAGGAGAGAGGCGTGCATCTCCGCTGGCAGTGACCTGAATTTGTTACATTCTTTGATTTCCATCGTCTTCAAATTGGGTGCTTCCAGTCCTCCTCCATGGGGGAAACCCACAAATTCTGGGCACTCCATTATCTTCAAATCATCGAGGGATGGGAATTTAGATTCTTCCGGAAATGATTTAAATTCTTTACACCCTTCTATGGACAGAGACGGAAGAGATGGGAGCGACATTTGCATATCTTCTGGCACTGACCACAAGTTTTTAAAACGGCACATAGATATCTCCTTCAAGTTGGGCGCAAGCAGCACTCTACCACCCACAAAACATACCAGATTCGGGCAATCTGATATTTCCAACTCACGGAGGAATGGGAGTTCAATATTGAATTTATTGCATTCATGCGAACAAGCAAGGGATTCGATATTAACTTCCTGCAAAATTAGCCGCTCAAGTCTTGGGAAGTAGTCAAACGGTATTTTCCCCGTTAGTTTGGGACAACAATGCAGACGAAGCTCGCAAAGATTAGGAAAATGTCCGCCTTCTTCTTCTTCACCTCCAGGGAAACACCACTCTTGCCATTCCTGCATACTGCGGAAACTTAGAAACTCCAGAGATTTAAATGCAGGTTTAATTCCCCCATAAAACTGAGACCCCACTGATTCCACTCCATTCAACCGATAAATTTCAAGCCTTTTGAGGGACGGTAGCTGCCCCAATGCTGGCAGGGAGAAACAATATCCACAAGTCTCAAGTCGGAGAGTGACAAGATTAGAGAAAGACTCATCTCCTAACCAACCTGGAAACTTTGTACCTCCGTATCCTTCTATAGCCAGTACTTTTAGGTTTGTATTGGGCTGTAGGTTGCCCAGCACTTGATTATGGTTTTGAGAATCAATAGTGTCATCTTCCCATTTCAAACGTATTTCACTGAGCTTCTTGTCCCTTAGTTTGGCCTCCAAAGCATCTTCAGCACGTGTGATATTTTGAAGCCCTGAAATATGAAGATTTCCCCTCAAATGCTGAAACCCCTTTAACTCATCAATGTTTCCCCCGACATCTTTGCTCAAGACAAACTCACCCCCAAATGTTTGGAGATCTTTCAACTTGCCCATGTGGGGGGGCATCTTTTTTATTTTTGTACCTCTGAAATCAAGATGGCGCAAGTGGATAAGTCTTCTCAAAAAGGTGGGCAACTCAGCTAGATATCTACAATTCGACACCAACAATGTTTGTAAATCATACAAAATGCATACTGCGTCTGGTAATTTATGGATTGGAGTGTAACACAAGTCGAGGTACCGTAGATGCTTCAAGTTGCTAATCGAATCAGGCAACTCGCTGATATCATTCCCTCGGAGTTTGACAACTCTTAAACACTGTAGCATTAAAAGGTGATCAAGTCGCACTGTCGGCAATGAATAGAGATCGCCAAGAATGAAGGTGCGCAGATACTTAGCTTCATAAATAGTGTCAAATCTCTCATAATCAACATTAGATGAATATTGCATATAAGAAAAATGGCGACCCTTGCCCACAACGTCCAATGAGAAGTCGTGGTCTCCCAATCTAATGCAAAATTCTCCAGATACGTAAGTCGCCAAATCATGCATCAGATCATGCATGATGAAACAATCATTTGAAAACGAGTATTGAAAAAATGACCGTGAGATTAGATCATCAAAGTATTTCTTTCCAACATCTTCCAACCTGGTCTTCTTTTGGTGTTGTAAAAGATCTTCGGCCATCCACAACAAAATTAATTCAGACTTGTCAAATACATAATCTTTGGGAAATGTCGAACAATAAGCAAAACAATGCTTCAACTCCGGAGACAAGTACTTGTAGCTTAACCATAGAGCCGGCATAATTTCAATCTTTGCGTCTGACAACTCCCATATGTCACTTTTTAGCACATTTTCCCATTCCTCCACATTTGGTTCAGAGCGTAAGAGACCACCAAGAGATTTTGCAGCTAAGGGAAGGCCTTTACACTTGCTAACAATTTGTCTTCCAATTACCTCAAGATTTGGATCTACAATAACACTTGCATCTTTGAAGGCATGTTTTGCAAATAAAGACCAACAGTCTTCCTCAAGTAAGTGCTTTAAATAGTGGGTTTGAAGAGTACACATCGTAGATGCAACACCACCATTCCTTGCGGTAACAATGATCTTACTTCCATGAACTCCAGACTCGAAGGGGCGTTTTAAGGAATCCCAAATATTGTAATTCTCGTTCCAAACGTCATCAAGAACAAAAAGAAACTTCTTCCCCGCCAAAGCATCTTTGAGTTTGACTTGAAGCTCGTTTAGGTCTGTGGTATCACAGCTTTGTGAAGTGACTGATGCATAAATTGTTTGAGTGATCTTAACAACGTCAAATTCATCAGAACCACAAACCCATGCCTGGAGCTCAAAATGCTGCTTCACACTATCATCATTGTATAAAAGCTGAGCAAGAGTGGTCTTTCCGATCCCACCCATGCCCACGATGGGAATGACGCCAATCTTATTACAAGTAACATCATCTGATAGCAACAATTGAATGATGGTTTCCTTCTCATGATCTCTTCCGTACACATTAGAGCCTTCTACTAAAGAAGTTGAAGGCCATGTTTGTGAGATTCTGCGACTACAGCGTTCTTTCAAACCAAAGGCATCTTTTTGTTTTGAAATGAAGCTTAGCGTCTCAAGAATTTCCTCTATCTTGGTGTCTATAGACTCATCAAAAGCATGGAAAGAAGCAGAGATGAGGTCTTGTACCTTGCTAGTGCTACTTCCAAATTCAGCTTCCATTTTTCGCCTTAACGCCTCTGTCTTGATCTCGTCCAGTAAGTCCTCAGCATGAAAGACTGCCTCTTTAAGCTCATGCAGCCACTGCTTCACAACTGGGTTACTTAATTGCTTTTGCTCGGCATCATCATAAACAGCACTGACAGACATCAACTCGATCCTCAACTTCTTCAGCAACCCATCTGTCTGTTTCTTTCCTCTGATGAAGTTCTTGACCTCCTGAGAATCCAACTTGACAAATACTTGCTGGAAGAAACCCGAGAGAGCGGCTCCACCTACCACCATTAGCGCCATGATCGATCTCTTCTTTGCAAATGGAATTGAGTTTTGCTGGGAGAAGATAATCACAAATTAGCTAGCAATATCAATGCAACGAAAACTATGGTTAGTTTTCTCTACAAATAAACAAATTCAAACCAAGAGTTGTTGGATTGATATTAAACAAAGACTGACTTTATCTCTACTAATTAATAAAACTATCATTGTTAACCAAAATTTTATGAAATTACCAGTTTAACTCTTTAATTAAAAAAAATATATATAAATAGGAAATATGGGAGAGAAATATAATTTCACACTACCAAATTTTACTGTTTTATTTTTTCAAAACCTCACTTATATGTAATCCTAACATATCTCTAATTAAAAAAAAAAAAAAAACTTCCCACGCCCACCACATTCTCTTTCACTCTCTTCCTTTCTCCTTCTATTTCAAAAACAAAAGTAAAAAAATTTCTCACACACTTTGTGTGTGCCTATATGCTAGTTATATTTAACACAAGTTATTTCTCGTCAGCTGCCTTTAACTCCACTTTTTAAAGCAACTCTATCCCTAAATTGAGTAGCCCAGGCTATTGATATTAAAATATTATATTATAAAATAATAAAAAATAATTTTATTTTAAATTTCGAATAATAATAAAAGATTGATTGAAAATATTTGCAAATACTAAAATATGGTGCAAGGTGGAAGAATATGGTTAGGTATTTATAGTAAAAAAAAATATATATAACTTTTTTATATTTTTAATTCATTTTGATGAATTTTTTTTATAGTTTTATTTATTTATTATCGCTGTCAAAGTGATGTTACACTACCCTATGGCTGGGCCTGTCAGTTCGGACCTAGGGAAAAGTGGGGGCTCCCTAGAGCCCAAGTGTTGGGATGGGCTTAGCTAGTTTTTTGGGGGCAGGGGATTCCGGAGCTCATCGCCCAGTGGACTTAGCTGGGCTGGAAGTGCTCTTAGAGAATGCTAGCAAAAGTGCGCGCACATTGCTGTGAGTGTTTAAAATGTTCTAAAAAATAAATACATATGAAACAGAGGTCCCTTATGTGAAAACCGCCTAAAACATGCAAAATTTGTAAATATATTTACGATAGGCAATACTGTGTACATATATGTGGAATGTAGTAAGGAAATTATAGACTTTTTGTTTTGAATCAAGAGAGATAGTAATTCTAAAATAAAATTTCAAGAACCCTTTCCAGGCAGTTGAACATAAAAAAGAATGCTAATTCTAAAATGCAATTTCAATGTGTCTATATGTTAAAAGCATGCAAGCAGAGAGAAAGGGCGTAGTTTCTATTACCGGCAGAATTAACTTGTAAAGACTTGCCCACTGTGTTCTGAATTAGTGTCCCTCCATTGTAAGCATCTTTAGAGAAATTTCTATAGATAATTTCACTATAAAAATAAATCCATGTTAAATTTGGAAAGCGTTGCTATTCATAACGTCAACAGAGTTGAAACAGAAACAATCAAGTTATGTAAGTAATTAAATATGCCATAGATAAGTACCTGGATGGGGGCAGAAGTACAGATCTTTTCCTCAAACATCATGGCCACTTTCATGAGTTCTTATAATTCCTTTTCACCAGATAGAGATGAGTAACTCCTCAATGTATCCAATCTTTACATGCACCACATTTAACAAAGTTGACTGACTAATCATCAAAGCGTGTCATGTAGATAGAATTATTAATAACAGAAGTGAATTCAGGATCAATAAATCCAGTCATTTTTGTATAAAACCGCATGAAGGTATGCACAAAATTTTGGTGTAAGTAAACAAATACGCAGTTGTACTCACACTTGAATTATCTATGTTTTCTAATAAAACCTAGTGTTTTATCTTTTAGCCATCTCTATTCAAGTTTTTACCAAATTCATATGAACATTTTCAAGTAAATTCATACATAATTAATTTTAAAAAAGAAAAAACAACAAAAAATTTAGCAAATCGGGGTGAAACATTTACAATTGAATTTCAAACATGACTGCCACTCAGTACTACAGTCTGATGGTAATCCTCTTCACTTGGAAGTAGGAGGTCTTAGATTCGAATCTCGTAGATGAAGAATTCGATACCAAATTAAGATGATCATTGTATGGTTTAGCCGAACTCCATGTTCCCTTAGTATAAAAATATCGATAAATTCAAACATAACTTAAACTCAACCACAAACTTACAGAAATTTTAAGTAGAATTATTAACATAACTCAGAAAAAATACTCAACTTTGCAATTAACTTAAATCGGACAAATTTAACTATTCATATTCATTCACATAATCTCAAAGAGTTCCTTTTAACCGGGTAAACCATTAGTCAACAAAAAAAATGTAGACAAAGCTCTTATCAAAATCAAAATATTATAATGAAGGGGAACTTCAAAATAATCTCAGCTAGGCACTTTTCCAAAGTGAAGGAAGAATCTACTTTCTAACAATTGGACTTGGTATATGAAACCACCAATTTAGTTACCTAAAATTCATAATCAACACAGAAAACAACTCCAAATCCTCAGTTTTACGCAAAATTCCAATTCACATCCCGCTGCATCGTAGGGAGTGTGATGAAATTTATATCTATTTTCTGGGGACACTACTCTATCAGAAAAATATTGAATACAAAACTTTTAAAATTTGAAATATCCTATCCTCAGCAGACAATCACGTCCTTCCGTTTAATTGTAACAACATAACAATGAAGACGAACATCTTACTGCTTCAATTCCGGCTTTCATAAATTACAAACTAATTTTACGGACCTATAATGGAGAAATAAGAAGAATATCTTACTGCTTTAATTCGGGTTTCATTGCCGCATAGCTTGAGCCTTTGCCTTCAACTCAACCTGTCTTGTCTCTTCGTGCTTCACCCGTGGCTCCGATTACCTATACAATCGCAAAAGAGCAATCATTAATCAAAGGGAACTTTAACAAAAAGCTCCCAGTACTGTTCATTTTAACGAAAAACCATATTTTTACACTAAAAAGTCAATCCAAGTAATATTCACTTTACCCTTTATTTTGTCCTTATCGTTAAAATTCAAAGTTTTCAAGTCCTTTTTATTAGTTTTCCTTTAATCAAAACATCAACCCGAAAACCATTAAAACAAAAGGGCTGCTTGTTGAAGTTTCTAATACATCCTTTTGCTTATCTCTAAGCACTAATATGGAGGTATAAGACGAAATAAATAGCGTACTCTATAGCTGTACAACTTCTGAAGTTAGACATGAACTTACCTCTTATGACAAATAGAAACTCAATGAATCATAGTTGTATTCCAACTTCTGAATTTAGACATCAATATGTTTATCTCATTCTTTAACAAATAGAAGATGCTGATTCAATGAGATGAACATAATGATTATTCTTGATTATGTTGTTAACGATCCCATTACACACTCTCATTTCTTTTTACATTTTACATACTCTCGTTAATTTGTTACTTATGTATACACTCTAATTTCTTTTCAGTTGTTTTATTGAGCAAATAAAAAATGAATCAAATGTTATTGTACCAAAACATAGGTACATTTTCCAAAATCACAAAAAAAAAAAAAGGCTTAATTGTTGCAGTCATATTTAGAATAGGAATGTGATTGTGTAAATTATAGTAGGTCTAGAAATATCTCTTATGTTCCTATTAGAAGTTGATTGCCTATTAAGAGTTGTAATCCTAAAAGGGTAAGGTTTTTGCCTATCCTACTACTATAAATAAGGGCAGAATAGGGGTGATACAACACACACCTCACAATTAAATCTCTCTCTTCTCCCTCTTGCTACCGCCGGCCCCCTTTCTCTCTATCCCTTAGATAGCTCAGTTAGATAGTCCTACAATACGTTATCAGCACGCTTTTGCCAAAAACTGAGGAACTGATGGATCGTAGGAGGAGGCTATCTTCCACAAAATTCAAACGCTCTTATTTGTTTTCTGCTAATCAGGTACGCTTAAAATAAAGGAAGATATTCGAAATGTCCACGAAGTATGAAAACATTCCCCATGATGCATGAACCCCTCTATGTTTATATTTTCCTTATGATATATATATATATATTGTATATGTTCATATATTTGTAAACATATATATGTTTCATGCATTACGCAAATAAATTGCTATGTAGAATTGTGAGTTAAAGCATATAAATAAATTAGAAGCAACTATATGGGTTTGTTCAAACCCTAACCATGTCGGAAAAAAAAACAATTTTTGCGTTGGCATTGTGCGGCACCACCGCCGCACCCCCTCCATGGTATCATCGAACCACCACTGATCCAACTAATGGGCCTGAAGTCCATTCGCCCAAACCAAAAGCTTGCAACCTTTTGGCCTGATGTCTCGTGAGTCCCTAGCCCACAGGGTTATGCCATATTGCCCCGACCCGTTTCCCGCAACTCTGTCTGTTGGGTTAAGCTTGACCCAACCCGGACCCAACCTCAGTTGGGCTTCCCATGTGAACCCAAGGCTAGCATTTTGCTAAGCCTAACCCGTGCCCCCCCTTTCAGCCCAAAAGCCAGCAGCTACTGCTGATGGGCTCACCTGTCTTGGCTCATGGCCTGTAGCCATTTATGGGCTGCTATTGTAGCCACACTCGAGCCCAAACCCTTTTTGGGCTATGCCTTTTTTGACCATATGCTATTATTTAGCATTCTAAATAATTTTAACCCAAATGTTATTATTATTGCTTCCATGAGCGACCCCATTTGGTCCCAATCTATTAAATTAATTAAAAGTGACTCGCAGTCCATTAATTTGATAATTAAATCCAAAATTATTGACTTGAAGATTACTTTTAGACATTATCGATTCAATAATTTATTTGTATACTTTGAACTGTTGACATACTTTCCAAGTAACGAAGCTCTTATACTTGAGTTCATGAAGAAACTCAAATACACTACACTTAAATCAGCATATTGCATTCTATGTTTCTTGTAGGAACCTCTCCTTTATGAACTAATCATTCATAAAACTAAATTGAACCGGTAGTTTCATATTTAGTGCCTTTGAAACCTGAAGTTTTCATTCAAAACTTACCACATAAATCCTGTAGGTTTCATGCATAAATTAAACCAATACATGTCTATAAAACCCGAATGTTCTACGATATATGTTGATGGATCACCATATGACTAATCACGTTTTTTTTTGCACCCTCTGTTTTAGGGACATATTGAACTTGAAAAAGTGGACCATCTGGAAGATGTTACTACATTAATGGAGATATCAGTTTTTTAGGAGGCATCAATGCCTATGGACGAGTAAATTAGACATGTTTTAGGGTGTTTTACCCTTAGTGAGCGAACCCACTAGGAGTGGCCGGCCCCCTTCCTCTATTTTCCTAGGTTTATGGTTTAATTTTGAATAATTTTTCTAAGTCTTTGGAATAATTTGTTTGGTTTTGGTTTGTTTTGAATTATGAATTGTTATTTTACGGATATTATTTCTCGAATTGCTTAATTGAATGAATAGGAATTATATTTATACATGTGACTAATTCAATCAATTTATTTTTAGATATGTCCAGTGAGAAAGTTGTCTGGCTGATAGTGCTACCATGCTTACCATCTTGCGTAAGCGACACTATTTTACTAACTTTATACCCAAGAAAGCACCTCGGATAACTCTCTCAGGCCCATCCAATCTGATTGAAGGATACGGAAATGCATGTATCATGTTGTCCAATGGTACAGTCTAAACCATTAAAAAGGTACTCTATTCTCCACGTTCCGGAAGAACGTTGCTGAGTTTTAAAGATATTCGAGATAATCAATATCATGTTGAAACCACTGAAGATAATGATTCTGAATTTCTTTGTATCACTTCATACGAATATGACTATAAGCGTATTCACGAGAAGTTGGAACATATTCCGAGTGGATTGTACATAACAACCATTCGAGGCATAGAAGGCCACCATGTGGCTGGCCCCATGCCTAAGTTCTAGAGCACTTTGCTGCTTTGGCATGATTGTTTGGGACATCCTGGATGTGAAATGAAGTGCCCTATCCTCAAAACATCTCGTGGGAATCTGTTACCTCCCTATGTTGGATTTTCGCCATGCAAAGCATGTTCTTTGGGGAAGTTGAATACTCAACCCTTGATTACAAAGATTATTCACAACCCTTCTAAATTTTATTAGAGGATTCTTGGGGATATTTGTGGACCTATCCAACCAACATGCAAACCATTTAGATACTTTATGGTGTTGATTGATGCATCGACACAATGGTCACATGTTTACCTGTTGTCCACATGCAACGCTGCATTTGCTAAACTTATAACACAAATTATTAAGCTAAAGGCTTGCCACCCTAATTATCTGATTAAGCCGATTCGACTGGATAACGTTGGAGAGTTTACGTCACAGACTTTTGACGATTATTGCAGGTCAGTAGGGATTGATGTGGAACATCATGTACCCCATGTTCACACCCAAGACGGCCTAGCAGAAGCTTTCATAAAGCGCCTTCAATTGATAGCTCAGATTTTGGTTATGAGAACCAAATTGTCGGTATCTTCCTGGGGCTATGCAATATTGCACGCAGTTATGTTGGCCCACCACTACCCAACCACATTCACCGTTACAGTTGGTCAGCCTGACGCCTCGCATTTACGGGTGTTTGGGTGCACCATTTATATGCCAATAGTGTCGTCATTATGTACCAAAATAGGTCATCAGAGAAAAATGGAAATCTATGTTGGTTATGATTCGCCATCAATTTTTCGCTATTTAGAATCCTTGACAGGAGATCTCTTTACCGCACGTTTTGCGGATTGTCACTTTGATAAGGCAGTTTTCCCATCGTTAAGGAGAGATAAGCATGTTAACATTCCGGGAGAACGTTATGAATTGTCGTGGTATGTTTCCACTGTGTCTCATTTAGATCCTCACACTACCCAGTCTGAAACTAAGGTGCAATGAATTATAGATTTTCAGAGCATGCCAGATGCTTTTAATGATCTAGCTAAGGTGACAAGATCACGTATACCCGCTGCAAACGCACCTGCAAGGATATATGTACCCCGCTTATGTCACTAGCCTACCTGGGAAGGCTGAACCATCCCCGAAGGTGGGGAGATCGTACCTTCCACGCGGCCTGGTATATTGGTAGCCAGCCAATCATCTGCTTCAACCCTGAAATGTTGGTTCAAAGGATTCACAACTCCGGAAGAGGAAATCGACACTAACTAGTGACCATAGTTTGAATCCGACCATCTCTCACTTATATGTTCCAACGCATGAGGTTATTCTAGATTACGATGATGTCTTAGACGAGACAAACTGACCTTCTGAGAATCGTGAGATTTCGGTCCATTATGCAATATTGGATAAGATTTGGAATCGGAATGACATGATCGTCGGCGATGCATTTGTATACATAGTAGCTACTGACATTATACTTAACGATGACATTAAAACACGCTCTGTTGATGAATGCCAACGTAGTACCGATTGATCAAAGTTGACTGACTAATCATCAAAGCGTGTCATGTAGATAGAATTATTAATAACAGAAGTGAATTCAGGATCAATAAATCCAGTCATTTTTGTATAAAACCGCATGAAGGTATGCACAAAATTTTGGTGTAAGTAAACAAATACGCAGTTGTACTCACACTTGAATTATCTATGTTTTCTAATAAAACCTAGTGTTTTATCTTTTAGCCATCTCTATTCAAGTTTTTACCAAATTCATATGAACATTTTCAAGTAAATTCATACATAATTAATTTTAAAAAAGAAAAAACAACAAAAAATTTAGCAAATCGGGGTGAAACATTTACAATTAAATTTCAAACATGACTGCCACTCAGTACTACAGTCTGATGGTAATCCTCTTCACTTGGAAGTAGGAGGTCTTAGATTCGAATCTCGTAGATGAAGAATTCGATACCAAATTAAGATGATCATTGTATGGTTTAGCCGAACTCCATGTTCCCTTAGTATAAAAATATCGATAAATTCAAACATAACTTAAACTCAACCACAAACTTACAGAAATTTTAAGTAGAATTATTAACATAACTCAGAAAAAATACTCAACTTTGCAATTAACTTAAATCGGACAAATTTAACTATTCATATTCATTCACATAATCTCAAAGAGTTCCTTTTAACCGGGTAAACCATTAGTCAACAAAAAAAATGTAGACAAAGCTCTTATCAAAATCAAAATATTATAATGAAGGGGAACTTCAAAATAATCTCAGCTAGGCACTTTTCCAAAGTGAAGGAAGAATCTACTTTCTAACAATTGGACTTGGTATATGAAACCACCAATTTAGTTACCTAAAATTCATAATCAACACAGAAAACAACTCCAAATCCTCAGTTTTACGCAAAATTCCAATTCACATCCCGCTGCATCGTAGGGAGTGTGATGAAATTTATATCTATTTTCTGGGGACACTACTCTATCAGAAAAATATTGAATACAAAACTTTTAAAATTTGAAATATCCTATCCTCAGCAGACAATCACGTCCTTCCGTTTAATTGTAACAACATAACAATGAAGACGAACATCTTACTGCTTCAATTCCGGCTTTCATAAATTACAAACTAATTTTACGGACCTATAATGGAGAAATAAGAAGAATATCTTACTGCTTTAATTCGGGTTTCATTGCCGCATAGCTTGAGCCTTTGCCTTCAACTCAACCTGTCTTGTCTCTTCGTGCTTCAGCCGTAGCTCCGATTACCTATACAATCGCAAAAGAGCAATCATTAATCAAAGGGAACTTTAACAAAAAACTCCTAATACTGTTCATTTTAACGAAAAATCATATTTTTATACTAAAAAGTCAATCCAAGTACTATTCACTTTACCCTTTATTTTGTCCTTATCGTTAAAATTCAAAAATTTCAAGTCTTTTTTAATAGTTTTCCTTTAATCAAAACATCAACCCGAAAACCATTAAAACAAAAGGGCTGTTTGATGAAGTTTCTAATACATCCTTTTGCTTATCTCTAAGCACTAATATGGAGGTATAAGACGAAATAAATAGCGTACTCTATAGCTGTACAACTTCTGAAGTTAGACATCAACTTACATCTTATGACAAATAGAAACTCAATGAATCATAGTTGTATTCCAACTTCTGAATTTAGACATCAATATGTTTATCTCATTCTTTAACAAATAGAAGATGCTGATTCAATGAGATAAACATAATGATTATTCTTGATTATGTTGTTAACGATCCCATTACATACTCTCATTTCTTTTTACATTTTACGTACTCTCGTTAATTTGTTACTTATATATACACTCTAATTTCTTTTCAGTCGTTTTATTGAGCAAATAAAAAATGAATCAAAAGTTATTGTACCAAAACATAGGTACATTTTCCAAAATCACAAAAAAAAAAAAAAAAGGCTTAATTGTTGCAGTCATATTTAGAATAGGAATGTGATTGTGTAAATTATAGTAGATTTGGAAATATCTCTTATATTCCTATTAGAAGTTGATTGCCTATTAAGAGTTGTAATCCTAAAAGGGTAAGGTTTTTGCCTATCCTACTACTATAAATAAGGGCAGAATAGGGGTGATACAACACACACCTCACAATTAAATCTCTCTCTTCTCCCTTTTGCTACCGTCGGCCCCCTCTCTCTCTATCCCTTAGATAGCTCAATTAGATAGTCCTACAACATGTTATCAGCACGCTCTTGCTAAAAACTGAGGAACTGATGGATCGTAGGAGGAGGCTATCTTCCACAAAATTCAAAGGCTCTTATTTGTTTTCTGCTAATCAGGTACGCTTAAAATAAAGGAAGATATTTGAAATGTCCACAAAGTATGAAAACATTCCTTATGATGCATGAACCCCTCTATGTTTATATTTTCCTTATGATATATATATATATATATATATATATATATATTGTATATGTTCATATATTTGTAAACATATATATGTTTCATGCATTACGCAAATAAATTGCTATGTAGAATTGTGAGTTAAAGCATATAAATAAATTAGAAGTAACTATATGGGTTTGTTCAAACCCTAACCATGTCGGAAAAAAAAACAATTTTTGCGTTGGGCATTGTGCGGCACCACCGCTACACCCCGACCATGGCATCATCGAACCACCACTGGCCTAAAGCCCAATCGAGTGGACCACACGGCAGCAGCCTTTGGGCTTGTTGCACTGACCCATACATCCTAACTCCTTAAGGCCTGATCCAACTAATGGGCCTGAAGTCCCTTCGCCCAAACCAAAAGCCTGCAACCTTTTGGCCTGATGTCTCGTGAGTCCCTAGCCCACTGGGTTATGCCATATTGCCCTGGCCCGTTTCCCGCAACTCTGTCTGTTGGGTTGAGCTTGCCCCGACCCGGACCCAACCTCAGTTGGGCTTCCCACGAGAACCCAAGGCTAGTGTTTTGCTGAGCTTGACCCGTGCCCCCCCTTCAGCCCAAAAGCCAGCAGCTACTGTTGTTGGGCTCATCTGTCTCGGCTCGTGGCCTGTATCCACTTATGGGCTGCTATTGCAGCCACACCCGAGCCCAAACCCTTTTTGGGCTATGCCTTTTTCGACCATATGCTATTATTTAGCATTCTAAATAATTTTAACCCGAATGTTATTATTATTGCTTTCACGAGCGACCCCATTTGGTCCCGATCTATTGAATTAATTAAAAGTGACTTGCAATCCATTAATTTGATAATTAAATCCAAAATTATTGACTTGAAGATTACTTTTAGACATTATTGATTCAATAATTTATTTGTATACTTTGAACTGTTGACATACTTTCCTAGTAACGAAGCTCTTATACTTGAGTTCATGAAGAAACTCAAATACACTACACTTAAATTAGCATATTGCATTCTATGTTTCTTGCAGGAACCTCTCCTTTATGAACTAATCATTCATTAAACTAAATTGAACCAGTAGTTTCATATTTAGTGACTTTGAAACCTGAAGTTTTCATTCAAAACTTACCACATAAAACCTGTAGGTTTCATGCATAAATTAAACCAATACATGTCTATAAAACCTGAATATTCTACGATATATGTCGATGGATCACCATATGACTAATCACGTTTTTTTTTTGTTACCCTCTGTTTTAGGGACATGTTGAACTTGAACAAGTGGACCATCTGGAAGATGTTACTACATCAATGGAGATATCCGATTTTTAGGAGGCGTCAGTGCCTATGGACGAATAAATTAGACATGTTTTAGGGTGTTTTATACCTTTAGTGGGCGAACCAACTAGGAGTGGCCGGCCCCCCCTCCCCTAATTGAATGAATAGGAATTATATTTATACATGTGACTAATTCAATCAATTTATTTCTAGGTATGCCCAGTGAGAAAGTTAGTTGTCTGGCTGATAGTGCCACCATGCACACCATATTGCGTAAACGACACTATTTTACTAACTTTATACCCAAGAAAGCACCTCTGATAACTCTCTCAGGCCCATCCAATCTGATTGAAGGATACAGAAATGCACGTATCATGTTGTCCAATGGTACAGTCTAAACCTTTAAAGAGGTACTCTATTCTCCACGTTCTGGAAGAACGTTGCTGAGTTTTAAAGATATTCGAGATATTCAATATCATGTTGAAACCACTGAAGATAATGGTTCTGAATTTCTTTGTATCACTTCGTACGAATATGACCAGAAGCATATTCACGAGAAGTTGGAACATATTCCGAGTGGATTGTACATAACAACCATTCGAGGCGTAGAAGGCCACCATGTGGCCGGCCCCATGCCTAAGTTCTAAAGCACTTTGCTGTTTTGGCATGATCGTTTGGGACATCCTAGATGTGAAATGAAGTGCCGTATCCTCAAAACATCTCGTGGGAATCTATTACCTCCCTATGTTGGATTTCCACCATGCAAAGCATGTTCTTTGGGGAAGTTGAATACTCAACCCTCGATTACAAAGATTATTCACAACCCTTCTAAATTTTATTAGAGGATTTTTAGGGATATTTGTGGACCTATCCAACCAACATGCAGACCATTTAGATACTTTATGGTGTTGGTTGATGCATCGACGCAATGGTCACATGTTTGCCTGTTGTCCACATGCAATGCTGCATTTGCTAAACTTATAGCACAAATTATTAAGTTAAGGGCTCACCATCCTAATTATCTGATTAAGTCGATTCGACTGGATAACGTTGGAGAGTTTACGTCACAGACTTTTGACGATTATTGCAGGTCAGTAGGGATTGATGTGGAACATCATGTACCCCATGTTTACACCTAAGACGGCCTAGCAGAAGCTTTCATAAAGCACCTTCAATTGATAGCTTATATTTTGGTTATGAGAACCACATTGTCGGTATCTGCCTAGGGCTATGCAATATTGCACGCATTTATGTTGGCCCACCACTACCCAACCACATTCACCGTTACAGTTGGTCAGCCTGACGCCTCGCATTTACGGGTGTTTGGGTGCGCCATTTATGTGCCAATAGCGCCGCCATTATGTACCAAAATAGGTCGTCAGAGAAAAATGGAAATCTATGTTGGTTATGATTCGCCATCGATTTTTCACTATTTAGAATCCTTGACAGGAGATCTCTTTATCGCATGTTTTGCGGATTGTCACTTTGATAAGACAGTTTTCCCATCGTTACGGAAAGATAAACATGCTAACGTTCCGGGAGAACGTTATGAATTGTCGTGGTATGCTTCCACTGTGCCTCATTTAGATCCTCATACTACCCAGTCTGAAACTAAGGTGCGATGAATTATAGATCTTCAGAGCATGCTAGATGCTTTTAATGATCTAGCTAAGGTGACAAGATCACATATACCTGCTGCAAACGCACATGCAAGGATAGATGTACCCCGCCTATGTCACTAGCCTGCCTGGGAAGGCTGAACCATCCCCGAAGGTGGGGAGATCGTACCTTCCACGCGGCCTGGTACATTGACAGCTAGCCAATCATCTGCTTCAACCCTGAAATGTTGGTTCAAAGGATTCACAACTTTGGAAGAGGAAATCGACACTAACTAGTGACTATAGTTTGAATCCGACCATCTCTCACTTATATATTCCAACGCCTGAGGTTATTCTAGATTACGATGATGTCTTAGACGAGACAAACCGACCTTCCGAGAATTGCGAGATTTCAGTCCATTATGCAGTATTGGATGAGATTTGGAATCGAAATGACATGATCGTCAACAATGCATTTGTGTACATAGTAGCTACTGACATTATACTTAGCGATGACATTAAACTATGCTCCGTTGATGAATGCCAACGTAGAACCGATTTATCAAACTGGAAACAAGCAATCCAAGTCGAACTCGATTCGCTTGCGAAACGTAAAATGTTTGGACCTATTGTTCCTACACCAGCACGTGTGAAGTCCGTTGGCTACAAATAGGTTTTCGTGAGGAAGTGTTATGAGAAGAATGAAATAGTGCGATACAAAGCTCGCCCTTTAGTGCAAGGTTTCTCTCAACGGCCTAGGATTAATTATGAGGAGATGTATTCCTTCGTAATGGACGTTATAACGTTCCGCTACCTAATCAGTTTGGTAGTTTCCGAAAAACTGAATAAGCAGCTTATGGACGTGGTAACAACGTATCTCTATGGGGATCTAGATACGAAAATATGCATAAAAGTTCCAGAAGGACTTCCATTGACTATTTCAAATAGTTCTAGACCACAAAACACTCTCTTAATTAGGTTAAGGAGGTCACTCTACAGATTGAAACAATCTGGGAGGATGTGGTATAACCGTCTGAGTGAATATTTGACAAGTCAGGGTTATGTGAACAATAAATTATGCCTATGCGTGTTCATAAAGAAGTCATTTCGAATTTGCAATTGTTGTAGTTTATGTCGACGACATGAACCTCATTGGAACTCCCGCAGAGCTTGAGGAAATTGTTGCACACTTGAAATTGGAATTTGAGATGAATGATCTTAGGAAAACTCAATACTATCTCGGCCTAGAGATCGAGCATTGTTCGGATATAATCCTAGTACATCAATCGAACTACACCCAAAAGGTGTTGTGACGTTTTAATGAGGATAAAGCGAAGCCTTCGAGTACACCTATGATCGTTCGGACTCTAGATGCTAAACGAGATCCCTTCCGTCCAAATAAGGAAAAGGAAGAGATTTTGGAACCCGAACTTCCTTACCTAAGTAAAATTGGGCCTTTATTGTACTTGGCTCAATGCATTAGACCCGACATCTCATTTGTTATTAATCTTTTGGCTAGAACGTGAGTGCTTTTGGCTGAGAGTAGTTATGGAACATATTCAAAGCATTAGTGGTCTTACCTCCATCGTTGACCTTCCTACGATGATCTTTGAAGACAATGCAATATGCATCGAGCAGTTAAAGAAATAATACATCAAGGGAGACAACACCAAGCACATAGCGCCGAAGTTCTTTTACTCTTACCAGCAACAACAACATCATAACATTGAAGTCAAGCAAATCCGTTGCTAGGACAACCTGGTCAATCTCTTCACCAAGTCACTACCCAAGTTTACTTTTTAGAGGCTCGTCCAAGGAATCGGTATGCGTAAATTATTTGAGTTGAATCACTTATAGTTCTTTTATTTGGAAGTTATGTCTAACTCAAGGGGAGTATCCTAAACCTGACTCACTTGATCTTAATGTACTATTTTACCTGTGATTAAGAGCATTTTTCCCACTAGGTTTTTGCTACATAACGAAGTTTTGATGAGGCACCCATCCTGGGATGATCATACTCTGTTAAGTTCACTACATTCGTCATGTTTGACGTTTGTTTTAAGCATTATGCATACTTCTCACTTTTTGCCTTAGTCTATGAGTTTTCCCTATGCCTTGGGTTTTACTATAGTGAAGTTTTGTGAGTTTTACTACCAATGCATACTTTCTTTAAATTTAAGACTTGCGTTCACTCGTTATACCGATGACTTCATCAACTATTCTACTTTATGTGTTGAAGATCTAATGCGATGGTTTGTTGAGTATTAATACACTCAAGGAAAAGTCTTGTAGTCATATTTAGAATAAGTATGTGATTGTGTAAATCCTAGTAGGTCTAGGAATATCTCTTCCTAATTAGCAGGTGGATTAACTTAAATAATTATTTAAAGCTTTTGGATCTTGTATTGCTCACAGCCTATTCGGGAGGTGATTCTATGTTTAAAAGTGGGAGGTGCTTTATTCAGAAGTGATTCTAAACCGCACAAAAGCGGTCCCAGACGGACTCTTAATTATTATATTAGTTTCTTTTATTAAGAAATGAGAACTTTTATGAAAATGGCTTGGACTAAGTTCATTTTAACAAAAAACCATGCTATAATTTTATTTAAATAGTGCCTAATTCTTGGTCATGGTTAAGGATGGCAACAAGGCGGATTGGGTTTGGATGTGCCATCCCCATAACCAAACCCGAAACCGTAAAAAACCTGAACGGGTATTCCCTGTAACGAAACCCGCTGGGTAACAGATTCCCCATCGGGTAATGGTTTTCCCTGAATATATAATATTTCTTTCTTATGAAAATTATGCAAGTGTTAACATACTTGCTAAAATTTAACTGATTAAACAGTGAGAGGGACGAGAAGGCTGATGGTGTCTCGGTTGTTGGTTCTTGGTGGTGCGAGAGGGATGAGGAGAGAGAGTGAGAGGTCGCAGAGATGGTGGGGGTTTGGAGGGTGTGGTTTGAGGGCTCTGCGTGGTGTGGGTGGTGGTGCCATGTGTGCGTAGCTCGGGAAAGGTGAGGAGAGTGTAATGAGGAGAGGGAGAAAAAGACAAAGAGAGAGAGAAAGTTGTAGAGAAGTGAGGTGAGGGAGAAAGCAGGGAAAAAGAGAAAGGTGAGGGATGAGGGAGAGAAAATGGTGGTGTGGTCCTTGTTTTGCATGTGTGTACACGTGTATGTGGTGCTCGGGGAAAGGAAAAGCACAGAGCACAAAAATGGGAAGAACATGGAGAGAGAGAGTGAGGTGTGTTTTCTGGAAGAACTCAAAGGCTTTGAAGTATGCACTGCATGTCTCCCATGAAGTATTAAAGTTGTTGGAGAAAAAAATAGGGATTTCATTCTTACGAGTTCGAAGCGGATACCCTTATAACCATAACTAAACCCGAAACCGAACAATTTATCCAACAGTTACCCATAATCGTAAAAAACTTGAAATTTGATCCTCGAAACCGAACTGTTCAGGTCGGTTACCTGCGGGGATCGAGTTTGACAACTTAAGTTGCCATCCCTAGTCATGGTTCATAAATATTGTGTAGTTCTTAATCTAGTTTCATAAATAGTGTATAGTCCAGTTTCATTAACAGTTTCCAACTATTGGTTTAGTTTTGGAATTAGTGCCTAATTCTTGTTTTCGTTTCATAAATAGCGTCTACTTATTGGTCTAATTTCATAAATAATGTCTACTTATTAATCCAATTTCATAAATAGTATCTACTAATTGGTCAAAATTTTATAAATAGTGTTTAATTCTTGATTTAGTTTCATAAGATTTGAAACTTAGACATTTTTTGGTCCTGTAAAAGAATCCATTGCGTTGAAAACGATGAACCCAAAAATGATCATTTAGATCAAAACCTTGAGAAGATTATGTTCCCAGTAATTATATTTAAAAAACTGTTTTCAATTACTACATTAAAATTTCCTCACATTTTTTTACATAACTACACTAATAAATGTATCTCTCCATCCAAGTTTTGTCCGTAACACAAGTGGTATATCATGTATTATTATATAAGTGGCGGGAAATTTTATTTTTTATGCTATTAACTTTTTATCACAAGAATCTCATAACTTGTATAAAGACACGTGATGTACTACCCCGTATTTTGAACACAGTGAAAAATTTCTCTTCATCTTGACATATAACACAACAATAGAACTAGTATCAATTCACATTATCTACGTATTCAGACTTCTAGCAACCGAGAAGATTCCAACACATCATTTCACTTCTAAAAAAATAAAGAAAAAAAAAATACACACACATATATATATATAATCACAACAATAAATCACAAACTCACCTACCTTTAAGCCCATTTCCCTTCACCCTAAACAGACTATTCCAAAAGATCAAAGTCAGGCACCAAGAAACTGCAATTTGCAAAGTTCTCCACATTTCACAAATCTAAAACAAAGACTTTAAAGCCTATTTATGTTTTTGGCAAAAAAGAAAATTTTAAAAAAAAAAGTTGAAGGCTGAAAGATGAGAATCACTCAACACTTTTTGGAGATCAACTGGTCATCACTGAAAGATTAGATCTTCGAAGCAGCTTCTAGGGTACAGAGGGCTCCGAAGCAGCTTTTAGATTAAACCTAAACAAAACCCTAAATTGAAACTCTGATTTCAATATAATAAACCTAAACAAAATACCAAATTCAAATTCAATATAATCAAAGCTAAGCAAACTAAATAAAATACCAAATTCAATAATCCCAAAAGTTTAGAACCTCTTAATACTTTATTTGAATCTAACTTTTAAAACTGAAAAATACTTTTGAAGTTACTTTTCAAGTTTTAAATCTTAAAAACTTGTTTGATTAGATTATTTAAAAAAAAATGAACTCAAGACAACTTAAAAAAAAAAAAAAAGAGTATTATTTATGGATGAAAAGCTTTTTTCCATTTTGTATTTGTATTAATTCTATGAAGCAGGCAATTAGTGAAAAACAAAACCAAATTCAACACATCTAGAATTCAAGAATCTCGAGTACCTGAAAAATCTCATACCTGACCCATAACCACTAATTTTTTTATTTTTTATTTTTTATTTTTTTTTTAACAAAGCCCTTGACCATTAACTCAGAAAAGACTGCATGCTACCCAAGGAAAAAAAAAAAAAAAAGAAGCCCCAAAGCGGTAGGAGAACTCACCATGAAACCTAACTTTTTCTGGGCTTAAAGCTTTCTTCCAATTGGGACCGGATTGTGTTGTGGTTGACAGGTTTTGAGAGAGATTGTGATGGGGTTCATGGTTTTTTCAGAGAGGATTTTTTGGTTCATGGTTTATAAGATAGAGAACTGGAGAGATTCTGGATGCAAATGGAATAAACTGGTCTCTTTAAAGACGTGGTGGCACCCCCAGCCAACAAATAGTAAGGGGAAATTTGTATATCCACTGTTTAACATTAAAAAATAAAGCAGGAATGGGAGGAAAAACGAAAGGTATTTTCGTGAAATCACTGTTGATAAACAGTGCCCATCAACTGAAGTTTTCGTATAGGTATAATGATACAATACTAAGCGTAGTGCATTGTATACAGGGCCGTATTATGGTGGCTGGAAGCAGTCACAAAGCTGGCACACCTGCCATAGCCTTTAGTCAAAAAATGATGGCCCTTGCTCACAATGTCCAACAAGAAGTCATGGTCTTCCAATTTAATGCAAAATTCTCCAGATACTCAAGTTGCCAAGTCATGCATGATGAAACAATCATTTAAGGACAAGTATTGAAAACATGACCATGAGATTAGATCATCAAAGTATTTCTTTCCAACATCTTCCAACCTAGTCTTCTTTTGGGATTGTAGAAGATCTTAAGTCATCCACAACAAAATTAATTCAGACTTGTCATATTCATAATCTTTGGGAAATATCAAACAATAAGCAAAACAATGCTTCAACACCAGAGACAAGTACTGGTAGCTTAACCATAGAGCCGGCAGAGTTTCAATCTTTGCATCTGACAACTCCCATAAGTCACTTTTTAGCACATTTTCTCATTCCTTCACATTTGGTTCGGAGCGTAAGAGACCATCGAGATATTTTGCAGCTAAGGGAAGACCTTTACACTTGCTTACAATTTGTCTTCCAATTACCTCAAGATTTGGATCTATAATAACACTTGCATCTTTGAAGGCATGTTTTGCAAATAACGACCAACAGTCTTCCTGAAGTAAGTGCTCTAAATAGTGGGTTTGAAGAGTACCCATCGTAGATGCAACACCATCATTCCGTGCTGTCACAATGATCTTACTTCCATCAGCTCCAGACTCGAAGGGGCGTTTTAAGGAATCCCAAATATTGTAATTCTCATTCCAATCATCATCAAGAACAAAAAGAAACTTATTCCCCGCCAAAGCATCTGAGTTTGACCTGAAGCTGGTTTAGGTCTGTGGTATCACATGTTTGTGAAGTGACTGATGCACAAATTGTTTGTGTGATCTTAACAACGTCAAATTCATCAGAAACACAAACCATGCATAAAGCTCAAAATGCTGCTTCACTTTATCATCATTGTATAAGAGCTGAGCAAGGGTGGTCTTTCCGATCCCACCCATGAAGGAAGATTTTTGAAAAACATGTTCATTTAAGCAACATCAATAGCATGCAATTAACAATTAAAGGCGGAATCATGCTTGTATGCACTTAAAACAAAACATTTACCCATGAAATTCAAAGCCTAGTAGATAGGTGAACCAAGACTCAACTCAAAACAAAGTGAGTTGAGAAATCAATACCTTTGTAGATTCCTCTTTGCATAAGCAAAGGCTAATCACCCAAAGAGAGGGCCTTCATTCCTTGCATCTTAGATCCATGGATTTGGATGGATGAAAAGGTTTCTCCAAAGTTCCCAAAATTGAGAACCTCTAATGATTCATCACCAAGGCATAATGAAGAAGAAATGAGTGACCTTGGAGGAGTTTGATTGCTAGATGATCCCTCCAAGGTTGGCCGAAATTTTAGAGAGAAAGGAGAGCTTGTGTTCTCATCCTTTCCCCTAAAAATAACCCTTAATGAATTTTAGCTATTAAGTCATACTTATTCCTTAATTCATTTGAGTAGCAAACTTGTAAATAAGTCAAAACCCACTCTTTCTCTAACATGGCCGGCCTTAGGGATTTATTGGGCTATTTGGGCCTTTGTGAATCATTATTCATTAAGTTGTCATACAACTTAAGTCAATGGACTTGACGTTCGAAGCCCATTGGGCCTTAAGGTCCAAAACTATCCCAAGGTCTTTTAACGAACTTATTCGTTTGATTAATTAACATATTAATTAATCCTAGCCTTAGATAAATAATTAAACCATTTAATTATTCTTACTCATCTCCGTTGTTTCTTCAAACTCTACCTTACTCGGTGAACGATCCATTAGGTTCCTTTTAGCGAGGCAGTGGGCGATTAAAACTCTTTCTAATCGATTGTGAATTGAAACTTACTTTCAATTCTCCCGTTAGTGATAATACACTTTTAGGGCTTCCACAAACCATGGTTGACGCCTAGCAGCATGTCATGGTTACCCAAGCTAATCAGAAGAGGTGGAGAACCTATTCAGTTTTAGGATTACAAATGCAATACGGTCTTTCTCTAATACAATACTCTTGACCACATTATTTGGTTTGATAGTTTATTCATGTCTACTATCCAATGTGAGTCTTGTGCTTATATGATTACCTTGAATGTGATTTGGAACACATTCCTAAATCTCATTCATACTTTGGCCAAAGATTCTTAATCATATCATAGAGTATTCTCCCTCAAACAGTTTGAAGGTTAGAGATCCCTTGTTGCGCATTCACTTGCCTCCATGGCTAAGTGGCTTAACCCCAACGATGCCTTGGACACCCTCCTGATGGAGTAACTTTGACATAATCAAAGATTAATGACCTAACCACAAGACAACTGTGATGCCTCAGGTCAAAAGACTAATTTGCATTATCCCAACCATGAGTTCTCATGTGACATGAATATGAGAACTCTTCGTTGATCGTGTTCAGTGAACTCATTCTCTATTGAGCACCTACGTACTTGTCTTGATGTCACACACACCAATGACTCGAGACTAGTCACTCTCCCTGAGAGAAGACATAGCACGTACTGATCTTAACGGACTGTCAATGCCCAATTGACAATCCTATGATCAGGAACGTTTAGGATGTGTCAACGAAAGAATGGTCTCATGAATCTAACTTCTTTAGATCGCATTCTTCCAATCACATATTCCTTGGACTTATCGTTTAAGCATATAACATTTATATGAGACGGCTCAAACAATAATCTTTGCCCTTAATATTAAACTAGATTAGTTTAACATGTGAAATGTCCATAAAGTATCATCATATGATTGGTTTTAGGGCACATTTCCAACAACCCATGCCCACAATGGAAATATGCCAATCTTACTACAAGTGACATCATTTGATAGCAACAATTGAATAATGGTTTCCTTCACATGATCTCTTTCATACACATCAGAGCCTTCTACTAAAGAAGTTGAAAGCAATGTTTGTGACATTTTGTGTCTACTACCTATTTTCAAATCAAGGGCATCTTTTGGTTCTACAATGAAGCTTAGCCTCTCAAGAATTTTTTCTCTCTCTTGTCTTCTACAGACTCATCAAAAGCATGCAAAGAAGCAGAGACAAGGTCTTGTACCTTGCTTGTGCTACTTCCAAATTCAGCTTCAATTTTCGACCTCAACGCTTCTATCTTAATCTCGTCCAGTAGGTCCTCAGCATCAATGACTGCCTCTTTAAACTCGTGCAGCCACGACCTCACATATGGGTTACGTAATTAATTTTGCTTGGCATCATCATAAACAGCACTAACAATCATCAACTTGATCCTCAACTTCTTCAGCAACCCATTAGTCAGTTTCTTTCCTCTTATGAAGTTCCTGACCTCATGAGAATCCAACTTCACAAACACTTACTGGAAGAAACCCAAGAGAGCGGTTATACCTACCACTGCCAACGCCATAATCATCTCATTTCTATGCCACACATCATCTAAGCTAGCATAACAGACTGAAATCTTACAATTCTCGGGAAGAGGATTGGTCCCTTCAAGGACGCTTCCATAATCTAGAATTTCCTTATGAGTTGGGTAGAATGAATAAGCGATAGTCGGATTCACGGTAGGCTCTTCGGGACCTTGTGCCGTGGTTTTCCTCTTCCGGGGGTGTGAATCTTTTGAACCAATGGGTCTGCTACGCTTTTGTGTAGGGGCAGATGATTGGTTAGCTGATAATGTACGTGGATCACCAAGATTGGCGTCCTGGGCTTCCAGAAGGGCAGTCTGTCATACATTTGGTACATCCATCTTTGTAGGCGTATTTGCAGCTGGAATATGTGATCTTGTTACGTGCTCTATATTGGTGAAAACATCTAGCATGCTCTGAGCTATGCTCTGAAGATCTAATATATGCTGCACTTCAGTTTCAGACTGAGCGGTGCAGAGATCTAAATGAGACAAAATGGGAGTCGTCCACGATAATTCGTGTCATTCTTCAGGTACGTTGATGTTCTTATCTCCCCTTAACGACGAGAAGACTGTTTCATAGAAGTGACAATCCGTGAAATGAGCAGTAAACAGATTGTCTGTCAAAGGTTCTAAGTAATGAATAATCGAAGGAGAATCATTTTCGACATAGATTCTTATCCTTCGTTGAGGCTTCATTTTTGTACGTAAGGGCGGCAAGATCGGCACATATACAGCACAACCTAATACGCGCAGATGCGATATGTAGGGTTCCTATCCGGTAACCAACTGAAGGGCACTAAATGGTTGTGTTGCAACAAGCCTCAGACGGATCAACATTGCTGCGTGCAATATTGCATGGCCCTAAGCAGCAATCGGAAGCTTGGTACGTATGACCAACGATCGAGCAATCATTTGTAAGCGCTTAATGAAAGCCTCTGCCAAGCCGTTCTGGGTGTGAACATGGGTTACAGGATGTTCAACTTTAACCCCAACCGACATGCAATAGTCATCAAAAATTTTAGATGTGAATTCTTCAGCATTATCCAATCAAATATATTTAATCGGATAATTTGGGTGGTGAAGCCTAAGCTTGATAACCTGAGCCAACAATTTGGAGAATGCAGTGTTCCTTATGGACAACAAACACACATGTGACCAATGTGTGGAAGCATCAACCAAAACCATAAAGTATCTAAATGGTCCGCAGAGAGGGTGAATCAGTCCACAAATGTTCCCCTGAATCCATTGTAGAAAAATGGGAGGATTGGAACGAATCTTGTCATAAGAAGGCTTAGTAATAAGCTTTCCTATCGAACATGTTTGACATGCGATTCCTTGGATCAAACATAAACTTCGGGTTAGTGGATACCCGTGTGAAGATTTAAGGATACGGCGCATTGTTATTTGTCCAGGATGTCCCAAACGATCATGCTAAAGTGTAATTTCGTGTGCGGTCCTAGTAGTAGGGCCAGCCATATAGTGGCATTCAATGAGGCGTATGGTCGTAATATACAGACCACTAGGGATACGCTTCATCTTCTCTAAAATACACTTCTGGTCATATTCGTAGGAAGTTACGCACAGAAATTCAACTCCGTTTTCTACGTGGGTTTCAACATGGTAATTGTTATCTCTAATGTCCTTGAAACTCAACAACGTTCTTCCAGAATGTGGAGAATAGAGTGCCTCATCACTGGTCAAGATTGTACCATTGGACAACATTATATGTGCCTTACCGTATCCTTCTATCAGGTTGGATGAGACTGAGAGGGTTGTCAGAGTTGCATTCTTAGGTATGAAGTTAGTGAAATAGATGTGTTCACACAAAACAGTGTGTGTGGTTACACTATCTGCCAGACAACTAACTTTTCCACTAGTCATACCTAGAATAAGAAATTAATTTGAATCGGTCACATCCATAAAAGTTTATAAAAACAAATATCAATTCAAAATAATTTCATTTATTCAATGATTAAAAACTTAATATCCAAAACAAATCACCAACTAATAATCCAAACATAAAGGAAAATTGTTCAAAAATCAACCAAAAACAAAGGAGGGATTCGACCACTAGGTGGAATTCGGCCCCAATTGTCTTATTTCAACTAAAAATAAGTCTATGTCTAAGATTCTAATCTTCTATAGGGGTGGTATCCGCATAAAAATCAGAAACCTTTATCTTTGTAGTCTCCGGTTCGTCCACTTGCATGACATTTGATTCAAACTTCTTACGACGAGAATGATATTCATCTACAACCTTATTAGAAGCTCAGCAAACACGGGACCAATGGTTTTTTGAACCACAACGATAGCACATGTCCGTATCCTTGGTTTCAGGTGCTTTCAGGTGCTTTGCCCTTATTCTTGAAGTTTGGGGCTTTAGGAGCGAAGTTTGAGCGCTTCTGGGCTTTGTTTCCTTTCTTGGATGGGCCTTGACTTTGTTAACTTCGGTAGGATGGCTTATGGCCGCCCTTACCACGCCTCTTTTGGCGTTTTGCGCATTGGTGCTATAATGTGCTTCGAGCACAGCAGTCGCCTAGTAGGTCGAGCTTGATGATTCTTCATCAACAGTTGGTTCTGTTTTTCAGCGAGAAGTGAAACAGAGATCAAATCTGAGAACGTAGTGAACTTCTGAGCTTTATATTATTATTGCAAGTCAATATTAGAAGCAGAGAAGGTCAAATAGGTCTTCTCCAGGAGATCCTCTTCAGTCAAAGTTTCATTGCAAAACTTGAGAAGTTATCGAATCCGACAAACTTCAGAGTTATATTCATTCATAAACTTAAAGTCTTGGAAGCGCAAATGCTGCCAGCTGTGTCTTGCTGCAGGCAAGAATATGCCTTTTTGGTGATCAAAACGATCAGCCAAATCGACCTATAATGCACGTGGATCCTCCTTAGCAAGTTATTCAGTTTACAGAGCATCATGAATATGTCTTCGGATGAAAATCATAGCAGTGGCTTTTTCAGCTTTGTCAACAAGTTCGTCTATTGCTTCTTCAATGGCAGGACGCAATTTCTTTGCAGTGAGGTGGAGCTTCACATCTTGGACCCACTTGAGGTAGTTCTTTCTAGAGACCTCTAAAGCGATGAAGTCAAGTTTGTTCAAATTCGACATGTTCCTATCACAAAATAGATGGACAAGATGTGGTTAGTGTAATGGAGAAAAATCAATCCCTTTATGTAGGAGTAGAACATACAGGTTCTCATATACAGGTTCCAATATACAAATTGAATAAGTCAGGCCGAGACAGGGCAATTGAATCGGAATTTCAAAAAAAAATTCCGACGAGATTTCGGCTAATCTCAGTCCTTTATTTATTTATTTTATTTATGTGGGATGACTTCTGGTCGTCAGCAACATGAACCAAAGGTTCAAGGCAATGGTTACAGGCCATGCTGTGGTCAAGGACACCATGAAAGGTGTCGTGTTTTGTTGGTTTTGAGACTCGCAGCTTCTGGTTCCTTGGGTTTTCTAGGGAGAAAGAGAGTTGCAGGCTCTCGGCTTGGCTTGGGGAATCCCATCTGCAGGATGGTGGTCACGAGTTCGAAAGAACCCTAGGTTCCCAAAAGAAATTTTCAATTCAATTTGATTCAATTCATGGCAAATGTCAAATTCACATAATTTCAACAATTATGATTATGAGGCATACACAATTTATGTAGAATCTAAAATACGTAAAACGTAAAGTTGGGTCATGCATCATAGTGAATGTTCATGCTATCAGGACTGCAAAAATATCAAGTTAAAAAATCGTTGTTTTGAAAGAACCAGATTGCGTGATGATATGGATAAACTGGTTTGATGAAGAAAAATTCTTCAACGTCAGATTCCTAAGCACAGCGGTAGGATTGTGTTGATAACGTGTTGTGATTTATTTTATCTGACAAGTTTAGGGTGGCCAACGACAAGGAGAAGAAGAGAGAGATGTTTGTAGAATTGTAGGGGAATGTGTGTTGTTATCCCTCCTACATTGTGCCTTTATTTATAGTAGTAAAGGAGAGAAGATATTTCTTTTTTCCCAAGGAATACAAGATATAATAAGAAATGATAACTAAAATTAAATTTAATCTAAGATTTACATAATCATACTTAAACTAGAAATGTTTACAACATTTTGATTATTTTTTAATAGTTAATGTAACTTTAGGTTCAATAAAATAATAAAATAAATATTTGACATATTAATTAAAAAAAAAAAAAAATTTAACACTTGTATTCAATTTACCCATCAAATAAAATTTTAACGTAGAATACTTGACATCTCGAGTTAATAGCTAATCAAAGACCAGGGGGATCTCGCATTACAAATCCACAACACATGAGAACCACTCGTTATTATAAAGTAAAAATCTTTACCTAATTTTTTGGTGCTTTATGGATTTCACTTGTCAATAATTTAATTCTAGTGGTGGTGGTCGGCCCTTTAATGCTGCGGGCCCAGTCCAGCATCATTGGCAACATCCCCATCAACAAAAACTGGCGCAGCCCTATGCGGGTCCTTCTCCTTCTAATGTTTATTCGGTTAGGAATACTTCATTACCCACATCGGCACCCTTCCTCCTTCGCTTGATTCCTTTAATTTTCATCTTCGCATTGTCTTTTTTTCTTCCCGACCTTTGTAATATTTTTTGTTGCTCGTTTCAATTTTTCTTCTGGAGCAGTTGATTCAACTACATTTGCTTTCTGGGATGTGTTTGGTTTCCTAGAAAATGTAGAACTAATTGAGTATTAGCCATTTACATTTGAGTATCTATGATTGTTTTGCTGGAAGAAAATAAAGAAAATGAATTTCTGGGTTTTTAGTTAATTGTGTTTTGATTTACATTGTAAAATGCTAATTTCGGTTCGATTAGCCGAACAGTGAGAGTGGTGGTCATTATATGATTATAATCTGCCCAAATTTAAGAATTCAAAATTTGATTCTGTCAGGCAATGTCTGTTTGTAAGGAACTGAATTGGTTATACTAATGCGAGTTTTGATTTGTACGATTGATTTTACTGCAGCCGACGAATCAGAGAAGTTTGTAGAAGCCTCGAAGAAGGGGAATTTAATTTCTCTGTCTCGGAGCATATTCTCGGATCATCTAACTCCTGTTCTTGCTTACCGGTGTCTGGTTAAGGAGGATGATAGAGATGCTCCAAGTTTTCTGTTTGAGTCAGTTGAGCCGGGTTCCAACGACTCCAATGTTGTAAGCGTCCTCAGCCCCTTGTATCATTTGTATTTGTTTGCATCTCACTTTAGACAATAATTAATGACTTACATATTTTTGGTGTCAGTCATTTGTTAGGGCCGGTACAGTTTTATTGGTGCCCAACCATCCATTGAAATCGTGGCTAAGGAGAACATGGTTACCATTATGGAGATCGTGGAGGATCCAATGACTGTTCCTCGGAGAATCATGGAGGGATGGACACCCCAACTTCTTGATGAACTTCCAGAAGCATTTTGTGGTATGATCAGTACACAAATAACATGCTTTAAATTCTTTAGTAGTACTCATATATCTTAATCCTCTCAGTTTAAAGTAAATCACTTCTCCTTAAATGTGGTTCATTGACAAAACTTAACTCGTTTATAGATTGGAAACATTTTGTGACTATAACCATTTCTATTTTTCAAATGTGTCTACTATAGAAAGCACATGTAATTCACTGGGTGCAATTAGATCAATATTCTTCTGTTGAGGAGGCCTTCAGTGATGGAATAAATAGATTGGAAACATTGGTATGTAGAGTTCATGACATTATCACGTGAGTAATCAACTCCTTTCTTTCACATTTCTTTTCCATATATATTTTTTATTTTGTTGAGTTTCTATTCCTCTCTTATGATCTACTCATCCCTCCCTCTTTAATGCCAGTTTTAATAATAAATGTATGCATACGTAAAATTGAATGGGATAAGATTAATCAACAGTCAATTTCAACTTGAGGCCGCCTCAGGGCTGGAGGACTTAGTTCTCCATACTTGTTAATTACTTTTTTTTAAAATAAAAAAAGAACACTTAAGGCTGATGTAAGAATGTATCAACTGTCAATTTCAGCCCGAGGCTGCCTGCAGGTTCAATAGAGTTCAACACTCAACTCTTTGGTACTAAATTGGAGGACTCAAGCTTGACAAGTGAGGAATATAAGGAGGCAGTTTTGGAAGCTGAAGAACACATTCTAGCTGGGGATATATTTCAGATTGTATTAAGCCAGCGTTTTGAGAGGCGAACATTTGCAGACCCATTTGAAATTTACCGAGCATTGAGGATAGTTAATCCAAGTCCGTATATGACTTATTTACAGGTTTGCCTCGTTTTCAGTGAGTCATTGGTTCCAAATTCCAATCTACTTGTTCACCTTGTGATTTTGAGATTATAAGAGTATATACTTCCATGATCAGGCTAGTAGGCTGTATTCTGGTTGCTTCAAGTCCGGAAATTCTGACACGTGTGAAGAAGGTAAGTAAAGGAAGTCCAAAATTTTTTAACATCTGAGCGTTCGTCTTATTCTGTTGCTAGCTCCTACAAGATGTCCTACGTTTTATGTTTTCTTTGGTCCCTTTTGTTTTCCTACTATAGTGTTGTAATCTTCATTAGTCAAATTGCTGAGCTGTGTGTTTCTTATTTTTGTTAATAGCAAACGATCACCAACCGGCCTCTTGCTGGGACTGTTAGAAGAGGGAAAACACCTAAAGAAGATTTATTGCTGGAAAAACAGCTTTTGAATGATGAAAAGCAATGTGCAGAGCATATTATGCTTGTAGACTTGGGGAGGAATGATGTCGGGAAGGTTTATAATCTTTCCTTTCACCTATTTGTATGATTATTACTGTATGTTGAATTTTATTCTCGATAGTGTAATACCATGCATATGCTAAATATTATTCTCCCCGGTATCTATTTCAATCTATGGCAGGTAAAAATATTTCATTATGCATCTTTCAGCATTAGCTTAATAAGTTTACACTTGGTGCCTTGTCTGTTCTTGGCTTACGTGACTACTGTTTCTTATATTTAGAAGATTTTAATCATGATCTGTTTTTTCTTACACATAAGAAGTAACGTAATATCTATATCGATTGATGATACATCCGGGCATCTGTAGACATTAGTTTCAGAATTTTTCCTCATGCTATATCTATTTTCATCAGTGTGACGTACTCAACCACCAATTGAATTAAGGGATGAAAGTTTAATGTAATTGTAGGTCACTGGAGAGTTACTTGATGATTTAACTAGCTGGGATGTTCTGCGTACTGCGTTGCCAATTGGGACTGTCAGTGGAGCACCAAAGGTTTTCTTCATGAGCCCTTTTTCATTTTTTGTTGGCATTCTTGTTTTGTTTCTTAACAGTTAGCTAAATTGATCCTAGACTTAATTAACCTGTATAATCCTGCAAGTACAAACCTTGAGGATTAACCTAATCAGTTAGGAATCGGCTTATTACACCACTATTGGTTGATATATGGAACACGATGTTGTGATTTCCTAATCTATCCTATATGGACTCGCTTAGGATTTTCGAGTTTCCTCATTTACTGCAATGCAGGTGAAAGCCATGGAGCTGGTCGATAAGCTAGAAGTGACTAGATGTGGTCCATACAGTGGTGGCTTTGGGGGAATTTCGTCTTCTGGCAACATGGACATCGCCCTCGCTCTGAGAACTATTGTTTTCCCAACTAGCTTTCGGTATGATACAATGTATTCATACAAGGATGCAAACAAGCGCAGAGAGTGGGTCGCTCATCTCCAAGCTGGGGCACGAATTGTCGCTGACAGCGATCCAGCTGATGAGCAGAGGGAGTGCGAGTGGCTGCTGTGCTTGCGCGCGCTAATGATCTTGCAGAGTCGTCATTCGTTGATAATTGAATATGTTTTTGCTTGCATACAGAATCTGGTTGGCAATATATTTCGAGTTTTTCTTGGCAATTCCAGTTTTAGTTGGAGTTGAGGTTAGATTTCAGCCTTTGGATCTCAATTCAATGGATCTCAGTAATCCATTCCCACAAAACCAGATCTCTGTTTACATGTGCCAAGGTAATGAAGATAAGGCTGTTCCATTTCAACTTGAAAGATATATTAAGGATTCATCTGGTCTTACAACATTAATACATGATCATAGATTCACAATTTCAGAGACAAAATCATCATCCATATTTTTCAAACCAAACGTCTGAACTCACATTCCACAAAGTACCAAAATCTACCTCTCAATAGACATTATTTGAAAACAAACTTGAAAAAGGAAATTTGAACACTTGAGCTCATAAACTTGTTAAAACTTTAAAGCTCGTTCTCTAGGACTGGAAAATTGTGAATTAACATGGTGACTCCCTTGGCACTGATAAGAATTGTCTGTCCATCTCGTCAGCAGAGTTTTTCATATTTCGAAGCTTTTGCTCACCAAAGACTACTGTCATACAAAATAACCGCCATAAGACACAAAGACAGCAAAAAAAGAGGGAGTAGAACAACACTGAAACAATTCCACTCCATTTAACCATCAATTTCAAGCCTCTGAGAGATGGCAGCTATCCCAATGCTGGTATTGAAAAACAATATTCACAAGCCACAAGTCGAAGAGTGACAAGATGAGAGAACAAATGAGTCATCTCCTAACCATATTGTACCTCCGTATCTTTCTATCACTAGTACTTTCACGTTTGTATGGGACACGAGTACCTGTAAAATTTGTTATTACGTGAATATTAACATTTGAAATTTGTTTGTTACTTGAAATTCACACAGCCGGATAGTAGTGAAACACATAACCACACTTTGACAAATTACGTACCATTGCACATCAATTATTACTTCGGAGATGTGAGAAATCTTGGCCCAATCTTCTCCCGTGTCTCTCTGGCACCGATCTTTTAGCAAAGGGGATCCTGAGATCAGTAGACGAGAAAGAGAAGTGGGTAGCCCTTCGTCTGGCAAGCTCTGGAGTTGAGGACAAAAAGAAATCTCCAACGCCTTGAGGGAGATGAGGTGTCTTAACGCCTTGCCATCAATGGCTTTCAGATTCGGAAGATGGGAGATTTTGAGAGAAGTGAGAGTGGTTGGCAGCAGCCCCTCTTCTGGAAATGATTCGATAATATATTCTTCACATTCTGAGAATTTGACATGCAAGTGTTTGAGAGAGGTGATTGTTTGCAGACCCCACCGCATACGGTTTGCCATCAGTTTTTTACAACTCCAGATTCTGAGTGAACGCAATTTAGACGGCAATCCCCCTTCCGGAAATGATTCCAATTCTGGAGATTCAAATATGAACAAAGACTCGAGAGATGGGAGAAGTGTATGCATCTCCCCTGGCAGTGACATGAATTTGTTACATTCATAGATTTCCATCATCTTCAAGTTGGGCGCTTGCAGTCCTTCATGGGGGAAACCCACAAATTCTGGGCATCCCTTTATCTTCAAAACATCAAGGGATGGGAATGTAGATTCTTCCGGAAATGATTTAAATTCTTCACACATCTGTATGAACAGGGACCGAAGAGATGAGAGAGAGATTTGCATCTCTGCTGGCACTGACCACAAGTTTTTAGACCTGGACATAGATATCTCCTTCAAGTTGGCCGCAAGCAGCACTCCACTACCCACAAAACATACCATATTTGGGCAATCTGATATTTCCAACTTAAGGAGGGATGGGAGTTCAATACTGAAATTATTGCATCCTTGCGAACAAGCAAGGGATTCGATATTAACTTCCTGCAAACTTAGCTGCTCAAGTCTTGGGAAGTAGTCTAACGGTATTTTCCCCGTTAGTTTGGGACACTTCTCCAGACTAAGCTCACGAAGATTAGGAAAATCTCTACCTTCTTCTTCATCCTCTCCACGGAAATACCACTCTTGCCATTCCTGCATATTGCAGAATCTCAGAACCTCCAAAGATCTAAATGCAGGTTTAATTCCCCCATAAAACTCAGAGCCCACTGATTCCACTCCATTCAACACATCAATTTCAAGCCTTTTGAGGGAGGGTAGCTGCCCTAATGCTGGCAGGAAAAAACAATATCCGCAAGCCACAAGTCGGAGATTGATAAGATTAGAGAAAGACCCATCTCCTAACCAACTTGGAAACGTTGTACCACCATATCCTTCTATTGTAAGTACTTTCACGTTTGTATGGGGCTGCAGGTTGCACAGCACTCTTCTATTGTTTTGAGAATCGATAGTGTCACCTTCCCATTTGAAAATTACTTTTCTGAGACGTTTCTTGTCCCTCAGTTTGGCTTCCAAAGCATCCTCAGCATGTACAATATTTTGAAGCCCTGAAATATGTAGTTTCCCACGCAATTGCTCAAACCCCTTTAGGTCAGCAATGTTTCCTCCAGTATCATTGTCTAAAACAAATTCACCTCTAAATGTCTGGAGATCTTTCAATTTGCCCATGTGGAGTGGCATCTTTTTTATCACCGTACTTCTTATATCAAGATGGCGCAAATTGATTAGTCTTCTCAAATCAGTGGGCAACTCAACAAGATGGCGACAATTCGACAACAATAATGTTTGCAAATTACACAAACTGCATACCGTATCTGGTAATTTCTGGATTAGAGTGTCACACAAGTCAAGGTACCGTAGATGCCTCAAGTTTCTAATCGAATCAGGCAACTCCTCGACACGTAGTTTGAGAACTCTTAAACATTGTAGCATTAAAAGGAGATCAAGCTGTACTGTCGGCAATGAATAGAGGTTGCCTAGAATGAAGGTGCGCAGATACTTAGCTTCAAAAATAGTGTCATATCTCTTGAAATCAACATTAGACGATTCCATACAAGAGAAATGACGACCCTTGCTCACATTGCCCAATGTGAAGTCGTGGTCTTCCAAACTAATGCAAAATTCTCCGGATGCATACGTCGCCAAATCATGAATCAGATCATGCATGATGAAACTGTTATTTGACGACGAGTGCTGAAAAAATGACCGTGAGATTAGGTCATCAAAGTATTTCTCTCCAACATCTTCTAACAAAGTCTTCTTTTGGGGTTGTAAAAGATCTTCAGCCATCCACAACAAAACTAATTCAGACTTGCGAAATTCATAATCTTTGGGAAGTATTGAACAATAGGCAAAACAACGCTTCAACACCAGAGACAAGTACTGGTAGCTTAGCCATAGTGCAGGCATAATGTCCGTCTTTGTATCTGACAACTCCCATATTTCACTTTTGAGTACATTTTCCCATTCCTCCACGTTTGATTCAGAGCGTAAGAGAGCACCAAGTGATTTCACAGCTAAAGGAAGACCGTTACACTTGCTAACGATTTGCCTTCCAATTACTTCAAGATTTGGATCCATATCAACAGTTGCATTTTTTAAGGCATGTTGTGCAAATAAAAACCAACAGTCTTCCTCAAGTAAGTGCTTTAAATGGTGGGTTGGAAAAGTACCCATCGTAGATGCAACACCATCATTCCGTGCGGTGACAAGGATCTTACTTCCATGAGCCCCATACTCGAAGGGGCGCCTTAAGGAATCCCAAATATTGTAATTCTCGTTCCAAACATCATCAAGAACAAAAAGAAACTTCTTCCCCACCAGAGCATCTTTGAGTTTAACTTGAAGCTGGTTCAGGTCTGTGGTATCATGAGTTTGTGAAGTGACTGATGCATAAATTGTTTGTGTGATCTTAACAACGTCAAATTCATCAGAAACACAAACCCATGCTTGGAGCTCAAAATGTTGCTTCACTCTATCATCGTTGTACAAGAGTTGAGCAAGGGTGGTCTTTCCGATCCCACCCATCCCCACGATCGGAATGACGCCTATCTTACTGTCAGCAACGTCATCTGACAGCAACAATTTAATGATGTCTTCTTTGTCATGAGCTCTTCCATACACATCAGAGCCTTCACCCAAAGAAGTTGAAGGTAGTGTTTGAAAGATTCTGTGATTTCCACCTTCTTTCAAACCAAAGGCATCTTTTTGTTCTACAATGGAGCCTAGCCTCTCAAGAATATCCTCTATCTTCGAGTCCACTGACTCCTCAAAAGCATGAAAAGAAGCAGATATGAGGTCTTGTACCTTGCTTGTGCTACTTCCAAATTCAGCTTCTATTTTCCGCCTTAACGCTTCTGTCTTGATCTCATCCAACAGGTCCTCTGCATTATGGACTACCTCTTTAAGCTTATTCAGCCACTGCCTCGCACCTGAGTTACTAATTTGCTTGTTTTCAGCATCATCAAAAACGGCATTAAGATACAGCAACATGGTCTCCAACTTGTTTAGTAACCCACCGGTCCGTTTCTTTCCCCGGATGAAGTTCTTGACATCCAGAGAATCCAACTTCACAAATACTTGCTGGAAGAAACCGGAGAGAACGGCTCCACCTACCACCGCCAAAGCCATGATCGATCTCTTCTTTGCAAATTAATGGAATTCAGTTTTGCTGGGAGACAATAATCACAAATTAGCTAGCAATATCAACGTAACGAAAACTATGGTTAGTTTTCGCTAGATAAACAAGGTGAAACCAAGAGTTGTTGGATTGATAATAAACAAAGACTGACTATATTATATTTAACACAATAGTAGATGCTTTTGGAGTCGTTATCGCAATGTTCGAATAATTGGGAAGGAATCGCATGGTTTAAGGCTTCTCGATCCCGTGTGAGACAAAAAATAGGCAGCTGTCTTCGTTTGGCACTAGCAAGAGTGCCTGTGCGATGCTACGGGTGTTAAGTGTATATGATATGCAACACTACTTACATACATGTGGAAATCTATTTTACAACCCTATTTACATTAAGAAACAAATAGGTGTCCAAGTGTCTATATTACGATTATTGGTTTCAGGTGTGGAGTTCATAGAATTCATATGGATTTGAGCTGAAGAGTTTGATAAACTCGCTCTAAACTCCAATGAATTACACGCCCGCTTATCTACAGGCAATTCATCATCAAGCTCAGTACGCTTTTGACCTTGACTCTGCATTTATAACTCAACCTTCCACAGAAACCTAATACATATCTACTCTTGCATGATCTGAGCATTAAATCCACCTTAATTTATAGTTCTTATAACTGAATTCAACCCATAAATCTAATTCTGAATTACCAAACAATTAAAAGAAACAAATTTTAGCATCAGATAACACTTCATGCAGACATATAGCATGAAATACAAACTTATACTGAAAAATTGAAACCCGAAAATAGATGATCATCAACAAGCACCCAGACAATTAGCAAAAAGATGGAATCAAAATGAATTTTACTTATGTGAAATCTTGCGTTTTTATCTCTTACCCAACACGCAAATCTCCAGTAACAATACAAATTCAACAATAACCAATTCAAAAAATAAAGAAATTCAACAAAATAACCTAGAAAATAAAAAATCACATCCCACGCAAAAAACACACATCAGGTTGTTCATATCAACATGGTTGGTGTGATTATGTATTTAAAGGCTGCAGATCAAAGAAGAAAACAAAAATTAAAAAAATTAAAAAAAAAAAATTGAAATTATGGTTGTTTGTACCTAAGGTGAAGTAGTTGTTGGTGGTGTTGTGGTTTCTGGTGTTAACCGGCCTTCTAGTCAATCAAAGACCTTGAACTATTGAGTAATGCGGAGACTGGGATTGAAACTTTTGATTGTATGTGTACACTTGTGTAATCTGCTACTAAAGGTCCTCTCAGACTGAACGGAAAGCTTATGCAGCATCTGCAAGCGAAACAGGCAGAGTATCATTTGATTTTCTTTTGCTAATCTTTGCTTTTGTTAGGGTAAGTTGTCAACAACACATTAACATAAAATCTACAAAGAAAACTATGATCCTTTCTTACCCCTTCTAGCTAATCGACATCATTTGACGGCATGAAAGGCTAACAATTAGATTTTGTATGGGAAGACTCTTGAGGAGCAATTTCGCTATCAAAAAAATTTGGAACCGGAGCTAAAACAGAACTTCTCTCTACAAAATAGACGATTCGAGGAAACAACAAATCACTTACGAGTTAAGAATAAGCAAAAATCTACTGGATAAAAACAGAACAAGTCCCTATAACGACAACACTTTGGGGAGCAAAAATACATCACTTACGAATGAGCAAAAACCTACGTTACCTAAGTCTCTGAATAAAATTTTGAATAAAGAAAAATAAAACCGACTTTGCCTCTGTTTCTGATAAAATGCTTGATCCCTAGTGACTTGATGTGAAGTACTGAATGACGTGTCATCTCTTGTTATTTCAGTCATGCTTTTGTGGTCTAAGGAGATATATATATATATATATATATATATATATATATATTTTCAACGGTTTTTTGTCATTTATTTGGACTTTGACGATTTATTTCGTCATTGCGGCTTAATTTTTTTTATTCGTCGTCGGGGATCATAATTTTTCAGGGTCGGAGTAAGGCAGTTGGAATACAGTTACCTCAAAAGTCTGGTCAGCAGTGATGCCACCATCATCCTGTTCCAGAGCTGTGGGCGAAGTCCAAGCAACTTTGCTAAGAATGACCATGCTTGTTCTGTAAGGCATGGGGATCTGATCGAGTATGGAATCGGCCAGACCCTCTATATGTCTTGGAGTTACTACAATTTCGGAATTGGCGTGCATTGCAAGTAATCACAACTCCTAAGAGGATGCAATATCTACTTCTAAATATCCTCTAGGATTCTCCCAGCTTAGTACAAGGAATCTATCCTAAAAAGGTCTCTCTCCCAACTAGTATAAATACTCTTCTAGAGTTTGTCTAGTACTTGCTAACTAACTTGACCGTCGGAGAGCTTTTGGCTGGCACAACCCCCGGTTGTCTCTATGCATGGTAAAATTGGGGATTCAGGAGAACCCTACAACCATCTGATGACCTTCCATGTTATGAATTGTCCGACCCCTCACAACACCATTCTCGATCGGAACTTGTTGCACAAGATGAGAGCTGTTCCGTTAACTTATCATTAGCTGCTCCGTTACCTCACCCTAGATGGGGTAAAGGACAAAAAAAAAATAGGATCAAGCAGCGGCACACTACTGCGCCGTCGAAAGCTTGAACATAATCCGGAAGGGAAAGCGGTACTCCAACACTCCCATGGATGATTCAGCATAACAATCACAGTCTGGAGGTCAACAAACGAGTTACAAAGAGTTCAACCTAGACCTTGACCCCCAAGATGATAGCACATCAAGTCAAAGGCGGACAAGGACACAGTGTACATCACCTTGATCCCAACAAGTCGGAGCACAAAGCCAGGATCGGGTCAAAACTAACCGATTACGAGAAAGAATTGTTCACCAACTTCCTGCGGGCCACAAAGATGTATTCGCCTGGTCAGCAGAAGGCGTACCTGGGATTGATCCCTGTAATCTGCCTTTGTCCCCACTTGGATCCAATCCATCGTAAGGACTGAATGAAGCAAGATTATAGAGGCCAAGATCGGCAAGCTCAAGGACGCCAACTTCATCATCAAAGTTTACCATCCGAACTTGCTGGCCAACATTGTGCTGGAACAAAAGAAAATTGGCAAATGAAGGGTTTGTGTGGACTTCATGGATCTAAACAACGCATGCCCGGAAGATCCATATCCATGTTGTATTGAAAAATGCACCTCCGAAGTGGCCTCGGGCAAGCTCCTGGATTACTGGTCATTATTTTCTAGTTCTACTTTGGCAATGATATTGTAAACCAAAGATGTGCGAATTCCAGGCCGTTTCTATATACCAAACCTCCATTTGTAGGTACATTTGTTAGATCGGTATAAAGTAAAGATTTTTTTTTTTTTTTTAAATAGTTGATATTGATAGTACGTCAAGAAGTTATTGACTCTTCCGATCGGGATTCATCTTGATATATCCCATTTTTTCTGATCATTGCAAATTTGCAATTACCAAAATTTACAGGACTAAACAGATGGAACAAAGAGAAAGTGCAAAATGGTGTTTTAGTTAATCAGTTAAAATTCATTAAGCCATCGATTTACTACATTGCAAAATCAAAGCGACAATTTTAAAGTGAAAGTTTATAATATAATGAACTACATCGCAAAACTAACAATAATGTACAGAATATGAATTCATATAGGTGAATAATACTTACTATGTACAAAATTATTTCATTATTTTCTAGTTCTATTTTTGCAATGATATTGTAAACCAAAGATGTGCATATTCCAGGCCGTTGTAGGTACATTTGTTAGATCGGTATAAAGTACAGATTTTTTTTTTTTTTTTTTTGGTTTTAAATAGTTGATATATTGATGGAATGGGAAGAAAGTCATTGACTTTTTCAATCGGGATTCATATTGATAAATATCCCATTTTTGCTGATCACTGCAAAATATGCAATTGCCAAAATGCAGAGGACTAAACAGAAAGAACAAAGAGAAAGTGCAAAATGGTGTTTTAGGTAATGAGTTATCTCTATTAATTAAATAAAAACTCATTGTCAACCAAAATTTTATGAAATTACTAGTTTAACCCTCTAATTAAAACGAAACATGAATAAAAAATATGGGCAGAAATGTAATTTCACACAACCAAATTTTACTGTTTTTTTTAAGCATCACCCATATGTAATCCTAACATATCTCTAATTAAAAAATAAATAAATAAAAATAATTAATTAAATAAATAAATAAATAAACTTCCCACCCTCATATTCTCTATCACTCTCTTCCACTCTCCTTCTATTTCAAAAACAAAAATAAAAAATTTTCAAACACACTTTGTGTGTGCTGATATGCTAGTAATTAATTAAGCCAGCTATATACAGAAGCTCAATCAAACTAAAGGGTGAGAGATTGAAAGTGAAAGCCACAGTTCGTGTTGAAATCATTAGTCCTTATTTCTCTTATACATAGACGTCCCGTCCATTTCTAGCATAACAAATAAAAACTAAAAGCCAAATAAAATTTCAAGGACAAACCTCATATGATATGAACCTTTTTTTTATTTGAAATTTGTTCTCATCATTGTGCCTATCAAATTTGCAGCAAGCAATCAACGTTAACGGAATGCCAAAGTATGAGATTTTTACCTGTCGGTCGAGCAACAGCAATCAATACAACAGCCTAATCCAAAGGTCAACCCCCTTCTCCAATAGAAAACTCTACGTTACACAAATTTATTGAATTAGAATCAAAATAATGAGATTGAAGCCAAAATTTTAAACTAAAACCATAAGACGACATTGAAATGAATAAAACCCTAAATCAATTGAAGACCCTATTAAAAACTACTCGCTGATTTTGAAATTATACAAAATCCTCCCTGATTTCGAAACTTGAAAGTCGACTTCATACCTTAAATTTGAATTTCGAAGATGAAAGACGAACGCATGAAGACAGTCCGGATCGCTCGGAAACAGATCGCAAGACTTTGAAGCGATTGAAGAGTATGAGAGTTGATCGAAGAGATGAAGCGATGAAGCGGTAAGTGAAGCGACGACGCCAACTTTCGTCAACTCGATAATCAAAGAGTTGTTGGATTTGATCATAAACAGAGACTGACCTTAATATATTTAACAATGTTGTAGATGCTATTGGAGTCGTTATCGCAATGTTTGAATAATTGGGCAGGACTCGCACAGAATCTGCACTCACATTTGTAATCCTACATACCAGAATCTGCATTCACATGATATTAAGCAAACAGACAGTTCATTACGGCAATTTTTGTGCATTTAAAATGATCTCTGAAATTTTCGTATCTTCTTAATTTGATTTTGATATTTAAAATCAATAAAAGTGGGTCTTGAGTTTGTCTATCATCAATCACTCTAGTCTTTTTGTGAAAAATTTCTGTTAAATAAAGACTAAATGACAAAAATATCTTCAGTTTGATAGAAAACTAAGGGTATTTTTGTCTTTTTACCTTATTGAATGGGGATTTTTCACAAAACGACCAAAATGATTGATGGTGGATAAACTAAGGGTTCAGTTCTATCGATTTTAAAATTTCAGCTCAAAATGAGGAGTTATACCAATTTCAGAGAGTATTTTAGCTTAAAAGCCTAATAATATTTATGCTTAGCCCATTTAAATGGCAATTGGGTTCTTTAAAGGATGTAATCAAACTCGGATTTGAGAGAATTTTAAAAGACTTTAAAATCCTAGTATAGTCAATTAAAGGATTTTAGAATCCATTCAAATCTAGGTGTAGTCAATTAAAAGATTTTAGAATCTATTCAAATCTAAGTGTAGTCAATTAAAATATTTTAAAATATTTTAAAATCCATCCAAATTTAAGTGTATTAAAAATATTAAGATTTTGAATGATTTCAAAAAGTTGTGGATTTTATGGGATTTGAGAGTAAAAAGTATATCTAGCCAAGAGTAAAAGGAATCCAACCTCACCCCCTAGGATTTCAAATCCTTCCACCACAATCCATTCAAATTCTTTAAAATCCATATGAATTTTGTAGGAGTCTTTAATCCTTTTAAATCCTATCAAATCTATCACTTTTAAAATCCATATAAATTTTGTAGGAGTCTTTAATCTTTAGTTTGACTACACCCCTTAATCTACAGAAAAATAGATAATTACAATGGTACATTGCATGATTAGATTATCAAGAGTTCATAGAGGCAAAATGATGCTACAATCAATGGCCGAGTGACCCCGAACCAGCGTAGTAAAGGATAGAAACGTAAATCCAAGATTCGGAAAGCTAAAAATTCACCAAATTAGAGAGAAAATCTCAATCAATGTTATTAATGCATGAATGTTCATTACAATAGAAATCAAAAGGTGTAAATAGAATTAAATTCAATCCTAAGTGTGAGCCAAAATAATTTCAAAAATCTTGAAACTGACACGTAAGCTTTTACTAAAGATTAAATAAGAGTAAATTACACTTTACCACTTAAGGTTTGTGATCGATTTCAATTTCTTACAACATCTTTAAAACATTTCAATTTCACACCTCAAGTACTATTTTATTTCAATATAATACATCCGTTTCATTTTCTATCCATTGATCCGTTAAAAGCTGATGTGGCAGTCACGTGGTACAAATATGACAACCTCGTTAGCTCTTAACGAATCTGATCTTCACCGCGTAGACTTAAAAGGTGATGACTTCTGTACAACTAAGAGCGCGTTACAAATCTACAACACATGAGAACCACTCGTTCTTATAATGTAAAAATCTTTGCCTAATATTTTGCTGCTTTATGGATTTCACATGTCAACAATTTAATTCTAGTGGTGGTGTTCGGCCCTTTAATGCTGCTGGCCCAGTCCAGCTTCATTGGCAACATCCCCATCAACAAAAACTGGCGCAGCCCTTTGCTTCTGTTCGGCCCAATTTTCTGTCCAATTTTCCTCAGCCCAGATGGCCTGCTCCTAAGCCCTCCTTGGCGCTATAACTGCAATAAGTTCCAGCATATCCAGACCTGCCCGCACAGGTACTGTGGGCCTGATCAGGCCGCACCCTTTGCTGCAACCCAGTTTGAACTGCAGCCTGACCCACTTTGGCATCCCGACACTGGTGCTACCCATCACATGACGAGTCAATCGTCTTCCGTTGCTCATACGGAGTCCTATGCGGGTCCTTCTTCTAATGTTTATTCGGGTAGGCAATACTATGTACATTACCCACATCGGCACCCTTCCTCCTTCGCTTGATTCCTTTAATTTTCATCTTCGCATTGTCTTTTTTCTTCCCAACCTTTGTAATTTTTTTGTTGCTCGTTTCAATTTTTCTTCTGGAGCAGTTGTTTCAACTACATTTGCTTTCTGGGATGTGTTTGGTTTCCGAGAAAATGTAGAACTTTGGGGGGATAATTGAGTATTAGCCATTTACATTTGAGTATTTATGACTGTTTTGCTGGAAGAAAATAAAGAAAATGAATTTCTGGGTTTTTAGTTAATTGTGTTTTGATTTACATTGTAAAATGCTAATTTCGGTTCCATTAGCCGAACAATGAGAGTGGTGGTCATTATATGATTATAATCTGCCCAAATTTAAGAATTCAAAATTTGATTCTGTCATGCAATGTCTGTTTGTAAGGAACTGAATTGGTTATACTAATGCGAGTTTTGATTTGTACGATTGATTTTACTGCAGCCGACGAATCAGAGAAGTTTGTGGAAGCATATTCTCTGTTCTTGCTTACCGGTGTCTGGTTAAGGAGGATGATAGAGATGCTCCAAGTTTTCTGTTTGAGTCAGTTGAGCCGGGTTCCAACGACTCCAATGTTGTAAGCGTCCTCAGCCCCTTGTATCATTTGTATTTGTTTGCATCTGACTTTAGACAATAATTAATCACTTACAAATTTTTGGTGTCAATCATTTGTTAGGGCCGGTACAGTTTTATTGGTGCCCAACCATCCATTGAAATCGTGGCTAAGGAGAACATGGTTACCATTATGGACCACAGAGAAGGTTGTAGGACAGAGGAGATCGTAGATCGTGGAGGATCCAATGACTGTTCCTCGGAGAATCATGGAGGGATGGACACCCCAACTTCTTGATGAACTTCCATAAGCATTTTGTGGTATGATTAGTACACAAACAACATGCTTTAAATTTTTTTAGTGGTACTCTTATCTTAATCCTCTCAGTTCAAAGTAAACCACTTCTCCTTAAATGTGGTTTGTTAACAAAGCTTAGACTTTTAAACTTGTGGTGAAGTTATTTACTCCTTAAATGTGGTTTGTTAACAAAGCTTAGACTCGTAAAGTTGTGGTGAAGTTATTTATAAAAATGAAGACCACGCTTTGCTTAATTTTTTCCTTTTGTCTCAAAGTTTTGGACTAGGCAAGTAGAACTGTGGACTCTCGCAAAAGACTTACTTGTCACAAAATTGCCATAAATCTATCCTCTTATTATTGTATAATTCAGTCTTAAAAAATTGAGGTTTCTGAAGTCACTAGTTGGTGGTTAACAACATCCATTCTCTTTATCAGGCGGCTGGGTTGGTTACTTCTCTTATGATACAGTACGTTATGTTGAGAAGAAAAAGCTGCCATTTCCGAGTGCACCACCAGATGACAGAAATCTTCCTGATGTTCATCTTGGTCTTTATGACGATGTGATAGTGTTCAATCATGTGGACAAGGTACTGTGATTTTCATGCTAGATTTTAGTGAAGAAAATATATAAATTGGAGACACTTTGATTCAAATGCATGTCAGCGTAATGACATCTGCTTTTTTTCTGTTAAAATAGTTTTTTTTTTTCTTCCTAGTTACTCGCTCTTATGCTTATTCTTTTTCTTCAAAGTTCTACTTTGTTTTTTCCGCCACGTTGAATCAGAATATTTGCATCCTACTCCATTACTGAACTAGGAGAATTAGTTAACTGCATGCTTTGGTTGTAAATTTTTATTTTAACAAATAGGGTGCTACTGTTGTGGCTATAACCATTTCTATTTTACAATTTTGTCTACTATAGAAAGCACATGTAATTCACTGGGTGCAATTAGATCAATATTCTTCTGTTGACGAGGCCTTCAATGATGGAATAAATAGATTGGAAACATTGCTATCTAAAGTGCATGACATTATCACGTGAGTAATCAACTCCTTTCTTTCACATTTCTCTTCTATTTTTTTGTTGAGTTTCAATTCCCCTCCTATATTCTTACTCATCCCTCCCTCTTTAATACCAGTTTTAATCATAAATTATTCAAAGGTCAATTTCAACTTGAGGCTGCCTCAGGGCTGGGGGAATTAGTTCTCCATACTTGTTAATTACTTTTTTTTTAAAAATAAAAAACTTAAGGTTGATGTAAAAATGTACCGACTGTCAATTTCAGCCCGAGGCTGCCTGCAGATTCAATAGAGTTCAACACTCAACTTTTTGGTACTAAATTGGAGGACTCAAGCTTGACAAGTGAGGAATATAAGGAGGCAGTTTTGGAAGCTAAAGAACACATTCTAGCTGGGGACATATTTCAGATTGTATTAAGCCAGCGTTTTGAGAGGCGAACATTTGCAGACCCATTTGAAATTTACCGAGCATTGAGGATAGTTAATCCAAGTCCATATATGACTTATTTACAGGTTTGCCTCGTTTTCAGTGAGTCATTGGTTCCAATCTACTTGTTCACCTTGTAATTCTGAGATTATATGAGTATATACTTCCATGATCAGGCTAGAGGCTGTATTCTGGTTGCTTCAAGTCCAGAAATTCTGACACGTGTCAAGAAGGTGAGTAAAGGAAGTCCAAAAAATTTTAACATCTGAGTGTTCATCTTATTCTGTTGCTAGCTCCTAAACCTCTACGATGGTTCCTACAAGATGTCCTACATTTTATGTTTTCTTTGGTTCCCTTTGTTTTCCTACTATAGTGTTGTAGTCGTCATTAGCAATAAATTGCTGAGATTTTCATTTCTTATTTTTGTTATTAGAAAACGATCACCAACCGGCCTCTTGCTGGGACAGTTAGAAGAGGAAAAACACCTAAAGAAGATTTAATGCTGGAAAAGCAGCTTTTGAATGATGAAAAGCAATGTGCTGAGCATATTATGCTTGTAGACTTGGGAAGGAATGATGTTGGGAAGGTTTATAATCTTTCCTTTGTTGTATTTGTATGATTATTACTGTATGTTGAACTTTATTCTCCAGAGTGTAATACCATGCATATGCTAAATTTTATTCTCCCCGTTATCTATTTTCAGTCCATGGCGGGTAAAAAGTATTTCACTGATGTATATTTCAGCATTAGCTTATTAAGTTCACACTTGGTGCCTTGTCTGTTCATGGCTTACGTGACAATATTTATAAGAATTTTATCATAATCTGTTTCTTTCATTTAGTATATTGTGGCCATAATAATGCGATTGATAATTTGTTCATGCAGGTCTCAAAACCTGGTTCTGTCAAGGTTGAGGAGCTCATGAACATTGAGCGTTATTCCCATGTCATGCACATAAGTTCAACAGTAAGTATCTCCTTTCGGTGATACACATAATAAGTAACCTAATATCTATAACGATTGATGACACATCCGCGCATCTGTAGACATTAGTTTCAGAATTTATTTTCTCATGGGGTCTATATCTATTGTCATGAGTGTAATGTATGTACTCAACAACCAATTGAATTAAGGGACGAAACTTTAATTTAATTGTAGGTTACTGGAGAGTTACTTGATGATTTAACTAGCTGGGATGTTCTGCGTACTGCGTTGCCGGTTGGGACAGTCAGTGGAGCACCGAAGGTTTTCTTCATGAGCCCTTTTTAATTTGTTTGTTGGCATTCTTGTTTTATTTCTTATTAATTAGCTAAATTGATCCTAGGTTTAATTAACCTGTATAATCCTATGAGTACAAACCATGAGGATTAACCTAATTAGTTAGGAAACGGTTTATTACACCACTATTGGTTGATATATGGAACCTGATGTCATGATTTCCTAATCTATCTTATATGGACTCGCTTAGGATTAATTTTTTGAGATTCTGCATTCTTAGCTCTACTGCAATGCAGGTGAAAGCCATGGAGCTGATCGATAAGCTAGAAGTGACTAGACGTGGTCCATACAGCGGTGGCTTTGGGGGAATTTCGTTTTCTGGCAACATGGACATTGCCCTTGCTTTGAGAACTATTGTTTTCCCAACTAGCTTTCGGTATGATACAATGTATTCATACAAGGACACAAACAAGCGCAGAGAGTGGGTCGCTCATCTCCAAGCCGGGGCAGGAATTGTCGCTGACAGTGATCCAGCCGATGAGCAGAGGGAGTGCGAGAACAAAGCTGCTGCTCTTGCGCGCGCTATTGATCTGGCGGAGTCCTCGTTCGTTGATAATTGAATGCGTTTTTTGCTTGCATACAGAATCTGGTTTGTAATATATTATATCAGATGATGGGAATGTATGAATAATGTGAGTTTGATAAAGTGAAAAGATTTGATGTTGGGAACTGTAAATTATATCAGATGATGGGAATGTACATCAAAGTGAGAAGATTTGATGTTGGGAACTGCAAATTTTGAAACCCTAGTTAATCATTGCTGCTTTTGCCCTTCAAACTTTTTGCGAACAGCGCCGTCATATGTTGAAACCCGGAACAGATTAGAACGATCACAGGGCAGAGTTTCCCTTGCCTTCATGGCTGTATCCGTTGTCGCCATGAAAATTTCTGCCCGACCTCTGTTCTTAGAGCAGCTCCAGCGGGAGCTTTTGCTCTGGGCACAGGCCCGTGAACAGGGCTAGAGAGCCCGATTGATTTGGTCCAGCGTGTGGTAGCCCGAGGGACAGGCCCAGCCCGGGGGAGAGGCCTGGCACGAGTTGCCAGCCCGAGAGTCCGAAGTGGGTGTGACGTTAGGGCGACGTCAGCTACTTTTTTTATTTTTTTTCTGTTAGGCGTGTGGCCTTCAAGCGTGCGTGGGTGCGCGTTAGGCGACATAAATTCAAAAATGGGGCCCGCGGCCCACTCAGATTTCTTAATATTGGGGAGGCCACGTGGCTTCCCCATGTCCGTTGGATTTCAACGGCTATATTTTATGGACCGTTGGATTTTCAAAGGTAAAAAAAAAATTAAAAACCTCATTTAATTTCAGTCGTTGGATCTGAGATCAACGGTCCACGTTATTAGGCTATGGAAATTTAAAAAAAGAAAAAAAAAACAATTTAAAAAGTTGAAATGTTACAGTTGTGCCACGTGGCACAATCTGGAGTGTTGGAAATTCAAATTTTTTAATCCAACGGCAGAGATTAATTAGGTGAATAAAAATTAAAAAAAATGTAAAAAATTATTATAAATCAGAAGAAAAAAAAATGAGAAAATTAAAAAAAAATTGATTTCACTTTTCTATAAATACCTTCACATTATCTTCTACCTTACACCACAATTTCATATTTTCTCAACTAGTTTCAACCACATTCCTATCTTTCTTTCACAGTTTCAATCTAATTTTTTTTTCCATCACCAATAATTGTCTTTTCAGATTTTATGACAAGTAGGGCAACAAGAACGATTAAAAATCTTATCTGAAATTACAAATAAAATTATTTTGTATTATTTAATAATACTTCAAATAATGACACGTAACGCAACGAGAACGATTAAAAATCTTATCCAATATTATAATTAAAATTATTTTGTATTATTTTATAAATAAAAAAATACAAATATTTTATTACCTATTGACAGGGCTATTGAAGTGTAACGGTGGAGATGCAAATACTATTGCCAGGGCTATTACTATTCATTAAGGGTAGTTACTGTTCATTAGGTGGATTGAATAGTGTATAACCTGGGAGGAGGGCTCCAACGCTGGAGTTGCTCTTAAAAAGCATTTTCTTTAACCTTGCCAAACTTGGAGAAGAAAGCTCCTTATTCTTTAAAAATCTCCTTTTTCCGTACTCACTTTGCTGAACAAGTTTCATCATCTCCTTGTTCTTTAAAAATCTCCTCTTCGGCATCTGTCAGTGGCACTTTCACCGAATCCCACAATTACCCATCTCATCTCCCATCAATTTTTTTTCCTCTCAACAGGTATTTCTTTTTCCTCATCATTTTTTTCTTGTTTATTAAATTATTGGTATTTATGATTTCCTGTTATGCCTGGATATTTTGTGTACGAATCTGGAAATTTTGGTAAATCTTGTTCACTTGCGACATTGCATAAACGAAGGTTCAAACTATGAACATACAGTAAACATGATATACATTTTCTAAATGGAATCACCACATTCTGTCGTTTTGCAATCTTGGAGTCCAGGTTTAATTCAACAATTGAGAAAGTGTCTCTTTTAGAAGCAACACATGCGCAGCAACTTGAAAACTTTTGAAGCTCTATGCATCCCTAAGGGCACGATGAAATGGTAATCATTTGATAAGACATGATTAGCAGATAAGATCATCTTGCAATACTACTTAAAACAAATCGAATCCAGACCGCTTGAGATCGATTAGTAAACAACAGAGGACTCTGGTCTTACAACATTCAAGCATGATCATAGATTCACAGTTCCACAGAAATGAAATCATCATCCATATTTTACAAACCAAACATTTGAATTCGAATTCTACAAAGTACCAAAATCTACTTCTCAATAGACATAATTTGGAAACAAACTTGAAAAAGGAAATTCGGAAACTAGAGCTCATAAACTTGTTGAAGCTCCTTTTTCACCGAAGACTAGTTCGATACAACAAACTGTCGTCTAATAGAACCACCGTAAGACACAACAAGAAAAGAGGAACAATTCCACTCCATTTAACCCATCAGTTTCAAACCTTCTGAGAGATGGTAGCTGTGCCAATGCTGGCATTGAAAAACAATGTTCACAATCCACAAGTCCAAGAGTAACAAGATGAGAGAACGAACAAGTCATCTCCTAACCGATTTGGAATTTTTGTAGCTCCGTATCTTTCTATCGCAAATACTTTCAAGTTTATATGGGACAAGAGTACCTGTAAAATTTGTTATTATGTGAACATTAACATTTGAAACATGTTTATGATTTAAAATTTACACAGCCAGATCGTAAACAAACACATAAACTCACGTTGATGAATTACGTACCATTGCAAATCATATCTCTCGGCCATCAATCACTACATTGGGGATGTGAGAAATCTTGGGCCAATCTTCTCCCGTGTCTCTGTGGCACCGTTGTGATAGCAAATCACACTTGAAGATACCTAGACGAGAAAGAGAAGTGGGTTGCCCTTCATCTGGCAAGCTCTGGAGTCGAGGACAAAAATAAATCACCAACTCCTCGAGAGAGATGAGGTGTCTTAACGCCTTGCCGTCAATGGTTTTCAGATTCGGATGATTGGAGACTCTGAGAGAAGTGAGAGTGGTTGGCAGCAGCCCCTCTTCTGGAAATGATTCGCCAATTTCTTCTTCTTCACATTCTGAGAAGTTGACATCCAATTCTATGAGGGAGGTGAGTGTTTGTAAACCCCACCGCATACGGTTTGCCATCAGTTTTTTACAATTCCAGATAATGAGGTAACGCAATTTCGACGGCAATCCCCCTTCCGGAAATGATTCCAATTCTGGGCAATCCCGTATGATCAAAGACGAGAGAGACGGGAGAGAGATTTGCATCTCCACTGGCAATGATGTGAATTTGTTACAATAATAGATTTCCATATTCTTCAAGTTGGGCGCTTGCAGTCCTTCTCCATAGAGGAAACCCACAAATTCTGGGCATCCCTTTATCTTCAGAACAACGAGGGATGAGAATTTAGATTCTTCCGGAAATGATTTAAATTCTTTACACCCTTCTATGGACAGAGACTGAAGAGACGGGAGAGAGGCCTGCATCTCCTCTGGCAGTGACCTGAATTCGTTACATTCATCGATTCGCATCCTCTTCAAGTTGGGCGCTTGCAGTCCTCCTCCATGGGGGAAACCCACAAATTCTGGGCACTCCGTTATCTCCAAATAATCGAGGGATGGGAATTTAGATTCTTCTGGAAATGATTTAAATTCTTTACACCCTTCTATGGACAGAGACTGAAGAGACGGGAGAGAGGCTTGCATCTCCTCTGGCAGTGACCTGAATTCGTTACATTCATCGATTCGCATCGTCTTCAAGTTGGGCGCTTGCAGTCCTCCTCCATAGAGGAAACCCACAAATTCTGGGCATCCCTTTATCTTCAAAACAACGAGGGATGGGAATTTAGATTCTTCCGGAAATGATTTAAATTCTTTACACCCTTCTATGGACAGAAACTGAAGAGACGGGAGAGAGGCCTGCATCTCCTCTGGCAGTGACCTGAATTCGTTACATTCTTTAATTTCCATCGTCTCCAGGTTGGGTGCTTGCAGTCCTCCTCCATAGAGGAAACCCACAAATTCTGGGCATCCCTTTATCTTCAGAACAACGAGGGATGGGAATTTAGATTCTTCCGGAAATGATTTAAATTCTTTACACCCTTCTATGGACAGAGACTGAAGAAACGGGAGAGAGGCCTGCATCTCCTCTGGCAGTGACCTGAATTCGTTACATTCATCGATTCGCATCCTCTTCAAGTTGGGCGCTTGCAGTCCTCCTCCATGGGGGAAACCCACAAATTCTGGGCACTCCATTATCTCCAAATAATCGAGGGATGGGAATTTAGATTCTTCCGGAAATGATTTAAATTCTTTACACCCTTCTATGAACAGAGACTGAAGAGACGGGAGAGAGGCATGCATCTCCTCTGGCAGTGACCTGAATTCGTTACATTCATCGATTCGCATCGTCTTCAAGTTGGGCGCTTGCAGTCCTCCTCCATGGGGGAAACCCACAAATTCTGGGCACTCCATTATCTTCAAATAATCGAGGGATGGGAATTTAGATTCTTCCGGAAATGATTTAAATTCTTTACACCCTTCTATGAACAGAGACTGAAGAGACGGGAGAGAGGCGTGCTTCTCCTCTGGCAGTGACCTGAATTCGTTACATTCTTTAATTTCCATCGTCTTCAAGTTGGGCGCTTGCAGTCCTCCTCCATGGGGGAAACCCACAAATTCTGGGCACTCCATTATCTTCAAATCATCGACGGATGGGAATTTAGATTCTTCCGGAAATGATTTAAATTCTTTACACCCTTCTATGGACAGAGACGGAAGAGATGGGAGCGAGATTTGCATATCTTCTGGCACTGACCACAAGTTTTTAAAACGGCACATAGATATCTCCTTCAAGTTGGGCGCAAGCAGCACTCCACCACCCACAAAACATACCAGATTCGGGCAATCTGATATTTCCAACTCACGGAGGAATGGGAGTTCAATATTGAATTTATTGCATTCATGCGAACAAGCAAGGGATTCGATATTAACTTCCTGCAAACTTAGCCGCTCAAGTCTTGGGAAGTAGTCTAACGGTATTTTCCCCGTTAGTTTGGGACAACAATGCAGACGAAGCTCGCAAAGATTAGGAAAATGTCCGCCTTGTTCTTCTTCACCTCCAGGGAAACACCACTCTTGCCATTCCCGCATACTGCGGAAACTCAGAAACTCCAGAGATTTAAATGCAGGTTTAATTCCCCCATAAAACTCAGACCCCACTAATTCCACTCCATTCAACCCATCAATTTTAAGACTTTTGAGGGACGTTAGCTGCCCCAATGCTGGCAGGGAGAAACAATATCCACAATTCTCAAGTTGGAGAGTGATGAGATTAGAGAAAGACTCATCTCCTAACCAACCTGGAAACTTTGTACCTCCGTATCCTTTTATAGCCAGTACCTTTAGGTTTGTATTGGGCTGCAGGTTGCCCAGCACTCGGCTATCGTTTTGAGAATCAGCAGTGTCACCTTCCCATTTCAAATGTATTTCACTGAGCTTCTTGTCCCTCAGTTTGGCCTCCAAAGCATCCTCAACATGTTTGATATTTTGAAGCCCTGAAATATGAAGATTTCCACTCAAATGTTGAAACCCCTTTAACTCAGCAATGTATCCCCCATCATCTTTGCTCAAGACAAACTCACCTCCAAATGTTTGGAGATCTTTCAACTTGCCCATGTGGGGGGGCATCTTTTTTATTTTCGTACCTTTGAAATCAAGATGGCGCAAGTTGATGAGTCTTCCCAAATTGGTGGGCAACTCAGCGAGATCTACACAATACGACACCAACAACGTTTGTAAATTATACAAACTGCATACCGCGTCTGGTAATTTCTTTATTGGATTCTTACACAAGTTGAGGTACCGCAGATGCTTCAAGTTGCTAATCGAATCAGGCAACTCGCTGATATCATACCCACATAATTTGAGTACTCTTAAACACTGTAGCTTTAAAAGGCGATCAAGTCGTACTGTCTGCAATGGATAGAGATCGCCAAGAATGAAGGTGCGCAGATACTTAGCTTCATAAATAGTGTCAAATCTCTCATAATCAACATTAGATGAATATTGCAAATAAGAAAAATGACGACCCTTGCTCACGTCCGATGAGAAGTCATGGTCTTCCAATCTAATGCAAAATTCCCCGCATACGTAAGTCGCCAAATCATGCATCAGATCATGCATGATGAAACAATCATTTGAAGACGAGTGTTGAAAAAATGACCGTGAGATTAGATCATCAAAGTATTTCTTTCCAACATCTTCCTACCTAGTCTTCTTTTGGGGTTGTAAAAGATCTTCGGCCATCCACAACAAAATTAATTCAAACTTGTCAAATTCATAATCTTTGGGAAATATGGAACAATAAGCAAAACAACGCTTTAGCTCCGGAGACAAGTACTGGTAGCTTAGCCATAGAGCCGGCAGAATGTCAATCTTTGCATCTGACAACTCCCATATGTCACTTTTTAGCACATTTTCCCATTCCTTCACATTTGATTCAGAGTGTAAGAGACCACCAAGAGATTTTGCAGCTAAAGGAAGGCCTTTACACTTGCTAACAATTTGTCTTCCAATTACCTCAAGATTTGGATCTACAATTGCATCTTTGAAGGCATGCTTGGAAAACAGAACCCAACAGTCTTCCTCAAGTAAGTGCTTTAAATAATGGGTTTGAAGAGTACCCATCGTAGTTGCAACGCCATCATTCCTTGCGGTGACAATGATCTTACTTCCATGAGCTCCAGACTCGAAGGGGCGCCTTAAGGAATCCCAAATATTGTATTTCTCATTCCAAACATCATCAAGAACAAAAAGAAACTTCTTCCCCGCCAAAGCATCTTTGAGTTTGACTTGAAGCTGGTCTAGGTCTGTGGTATCACAGGTTTGTGAAGTGACTGATGCATAAATTGTTTGTGTGATCTTAACAACGCCAAATTCATCAGAAACACAAACCCATGCCTGGAGCTCAAAATGCCGCTTCACTTTATCATCATTGTATAAGAGCTGAGCAAGGGTGGTCTTTCCGATCCCACCCATGCCCACGATGGGAATGACGCCAATCTTATTACAAGTAACATCATCTGATAGCAACAATTGAATGATGGTTTCCTTCTCATGATCTCTTCCATATACATCAGAGCCTTTTACTAAAGAAGTTGAAGGCAATGTTTGTGAGATTCTGTGACTACAACGTTCTTTCAAACCGAAGGCATCTTTCTGTTTTGAAATGAAGCTTAGCGTCTCAAGAATTTCCTCTATCTTGGTGTCTATAGACTCATCAAAAGCATGGAAAGAAGCAGAGATGAGGTCTTTTGCCTTGCTTGTGCTACTTCCAAATTCAGCTTCCATTTTCCGCCTTAACATTTCTGTCTTGATCTCGTCCAGTAGGTCATCAGCATGAAAGACTGCCTCTTTAAGCTCATGCAGCCACTGCTTCACAACTGGGTAACTTAATTGCTTTTGCTCGGCATCATCATAAACAGCATTGACAGACAACAACTCGATCTTCAACTTCTTCAGCAACCCATCAGTCCGTTTCTTTCCTCTGATGAAGTTCTTGACCTCCTGAGAATCCATCTTTTGAAATACTTGTTGAAAGAAAGCGGAGAAAAATGCTCCGCCTACCACCTCCAAAGCCATGATCGATCTCTTCTTTGCAAATGGAATTGAGTTTTGCTGGGGAAAGATAATCACAAATTAGCTAGCAATATCAATGTAACGAAAACTATGGTTCGTTTTCGCTACAAATAAACTAATTCAAACCAAGAGTTATTGGATTGATATTAAACAAAGACTATCTTTATTATACTTAACACAAAAGTAGATGCGTTTGGAGTCAATTCTCGTTTGGCATTTCTCGTCGGCTGCCTTAAACTCCAATTTTTAGAGCAACCCTACCCCTAAATGTCCCCATGTGCTATAGGCAACCCAATCCGCCAAAGTGAATGGTAAGTTAGTAACTATCCTTAGTGAACACTAATTGTCTCAGTGCATCTCCACCAAATAGCTCAGGTTATTGGTATTAAAATATATTTTTTTAATAAGAAATAATTTTATTTTTAATTTGGAATGACAATAAAAAATTAGTTGAAAAGTATTTGAAAATATTGAAATATGGTGTAAAGTGAAAAAATATGGTATTTATAGAAAAAAATTTATAACTTTTTTATATTTTTAATTAACTTTTTATAACTTTTTGTATTTTTTATAATTTTCTAATCATGGCTAACATCAAAGTGATGTCATACCACCCAGTGGTTGGGCCAGTCAATTCGGACCTGGGGGAAAAGTGGGGGCTCCAGGGGAGCCGAGGTTATTCATTTTTTTTGGGTAGGGGGATTCCAGAGCTCATCGCCCAGGGGACTTGGCTGGGCTGGAAGTGTTCTAAAAATAAAGGTTTCAATGTTAAAATGATCTCTGTGTTTTAGTTATTAGGTCAATTTAGTCCATGTGTTTTCAATTTGATCAATTTAGTCCTCTTGTTTATTTTCGTTAGCCAATTAAGGACATTTCCATCTAATTTCTGTAAAAAAAATTATAAATTATTGTACTTATTTATAAAATTATTTATTCGATTTAAAATATTTAAAAATGAAATAAAATTAAAAATTAAAAGAAAAATTATTCTCCTTCCAATTTCCCAACCTCCTTCCTAACATTACCTTTTCTATGTCACAACCTTAATCATTTTTCAGATTGGAAGTTTTATCTCTTATATGTGTTATTTCTCTCATTGATTTACATTTTTCTGTAAAGAGAAATGATAATAATATCTCATATAATTTTTCTTATGAATTTTTTAAAAGAAATTGAATGAAATGTCCTTAATTGACTAACAGAGACAAACACGATGACTAAATTAACCAAAACAAAAACATGGGGACTAAATTTGCCATGTGGCTTTAACACAGGGACCATTTTGACATTTAAGCCAAAAATAAATACATATGAAACAAAGGTCCCTTATGTTGAGTGTTTCAAAACCGTATAAAACATGTAAAATTTGTAAATATATTTACGACAAGCAAAACTATGTAAATACATGGAATGTAGGAAGGAAAGTATAGACCTTTTGTTTTGAATCAAGAAAAATACTAATTCTAAAATACAATTTCAAGAACCCTGCCTATCAAAAAGAACGCTAATTCTAAAATACAATTTCAATTTCTCTCAATATTAAAAAGCATGCAAGCAGAGAGAAAAGGCGTAGTTTCTATTACCTGTAGAATTAGCTTGTAAAGACTTGCCCACAATGTTCTGAATCAGTGTCCCTCCATTGTAAGCATCTTTAGAGAAATTTTCTGTAGATAATTCCACTGTAAAAATAAATTCATGTTAAACTTGGAAAGAGTTGCTATTCACAACGCAAATAGAGTTGAAACAAAGACGATCAAGTTTTGTAAGTAATTAATTAAATATATGAAAAAAAAATCACGTCCAAACCGAAGAAAAATTCTACTTTCTAACAATTGAACTTAATATATGAAACCAGCAATTTACATTTCCTGACAAATAGAAACTCAATGAGTCATAGTTGTATTCCAACTTCTGAATTTAGACATCATTATGTTTGTCTTAATCTTTGACAAATAGAAAATGCTGATTCAATGAGATAAACATAATGATTATTCTTGATTATGTTGTTAACGATCCCATTACATACTCTCATTTCTTTTTACATTTTACATACTCTCATTAATTTGTTACTTATACACACTCTAATTTCTTTTTAATCGTCTTATTGAGCAAATAAAAAATGAATCAAATGTTATCTAGTAACAAACTCATTAAATCATTTTCCTACAAGTGATCATTTCCCCTCTACGATGTTATTCAGTAAGAAACTCACTGAATCATGCAATAACAAAATAGATAATTGTTATTAAACTTGTTTTCATCTCTCTTTGTAATCTCTAGTCACTATTTAAATCTAAGATTGATAAGATGAGATATCATAGTTTTAGATGTGCATTGCTTAAAATAATAATTATCTAAAGGGAGAGTTTGGATGTGGTCCTTAACTATCAATGTTCTTTAATTGAAACCTTGTTGGTTTTCAGCTTTTGATCGATGTTCCTGACATTAATGAAATAATGTATTTATATGTAGGTTATTATATTTTTAAATTGAAATTTGAAATTTGTAGTTATAGTTGTTTCTATTTATGAGCATAAATAAAACCCATAATTTGTGGAATTAAAAATGTTAAAAGATAAATTATATTCTCCAATATATTGTGTAATATAAACATGGGTACATTCATAAATAATAATCAAACCAAAACATGAGTACATTTTCCAAAACCACAAAAAAGAAAGGCTTAATAACATTATTAAATTTCTTTGATTAAACTTAACGGGGATACATTCTTAAATCAACGAAATAGAATATACCCATATAAGTTTAAAATATAGATTAGAAAAAAAATTGAATGGATCTTATATAAAAAGAAATGGATACATGTTATACTAAAAAAAAAGTATTGTTTACATTTAGGATTCAAAAATTGAAAAGTTATATGAATGGTTACATTTAAGATTAAAAATTGAAAATATTTCTATAAAAAAAATTAATGGGTGCAAACTAAATCTTTTTTTTTTTTTTGGAAATATTTTGAATTGAAAATTAATTAGGAGTGTAATAAGGGTGTGAATATTAAAACCCTAAAACAATTACTAATTTTTATTTTAAAAAAATTATGTAGCTGACATCTAAATTTATTAATACATTAATGGTAGAGACTTTAATCAAAATCTAAAAATTAATAAGGTTTTAGTCAATAAACATTAGTAACTAGGGATCGGATACTAATTTTCCACAACCACTGTTATTAGAGGTAATTTACAAATTGATTATTTTTCTTCCTAATTAGCAGTTGGATTAACTTAAATGATTATTTAAAGCTTTTGGATCTTGTATTGCTTAGGGCCTATTTGGGAAGTGATTCAAGGTTTAAAAGTGGGACGTGCTTTATTCAGAAGTGATTCTAAACCGCGCAAAAGTGGAACCCTTAATTATTATATTAGTTTCTTTCACTACGAAATGGGAACTTTCATGAAAAAGCTTGAACTAAGTTTATGTTAACAAAAAATCATGTTATAACTTTATTTAATGAAAAATAATTAAATAATAATGAAAAACCCTTAAATTTTAATAAAAATGATAAAATAATTTAAATTTTAATGAAAATGACACAATTTTAATATAAAAAAAAAGAGACATGACACGCAGGCCCCATGCGTACATCAAAGCCACTGTTTATGAAATTGAACACTATTTATGAAACCGAACATTATGTATGAAATTGCACTATCTGAACAGTACTACAATATTTATTAGTCCAATTTCATAAATAGTGTCTAGTTCTTGGTCCACTTTTATAAATAATGCCTAATTCTTGAGCCTGTTTCATAAATAAAGACTAGTTATTTGGTCCAGTCTCATAAATAATGTACAACAATTGATACAATTTCATAAATAGTGTCCCTTTCTTGATCCAATTTCATAAATAGTGTCTAATTATTGGTCCACTTTCATAAATAGTGTCTAGTTCTTGGTCTTGTTTCATAAATATTGTCTAGTTCTTAGTCTAGTTTTGTAAATAGTGTATAGTTCAGTTTCATAAATAGTTTCCACCTATTAGTTTAGTTTTAAAAACATTGCCTAATTCTTGTTTTCGTTCATAAATAGTGTCTGCTTATTTGTCCAATTTCATAAATAGTGTCTATTTATTGGTTTAGTTTCATGAATATTGTCTACTTATTGTTCAAGTTTTATAAACAGTGTTGACTTCTTGGTTCAGTTTCATAAGGTTTGAGACTTAGATCATTTTTTGTCCTGTAAAAGCACCAATTACGCCGAAAATGGAACCCAAAAGTGATCATTTAGATCAAAACCTTGAAAAGTGTTCTCAGTAATTATATTTATGATGTTGGTTTCAATTACTAAATTATAATTTCCTCACATTTTTTACATACCAACAAAAATAAATGTAGCTCTCCATCCAATTTTTTGAGCTTGAGTGTCATCTTGGAGAAATTTTACCTTGTGACCGTAACACAAGTGGTACACTACGTGTTATTATGTAAATAGCGAGAAATTTTATTGTTTTATGTTATTAATTTTTTAACACAAGAATCTCACAACTTGTATAGAGACATGTGGTGTACCACCCTGTGCTCCGGGCACATTGAAAAATTTCTCATCATCTTGACTATTATTGGAAAAAAAAAACACCACAAATATAAAAAACTGGGGAATGCAATTCAGTTTGAACTCTTTTTCTTATTCTAAGCAAAAATAAAATAAATAAAAAATCTATTAATGTATCAGACAATCGGGAAAAAAAGTGGAGTGTGGAAGGGGGGTTGGGGGACGCGCCCAGCACAAGTTGGGTTTTTTATGTTTATTTTTTTTAAATTCTTTTGTCCTTATCATTAAATAAAGTTAATAGATAATTTTTTATTAAAATGTAAAGATTTGAAACCCTTTCTATTAGTTTTCCTTTAAAAAATATGTAGAATTATTGTGATATCCCGTCCCCAAAATTATTATTTTATTTTATTTTTGACGTATTTCGAAGATTTGATTGGAACTAGTTCTTTATTTCTCTAAATTTCAGAAAAACGAAGTGAGGGGTAATTTAGTCATGTCTAATTTTCTCAACTTTTTCGGTCGACTCTTGAGTTGGTTAGGTAGAGTTCGATTCCATGAGCGCGTAGGCGTAAACAGATCTTATTTCCGAGTCCGAACGGAAAAGTTAGAGTCGTTTGAAGTTGATGGCATTTTGGTAATATTACCAAAATGCTATAAATTGGGGGGAAACCTTCAGAAATGGGAGGGGGATTTCAGAAAATGGGAAATGGAAACTGCACAAAACCGTTTTAGGGGGAAATTTGACCCATAAACCCACCACACTTGATCTGCTTGTATCTTTTTCATCCGAGCTCCGTTTTGGATGATCTTGGTGTCCCTGGAAAGCTCTTGACGAGCTCTACATCTCTGTGATTTTATATTTTCCCATTTCTTTTTCCATCTGTGCAGTTCGAGGTCGCAAAGTCCACGACCTTGCCGGCGGATTTATCATCTTTCCGGCAATTCCGGCAACGATTTCCTTCGAGTGAGGTATGAAACTTAATCTACTCTTCATAATCTTCAAGTGGGTATGCTTAGTTTGTGTTGTCGTATTCATTTTAGAGTTGGGTGTTTAGAACACCTAGAAATCCAGTTTTCTCCGGTGAAATTGGACTGTTTCCGGTTAGAATTTATCGTCGGCCTAGTTGTGAAAAGTGTTTCCCTTGTTGAGCTCTATCTACCACGTAAATTTGAGTTCATCTAGTTAATGTTGAAATTCGGGGTTTGTAAACCCTCCCTCTTGACTTCCACCGCGTGTGGCGGTGCGTGGGATCGTTCACGAGTGTTATCTAGGTTTCATATACCTTCTAATGATCATGTGAACCTATGTCTAGCTTGGTTGCCAAAGATTCAATTGTTGGGTGTGGTGATCAATTTGGACCGCCACTTATTTATGTGATTGACGACAATTCGACCATTGGATCATAATGAAACTTTAGTATGTTATCCTCGAAGCATAATGTGGACTTTGGGAAGTTATGGATCATAAATCTGAATTGCGGATTGTTGTGGACCCCATCGTTGACCGAGAGTTGAATTATGGTCAACATGTCTCGGAACGTTCTAAATAATAAAATTAGTACCATGGGAGACTTAAGTGAAGTCTAGTGGGCCTACATTGGTTAGAGAGTGACTTGAATATGTGTGATATGGTTATTACCTTGATTTCTTATATTGGCATCATATGTGAATTTGACTTGGTCTTATAATGTGATTCTATTGAAATGTGATTATATATATATACATATATATATATATATATATATATACATATATACACACACATTTAGCAATGGACCTAAGTTTATTAAACATGATTTGGTTTGTGTACTAATGATGATCGTGATATGTGAATTGACGTGCATATTCGAAAGGTGTTTGATTTACATAAATGGTATGTTATGATGAAATGTGTGTGACTTTAAGATATGTGAATATGAAATGATTTTATAATCATTTTTTTTTATAAATTGTTAATTTTCATATTTAGCCAATGATATAGTTATATGAAGTGGGATTTGACGTGCATATTGGAAATATGGTTTGTTTTGTATGATTGGCTTGATATGATGTGGTGAGGGCTAGTGGTGGACCGTTAACCCATTGTCATGGGGTTTGTTGTTTTGAAACATGTGTCAATGCTCGTTTCATTATTTCATATCTTGTTTCGTTGAGCCTTTATAACTGGAGTAACTTGAGTCATGTGTTGTTTCATTGGTTGGTGGTTATGCAATGTACTCCGCGATTCCGTTGAGTGATGGTCTGCAATCGTATCCTGGTTTGGATTCCGTTGAGTGATAGTCCGGAATCCTTCCTACTCCACTTTGTGATTCCGTTGAGTGATGGTCAGGAATCGTATCTTGGTTTGGGTTCCGTTGAGTGATGGTTCGGAATCCTTCTTACTCCGCGATCCCGTTGAGTGATGGTCTGAGATTGTATCCACCTTAGTTCATTGAGTTTAGTTTAAGATGGTTGCAAATGTGTAGGCTTTGGATGAACTGTGTCGCCCTAATTGTACTTTCATTGTGTGTATGTGAATATGGGTGTGAGATGTTATGGTCGTTTGAAATGAACTTTTAGATGTCTAGGTGCCTCCCTCGGAGTTTTCAAAAGTTTGGTGTTGATTTCTTATGAAGGATTTATATTCAATGTTTATAAATTTTGATTGATGGCTAGGTTTATTATTGTATCACATGTTTATTTTATTGTCCCTTACTCGAGCCTCTCAACTTATCTGAGTGCCTGAATTACCAGTGCACCAATTCCATAATATTGACATTGACTTTACATATGACATGTTTGGGTAGATTATGAGAAAACCGCTTGATATTTTGGTTCCGTTGAGTGGTCCGGAACCCAATGTTGTTGGATTCTGTTGAGTGGTCCGGAATCCTTGCTCTTGTTCATTCCGTAAGGTGATTTAGAATCCTAAATTCAAGTAGATGAGAATTACCCACAATAGATATTGTGAAAATAAATTAGAATTACCATGTTATTATTCTTAACCCAAATTGGGAATTATGTAGAGTCCTTTAATTAAATTCGTGAAATGATATGTTATCTCATTGATTGATTAACGTAATTAAATGTTAATATTGTACTTCGTGATTCCTTGATATGTTACAAGCTATGTATTGAAATATAATGTTGGAAGTATAGTGATTAGTATGATGAAGTGAAATGTGATGTAACTTGGGTATTGGAAATGGTTATGACACATGATTTTAATGCATACTGAATTTCTTGGGAGATGTGAGGTCTAGTAAATGACCGATGACCCATTGTGATGTGGATTTTACTCAAATATTGCTTCGTTTCGTTGAGTTTCGTGAATTGGGTAACTTGAATCATGTCTTGTTCCTTCGAGCTGTTGTTATGTTTCTTGGACTTCCGTTCAATTCGGTTGGGTGGATTGGAACTGAGTTCTATTTGGATTCCGTTGAGTGATGGTCCGGAATCCCCTTTGGAGCCTTGGTCCGTTGTGCGGTCCAAAATCCCCTTTTCTAAAGATGTAGTCTTCAACTGAATTGTGTTGCTCTAGCCTTGCGTTTCGACTTGTATGTGTTATTGATGATGTGATTGTGGAATGACGTTGGATATGAGTGGAATTATCATGAGTATTTTAGTTGATTAATATTTCTAGAGATTAATATGTTCTTTGTTAATTCTTAAATATGTTACTCGCTATGAAACGCGAATTTATGTGGGAAACGTGAGGAATTTATGTGAGGGTTGAAGTGGATATGTTAATCGTCATGTGTGATTGTTATGTTGGATACCATGGTCATTGTTATGACTAGACTTGTTGATAAATGTGGTTAGAGAATGGTATTATAAATCGTTGGTTCTTTGAAATGATATATGTTGTGAATTGCGGTATTATGTTGTGACATAATGACCTATATATTGATGGAGGGGAAATCATGATTTTCAGATGGGTTGTTATGTAACCCTGAGTCCAGTATTTTCATGCTTGTCAAGTTCTATTGATTGATTGAGAAATGTTATACCTTTTGAGTTAATCGGACTGTGTTATATATCAATTATTGTGCATGACGAACTACGAATGGCTTGATCTCTGTCTAGGGTACGTAGGCAGTCTAACAGAGAGGTTAGATGCAGCCATAAAGCATACGAAAATAACTATGTGATTCGATTATTGAGTTGTGCTTGCCCATATCCCGAAGGTGGGATATGATAGATACGGATTTTTGGTGACGCCACGTGTCAATTTTGGACGTATGTCGGGATTGGGGCATGACAATTATTGTCTATTTTAATGCAATTCTGCAAAGTTAATTTTAATAGAAAATACTACTCTCTAATGATTTTTCGGACCCAAGGAAAAGAAGACTTCAATTATTAGGTTATGTGAATCAACTGATAGAGCCATGCAAAGATGGCCACCTACCTATTCCAAAGCTAAAATTTCAAGAGGAAATCTACATCAATGATTTGGTAAGATGACTCAAATGTGAGAACCAATCAGAGAGCACCAAAAGATAAACCTCGGTACTCAGAGCAACAAAATGACAAACCAAGGAATGCAACGATTATGATGTACTCAATTATATTTCAGGAAAAGACTACAAAACCTACTACCCCAAGCCTATATTGTTATATCACCAACGTCCAGTTACAGATAAGAATCAGAATAAGCACCATAATCTAAAAGACATGATTTTATCACGCAAAGAGAAGAAGGATATCAGCTGATGATTTTCTGTACTTAATTATCAAACCACTGCATACTTTGATTGTGTGGGAATAGTTTTATGCCAACAGAAGCAATATGGCTTCTCCCAACCCAACAAAAGGGTTTTCTTTTTTTGTTGAAAAAAAAATTTCACATGCAACATTCATTTACCTGTAATTGAAGAATACGAAGCGCCGGAAACTGGAATTCGTCCACAAAAAATCAAAACAAACTCCCCTGCAAAGCAACCAAACTTAATTTCAGCAATCTTATCTAAAATTTAAATTTAAATTTTAAATCTCATACTAAACAACTTTTTGAGTCTTAAAAGAAAATTGTTTTTAAGAGATGTCCTTAAAAAAATATTTTGAGAAATGATGAAATTTTTTTAACATAATATCAAACAAGCCCTCAAGACCTGGTTTGGTATTGAGGTGATTCTGAAAAAAGCTGGTGTCAAAAAAAGCTGGGAGTTGTTTTTGTGTTTGGTAAACATTCAGCTTCAGCTTTAGCTTTTTTTCACAGTTTTGGATGAAAAAAACAAAAAACAAGAAGCTGCAAAACCCAGCTTTGAAAAATTGATTTTTTCACATCTGTTTTACATAAAAGTTTACCAAACACTATAATACTGTTTTTTTTTTTTGAAAAACACTTTTACAAAAAAGTTTACCAAACATTCTGTTGCTTTGTTTCACAGCCGCTTATTCTCACAGCACAGTAGAATCATCTTTTTTTCAAAGCATAACAATATCAAACCAGCCCTAAAAGCCTTCGGAGCCTGAAAACAAAAGTTTCAAAATCAGAAAAACCAATGAAACCAAACCCAATTTAAAACAAACTTTTCAAGTATTTGAATATTATTTATGGATCAAAATCATTTTTCCATTTTGTATTTGTATTAATTCTATGAAGCATGCAATTAGTGAAAAACAAAACCAAATTCAACACATCCAGAATTCAAGAATCTTGAGTACCTAAAAAACTTCTTACCTGACCCACAACCAATACTTTTTTTTTTTTTAATAACAAAGCCCTCGAGTCCTCGATCATTAATTCAGAAAATAATGCATGCTACCCAGACAAAGAAAGAAAAAAAAAAAAAGGAGCCCCAAATTGGTAGGAGAACTCACCATGAAACCGAACTTTTTCTGGGCTTAAGGATTTCTTCGAATCGGGACCGGATTTTGTTGTGGTTAACAGGTTTTAAGAGAGATTGTGCTGGGGTTCGTGGTCTTTTTAGAGAGAAGATTTTTTGGTTCGTGGTTTGTGAGAGAGAGCACTGCTGAGATTCTGCACGCAAATGGAACAAACAGGTCTCTTCTAAGAGGTGGTGGCACCCCCAGCCAACAAATAGTAAGTGGAAATTTGTAAATCCACCGATCAACATTGAAAAGCAAAGCAGGAATGGGAAGAAAAACGAAAGGTATTTTCGTGAAGTCACTGTTGGTAAACAGTGCCCTTCAACTGAAGTTTTCGTATAGGTATCATGACACAATACTTAGCGTAGTGCATTGTATACAGTGCTGTATTATGGCGGCTGAAAGCTGATCGGAAATTTCACTAGGCATGGAGGGCCTTCAGTCAAAAGGTAAGTGCTTCATGGGATTTCATGCTAAATTATGGATTTATTTGATTTTAGTTTTTGAATTTATGTTGTTTGTTGGTTGTTTGGTGATTTGCTGTAGTCTAGAAGGAAGTGTAACATATGATAATGGCATGTGTTTGCTGGCTTAATTAATGTTGTTTTTGTTTGTTTTACTAAACATGGTAAAACGTGAACTCCGAACAATTTGATTCTTCATTAGAGTACGTAGAAAGTCTAACACAAAAACATAAAAGTTAAATGAAACCATAAAATTAAAAAATATTACTGAGTTGCTGAACCATTTATTTGCGTTTTCGATCATGTCTCGAACGCAAAGCATGATACATATATAAATATCGGTAACATTATATGTCGATCCTATAGACATATCTTAGAATCAAAACGTAACAAAATACCTTCAGCGAGAAGGCATCTTCTACCAAAGATGGTCCACAAAAGGACACGCATTATGGAAAAGGAATCCAATAATGCTGCAACACGACAAAACCAAAAGATAAGGGAATCTTACAAACATTAATAAAGTAAATTAAAGCAAACCATTCCTTCCTAAGGAAACATTTCATGATAAGGAATGTCTGCCTTTCATTTTTAATGTTTTTTGTGTTTTTTATTTTATGTAATTACGATTAAATTATGTTAATATTTTATATTTTTTTATAAAAATAATAAAATAAAAATAAATAATAATATAAAATATTAACGTAATTTAAATGTAATTACATAATAAAAAAAGTACAGAAAGAACATCAAAAGTAGAGATCAGACCATTAATAAAGTAATAGCTGGCAAACTTTGACGTCTACATCACGCCAGTGTAGCGTGGCAAAAACGCTTGCTTTATTCACATGTTTTGTCTGCAATAATAGGGCCGATAGAAATATAAAGATGGATTCTGACTTCTTTCATTTTCATACTCTTATTATTTTTATTTATTTATGTGATTACGGTTAAATTAAGTTAATATTTTCTATTTATATTATTTTTTATTTTATTATTTTTATAAAAAATTAATAAAAAATATTAACATGATTTAATAATGATCGTACAAACCGAAAAGGAAGAGAAGAGTATGAAAACGAAAGACAGACAATTCACCTCTTAAGAATATCGTCCCTATCTCCTGGAAGCTTTATTGACGCACTGCCTGATGTCATCAATCTTGTCTGCTGCCTTCGTCGCAAGCTAAGATTGGCCTGTAGATAAGTCCCTTGGTAGTGTCTGGCCGTCGCAACCATGGTGAAGCTAGGATTATCACCGAGTGTAATGAGTGGACAGCTAGGATTATCACCAATTCTGAAATTCTGAAACTCTTCTCCATTGATTCGAAGTTTAGGAAAACTATAGGGTAAAATCCCTATCTGGTTATTTCTTTCAAAACTGTAGGCTGTAACAATTACTCCAGGGATACCTGTGATGTTGTCCATGAAGTACTGACAAACTTGAATGTAGAGAAGGAAACCAACTTCTTCTTCTCTTTCGAGAATCTGGAATTGGATTTCTGCTGGAAGCTTTTCAAAATTTCTTCGAACATATGGATTTCCAGTAACCTGAAATTCCATCTCATTAACCTTCTTTGATCTTTCATAATCTAATTCTACATCTAAACACTCAATCTCTACGCTCATCTGAGTGTTTTAACTCTCTTAACTCATCTATTTCTCTTTTTATTCTCTCTAATTCCTCCCTTAAACTGTTTTCACTCTGGATACAGATTTTCTCTCTATTTTTCTGTCATGAATTGTGCAAAAGCTATACTTGCTGCATCTCTTGTGTGAAATCCTTTGTGAAGACTATTTGGAAATTCTGAAATTTTTGCACAAACTTTTTCCCAAGAATCATAAATTCCAGGGTTTCTTCGTTTGAAAACACAATAAAAAGCATAATTTTCATTTTCTATGAAAAGACTGCGGGCGTAAGCCAGCATTCCGAAAATGATTGCTTCTAATTTTTAAATTCATTTGATGTAAAACAAAGCAAAGACACCGCAAAGCGTGGAGGAGTCCGGCTTGATGCCTGTTCTCTAAAAACTTGGTATAATAAATTGAAAGATCTTCTGAAAAAGCTACTCTTTTTGGCTTGGTTTTATCTGAAAATTTGGAAAACTCGGCAAGCCAACTGGTTGTTTTTCTGGAAAACTCTGAGCTGAGTGACCTCCTGAAGAACTGCTGCTTGATGATGCCATTAGTCTGAAAAAATATCAAAGGATCTTGAAAGTAAATCTGCAAAAAAATATCAAAGGATCTTGAAAGTAAATCTGAAGAACTGCTGCTTGATGGTGCATTCTTTGATCCAAAAGGTAAGTCATTCCACTGGAAATGTCCTTCACTGCAACCAAATGCTGTCCATGGACTACTACTTTCTTCTAACTTAATCTGCCAGAATCCACTTTTACAATCGAATTTACTAAACACTCTTTTATCTTGAATCCTACTGATTAAAAGATCTTATGTAGGGATCTTATAAGCATCTGAGTATGTATTATCATTTAATCTTTTATAATTTATTACCATCCTAGCTTTTCCTCTAACTTGCATTGCTATATTTCTGACCATAAAAGCTGCACTTCTATGAGGATTACTACTATGTCTAATAATTCTTTGATCTAGTAATTCTATCATCTATTAGAAAACACGTGGGGTGTATTAGGATAAATTTTAATTGAAAAAGTATATGTGGGATGTGTTAAGTATATGAAGTGTAGTGAACAAAACATGAGGCGTGAATAAAACAACTTCCTTCTAAACTTTGTATGAAATTAAATCCTAAAATAAAGTTATACTGGTGTTTAATATTACTTTTTTTTTTTTTGAACGTGTTTAATATTACTTATCCAAGTATGTGGCAAAACATACTGAATACCATTAGTTCCAAAGCGAATAAGGACTGGCTTCTCCTATAGCTATTTCTCTTACTGTTTATAAGGACTGGCTTCTTCTAGAGCTATTTCTCTTATGGCGTGTTTACCAAACTGGAATGGAGGTAGAAGAAAGGGAATTGAATTCCTCTCCAAGTGATTCCGGCGTTTATCAAATTTTAGGAATAAAAAAATTAGTGAGCTCCACCCAAAATCAGTAATCGGATCCCTAATATCCCCGAAATCCAAATACTGACTTGAAGGTGGTAATTGAATTCCGGAAGAAAGCCAACATCCGGAATCAAACTTCTCTATTGAAATTGCCCTGCCCTTCCCATCTGCCTCCCACGATTCAACAACCCAAAAGGTTTGCTGCTACCCTTCAACAATATGCTGCCCGTCGGATCGAGAAAGTTGAAGCTTAGACGGAGAGAATGAGAAATAGCTAGAGAGACTGAGAGAGAGAGAGATGACGTTCTATTAGTTGTTTTACCAATAAAAATCGACGAGACCCACCGCCGGATGAGCCAACATTATCACACCACCTATTCGACTTTTATGTAAATGATTGGTCCATCAGTATCAGCGTACTGAGATATTCAACATCTGAAAGTTTCACCACTCAAGCTTTCTTTCAGATTCTCAGAAAATGGATACCAAATTCTCGCAATCCAAACAGAAGGCTAACGCGGCAGCTGTGCTCCAGAAATCATGGTACCACCTTAGGCTATCGCGAAGATAACGAAGTGAAAAGGGATTGAAAAAAAATAGAAAATAAAATGATAATGTAGAGGCTGCAAGAGGTTATGATCTTGCTGCACTTAAGTATGACTGTTCTTCAACTCATATAAACTTTCCAGTAGGGCTCAAACTGTTAAGAGTTTTATGATTTTGTAAAAGCTTTTTAGTAGCAGAAGCTTGGTCTTTTTGCAGTTGTGTTATTACACTATACAACTTGAGTTAGTATGGGTTTCTTGCTAACTGATATGACTTAGGAATTCTAAAAGCGGTTGTATTTTACAATATACAACTTCAGTTAATATCAGTTTCTTAATGAGTGGCATGAGAATGTCAAATTTTTTCTTAATTTAATTTATGAATGAAATGCATTTAAAGGTGGTGCTATGTGATGAAGTTAGCATTTTGTTTTTTATTATATACTGATGGTGGACATTTTTAGCATATTGATTGAGAAAGATTTATCATTTTCTATAAAATAAAGCTTCATTCTCACCATGTTGTTGATGTTTTTTGTGATTTGAATTTATAGTGCTTCTAAATGCTGTTTTAATTTAGGAATTTGAATAATTGTTTTAATTTAGGTTAATGCAGGATCTGAAATTTGTAATGATCATTTTCATATTTCTATAAATTTTGAGAGAAAAAAGCATGTGAAAAAGCACATTAGTCTCTAGGTATAAATCACATTAGTCTAATTATGGCTAGGATAAAAAAGCATGTGATAAAGTGAAGACGGGGATAGAGAAAAGGCTTTCGGGAAAGTGCAAAATGGGAAGAAGATAGTTTGGGGGGAGGGAGGGGAAGGAGGAAATTACTCAAAAGAAAGGGAAAAAATAGGGGAACAAGCTTATTCCACTAGCTAGCTAGTTCATATAGTGTCTTGCAAGCTGACATTGTTTTTATGTAGTGAGTTTGAAACCAAACTTATGAGTGAAATTAAGGTCATTTACCATTAGATCACAGCCATACTATTGTCTAATGGTCACAATTTCATTCTACCTCTTTATTTCAACCAACCACTATAAAAAATAATGACTTTGCTAAGAAGACTAAACTTTGTATTTGGAAGGAACCACTAATGTAAAAAGAAGACAATAAAACACTGATTGAAAACCATAACCTTAAATTGATTGGCTTGTGATGTTAACTTAATAGAATGTAAACTCAAATTGAACTACTTATTTTACCGTATCGATTCACCTATCTCTTGATTTTTCAATTATTTGTAGATGACTGTTAATTTGTGATTTTGTGGGAATTACTCAAGTAAAATGTGCATTGTCTAAATTGCTGCATTTCAGAATGTGATTGTGGTGCTGCTGCCTTTTGAGTGAATTTTTCTATGAATATTATTTAAAGACTGTTGTCTATTATAGTTTGAAACCCCGCAGCAGAGTGCGGGCAATTTTTCTAGTATTAAGCTATAATAGATACCAGAAAACCAAAAAGCTCTATCGACAGTAATTTCGTATGTTCGTGTTGGTAGTTTAACCAACAGTAGAGAAAAGAAACAAATAGTAAAACTTTTAGAACAAAACACATTGAGAAGATGTTGTAGTAAATGATCAATATTGAATTGAAGTTCGACTGAGAGGTCTAAGGACATGGGAAAACTAACTTACCATACCAAACAGCATAAGAAGAAATACAAATTTCAAACAAGAGAGCGTACCTGAACAAGCCTTATGTTTCGGATTGATATCTGTTGAGTAGTAGAAGGATGATTTAAGAGCTACCAGGAGAAACATGTAAAATGTTGAATAAGAAGAGTATCCAAGATAACTCTAATGATCCCAAGAAGAAGAAAATAGAGCACACTCTTAAAGAAAGCTCACAAAACAAACTAATTAGCAAAGCTTTTCTTATTTAGCTCTAGGCTTTGTTTTTCCTTGGATGATATACAATGCTTGGGGACTTGGGTATTTATAGCAAACCAAATGAAAGCTACACCGCACACTTACTTCACCTACAACATCCACCTACTTCACCTACAACCTCCACTTACTTCACCAACCTCACACACTTACTTCACCTACAACATCCACCTACAACCTCCATTTACTTCACCAACCTCACACACTTACTTCACCTACAAATGACATTGATTCTCAACACTCCCCCTCAATGTCAGCTCTCATTCTTTGCACTGTGCTGAGTAAACAGCGAAAAATTTCGAGCTTGCCTGTACTCAAACTTTTTGTGAACAAGTCCGCAACTTGATCATTCGTCTTGACCTGTCTCATCTCAATCTCTTCTTGCAGAACCTTTTCTCTGATAAAGTGGTAATGTACCTCCACATGCTTAGTTCTTGCATGAAAGACTGGATTTTCCGCCAAGCGAATTGCCGATTGGTTATCACAGTACAATGGTACTGGATAATCTACTGGTTGATGTATATAGGAATTGTAATGGCAAGTGGCAGTGCGGATGCGGCAATGTCCTTCACGCGTCTTCTGAAAAGCCGGGAGCTTTTGACAAAGTTGCACTCGCTTTCTGGAAAGCCGGGAGCTTTCGGCTTTGTCTCCCACACTTGTCGGCAAAAGTGTGCAGCTGATTTCTCGCCTTCCACGCGTCTTCTGATTCGGTGAACGCCTCTCCTTTAATAGAGGTGATCGATCACCTCTATCAATGCACACTTTGAAGACTTCCCAAACATCATCTTCGGCCCGTCGAGTTTTTTTTTTTTCTATCCAACCCTTCTCTTTAAACTCTTTGAAAAATGGCTAGCTTATCCAACCCATCGAACATTTGCTTAGATTTGAGTCTAAGCAGTGATCCGGTCGCGTCGCGTCAGGATAAGGTATGGTGCCCGTCTTTCTTATCTTCTCATGGCCCCCTTACAGGTGAGGACTCTGTGATGACGGATGCAACAACGGCTACGATAGTAACTCGGAACCTCCTCACTCCCAAAGATAGTCAGCTGCTTTCAGGACGGTCCGATGAGTTGGCCGTTCAAGAGTCCCTGGCTCTCAGTGTTCAGTGCGCTGGCTCTGTGTCCAACATGGGCCAACGCCTTCTTGCTCGCTCCCGTCAGGTTGAATCATTGATGGCGGAGGTGGAGAGTCTTAAGCAGGAGATCAAACAGCTTAAGCACGAGAATCGAAGTTTGCACGTGCTTGCCAACAATTATTCGACAAGCATGAAGAGGAAGCTTGATGAGCTTGATGACCGTCAAAGGCTTGCGGCTTTCTTCCAAAGGCACCTCTTTCCTAGGTTATCCAGCGTTCCACCAAGGTTTGGGGCTCTACGAAGCAATGATCTATCTTCGGTGCCTCCCGCTCCGATGCCTTCCGCTCCGATGCCTCTTGCTCTGATGCCTCTTGCTCCGATGCCTTCCGCTCCGATGCCTCTTGCTCCGATGCCTTCTGCTCCGATGCCTCCTGCTCCGATGCCTCCTGCTTCGAGAGTGTTGCCACGTAGTGGGGCCTCACGTACACAACCCTTGTGAAGTCTCCACCTTTCTCTTTCTTTGTTATATACATTTGTAATTTCTCGAAAATTAATGAACAAGCTTTGTTTTATTCAGTGCATTGGGTTGCCTCCCAAGTAGCGCTTTCTTTTACGTCTTGCAGCCGGACGAAGCCTTCTTAGGCTCAATTGGAACCCACGGCATGGAATTTATCTTTGAATGGGGGTTGGATAGTATGCTCCCCCATCTTCTGTTGCAGCTTTTCTCCAAATTCTCTAGAGTCTGGTAGCACCTCTTTCTCTGATGACCACCAAGAAGACGCTTCATCAAACACCACATTTCGTGAAGTGTAGCACCTTCCACTTGTTGGATCACAACATTTCCACCCCTTTCTCTGGCTGTCGTATCCCACAAAGATACATCTAACAGCTTTCTTGTCAAATTTGCTCCGTAAATGATCAGGAACAAATACATAGCATACATAGCCAAATACTCGAAAATAGCTAACTGTAGGTTTCATGTTCCACAGATTCTCAAAGGGAGAAACAAATCCTAACCTTGGTTGAGGAAGTCTGTTGATCACAAAGGCTGCAGTCCTCATTGCTTCAGCCCAAAACCTTCTCGGTACGTTCTTTGCATGTAGCATACTTCGACAGACTTTTGAGCTATATTCTCCCCCGTTATCTGTGCGCAAGCAACGGATCTTCTTTCCCACTTCTCCTTCGGCTGACTCTCTGAACTCTTTAAACTTTGAGAATGTGTCAGATTTTTCTTTCATAAAGAAGACCCACACATACCTTGAGAAGCCTCGAGCCACCAACCGAGCCTTGTACCTTTCAACTGAACCATCAGGATGACGCTTTATCTTGTACACCCATTTGCAGGATATGGGTTTCACATCCCTTGGCTTTGGCACCAAATCCCAAGTCTGATTCTGCTTAAGCGCAATGATTTCTTCTTCCATAGCTCTTATCCATTCAGAACTTTGTGATGCTTCTTTAAACACCTCAGGTTCTTTTGGTGCTCCATCAGTTATGGCAGCATTATCATATTTAGGATTTGGCTTTCGTACTCTTGTTGACCTTCTTAGTTGTGATTGTGGAGTTGATACTTCTACTCTACTAGGTCTAACTTCTTGTGGTTGTTGGTACACACCTGTTTGCCAAGGACTCTTAGGTACTTCTTGGTCGACATCGTCTCCAGTAAGCAAATCTTCAGGCTCATCTGGACTTGATTAGATTTGGGCAGCTTGGTCTTCCAGTTTCCCTTGCAACGTATCTTCAAACTCTTTTGGGTCAGGTGACGCCTCATTTTCTGAGCACCAACAAGATGATGCTTTTGCGTCCCATTCTTCCTCCACAGCTAGAGACGCAACGACATCCCAATCATCTTCAATTTTCTTCTCTGAGTTTGCGACGTTACTTTCTGCAGGCCTTTTGAACCAGCAATCCTTCGCCATGTGGCCATTCTTTCCACAATTGTAACACTTGCCCTCAAATCTTTTATTATTCTGGGACTGACCACGGTTGCCGTGATACTTCGGAGCTCCCCCTGGCCGAGAACTCCCTCCTCCTTGATGACCTTTTTCCTTGTCACCATTTCTTTTAGATCCACCACCAGCACGCTGCTTAAAGCTGCCTTTACTTTTGGTGTAGAGCGCTTCCTCTTCACTCTTCAGTGAGACTCCTCCCATTTGCTTGGCCATAGCTTCTTGACTTGCAAGCAAATTTTCAAACTCAACAAGCGATGGTTGTGTCGGCTATCCTTGTATAGCGGTAATGAACCCTTGATATTCGGGTCTCAAACCATGGATAATTATTCTCTTCATCCTGGTTTCCCCAATAGGAGCTGTTGGATCTAATTCTGAAATTTCGCGGCATATTGACTTCACCTTGTGAAAGTACTGGGCAATCGTCATGTCGCGTTGTACCATCGATAGCAGCTCATTCTCGAGAAGTTGCAATTTTGTATCGTTCATCTTCGAAAATAGTGTAACAAAAGTGTCCCATGCTTCCTTTGGCGTTTTAGCATCCCGAATGTGCTCCAACATTTCTTCTTCTATTGTGGTCTTTAAAGCAAACATTGATTTGCCTGCTTTAATTTTCCATTTCCGCAAGACGCCGTTAGCATCTTCCGCTGCCGGTTGTGTAGCTTCACTACCACCGACAACCTCCCACAAGTCTTGACCTTGAAGGTAAGACTCTATACACGTTGCCCACGTGTTATAGTTTTGATTGTTGAGCTTCTTGATTCCTCCAACAACTTGAAGATCACCCATTGTATCGGCAAGACTTTGACTACACCGAACAGACTTGAGTGACTACCGTGTAGAGCAATACACTACTCTCGACACAAAGAAGCTCCCTCTCAAGGTTTGTGATAACCCCAGCAATAATCTCAAGAAATTTTTTCTGATGTGGAAGATCAGTCAAAACTGCAACCACAGAGCATACTCGGAATTTCAAGAGACTTTACAACCAATGCTCTACCAAGAACGATCCCTGACCGACTTGGCTCTGATACCAATTGTTGAATAAGAAGAGTATCCAAGATAACTCTAATGATCCCAAGAAGAAGAAAATAGAGCACACTCTTAAAGAAAGCTCACAAAACAAACTAATTAGCAAAGCTTTTCTTATTTAGCTCTAGGCTTTGTTTTTCCTTGGATGATATACAATGCTTGGGGACTTGGGTATTTATAGCAAACCAAATGAAAGCGACACCACACACTTACTTCACCTACAACATCCACCTACTTCACCTACAACCTCCACTTACTTCACCAACCTCACACACTTACTTTACCTACAACATCCACCTACAACCTCCACTTACTTCACCAACCTCACACACTTGCTTCATCTACAAATGACATTGATTCTCAACATAAAAGTGATCGAGCAAATTTATCAAACTTCATGAGGAACAAAAATAGTGTCAATTTTAATTCTTAAAAAGAAGGTTGGGGTTGGATGGGTAAGCATGTTAACTGATCAAGGTACAGATTGAAAAATTACCATTGCAAGAACCGAGAGCAACCTTGACCCAATATTTCTGTCTCTCTGGCACCGCTATCAGGAAAAGAGTGATGAGGTATTTTAACCCTCAATTGGTACTGAATATGGTGGGGTTTGCAATCAAATCACTATCCATCGGCAATGTCAAGCATGCGAAGGAATGACGCCTCGCGAACCAATAACAGTGTACCTCAACACTGTTTAGGACGTGATCAGGCATTTTGTGGTACATATTGGCACGCAGGGGTTGCACAAAGTGATTCACACTGCGTGTGCAGTTGCGTTACTTTTAAACCAATCAACACGAACAAGTTATCACTGAGAAATGTATTGCACTGTTGGGAAGAACATTGCAGGATGTTATTGCAAAGTTGAACAACGGAGAAATTAATCAAACGAGGATGCCCCTGAATCATGCTGAGGCGATAACTTCAGGGACACCTACGTGCAATTACTGTTATGAGAAGCTGATCTCTTTCCTCTTGTACTGGTTTTGGATTTCGATTCCCAAATATCAAATACCCCCAAAGGCATCAAACAGGGAAAACTGCTGGTATGGATATGCATGTCGAACACGGCACCATAATGAAGAGCATACTCGTAAAAGAAATCATGTGTGCCGGCCAATAAGGGGTACTAATATGTAGATTTTCTCTCTCTTGTTTCCTCTGTTTTGAGAATTAGATACTTTTACAAGCTTATCCTCTCTGGTACTACTGAGATTTTCTGGCAGCCAGAATTAATGTTTAAGAGTTGTTTACTTTTGTTTGCTCATAATTTTCACGTATATATCATTGCACGACTCTCAGACCTACACATGCAAAGCAACTTGAAAACTTTTGTAGCTCTGTGCATCCCCAAGGGAATGATGAAATGGTAATCATTTGATAAGACATGATTAATAGATAAGATCATCTTGGCAATACTAATTAAACAAGTAGAATTTAGACCAGTTGAGATCGATTAGTAAACAACAGAGGGTTTTTGATACTCTGGTCTTACAACATTCATGCATGATCATAGATTCACAGTTCCATAGAAACGAAATCATCATCCATATTTTACAAAGCAAACATTTGAATTCGAAGTCCACAAAGTACCTAAATCTACCTCTATATAGACATAATTTGGAAACAAACTTGAAAAAGGAAATTCGAAGTCCACAAGTTTTTATGTAGTGAGTTTGAAACCAAACTTATGAGTGAAATTAAGGTCATTTACCATTAGATCACAGCCATACTATTGTCTAATGGTCACAATTTCATACTACCTCTTTATTTCAACCAACCACTATAAAAAATAATGACTTTGCTAAGAAGACTAAACTTTGTATTTGGAAAGAACCACTAATGTAAAAAGAAGACAATAAAACACCGATTGAAAACCATAACCATAAATTGATTGGCTTGTGATGTTAACTTAATAGAATGTAAACACAAATTGAACTACTTATTTTACCGTATCGATTCACCTATCTCTTGATTTTTCAATTATTTGTAGATGACTGTTAATTTGTGATTTTGTGGGAATTACTCAAGTAAAATGTGCATTGTTTAAATTGCTGCATTTCAGAATGTGATTGTGGTGTTGCTGCCTTTTGAGTGAATTTATCTATGAATATTATTTAAAGACTGTTGTCTATTATAGTTTGAAACCCCGCAGTAGAGCGCGGGCAATTTTTCTAGTATTAAGCTATAACAGATACCAGAAAACCAAAAAGCTCTATCGACAGTAATTTCGTATGTTCGTGATGGTAGTTTAACCAACGGTAGAGAAAAGAAACAAATAGTAAAACTTTTAGAACAAAACACATTGAGAAGATGTTGTAGTAAATGATCAATATTGAATTGAAGTTCGACTGAGAGGTCTAAGGACATGGGAAAACTAACTTACCATACCAAACAGCATAAGAAGAAATACAAGTTTCAATTCTTCTTGAATGCTGCGGGCCAGCCCTTGGATGCTGCGCAGCCCTTGGATGCTGCGGGCCCAGTCCAGCATCATCAGCCACGTTCCCATCCACAGCAACTGGCGCAGCCCTTTGCTCCTGTCTGGCCCACTTTCTGTTCAATTCTTCTCAGCCCAGCTGGCGTGCTCCCAGGCCCACTGCCGCATCTGCCCTTCTAGGCCTACCTTAGTGCTACAACTGCAAGGGCGTGTCTAAGTTGCGGACAAAGGTCGTCCGGACAGCAATCTGAGATTTGGCGAGCTCCGCGTAGAACCGGTTCAATCTGCTACATCATGCTCAAACGGGTTTGGTTCTTCCAAATAGACTTTTTCAAGCCCTTTGGGTTCTTGATGAATATTTGAAAAGTGATGAAGATGAGCCACAGAGAGCTGCAAGGGGAGGATCTGACAGACTGGTCGACGCTCTGGTAACGGTTTTCGGTTTTCTTCCCTTCTCTTTGTTTGTTTCGTTGATTGAATTTTTGTGGGTTTGTTTTGGATTATTGTTATTTGGGAAATTTTGGCGTCTGTGTTGGTCAAATTTTCTGGAAATTTCTGATGGATTATTGTATAAATTTCTGAATTTTCATATGAACTGTTTTCTTCGTGATTTATCTCTACTTGTGGGTTGTTGGGTTATTTTTCTGGGACCTTTGAGGAATGGCGAATTCTCTTGATATGCAGTACATTTTGACAAAAATGGCTGCCCAAGTGTGAAGTTTTTTCGCTCAGTATTTAGATTCTTCCCTCTTATATTCTATCCTCATTTGTTGTTTGCTTTCATTTTTATTGATTTTCAGTTAAGATCCTGATATTCGTTGTAGTGTCTACGAAGAACTCAAAATAAAGAAACTTGTATTTTAAGTCATTGTATTGATTTTAAAATCCTGATATATGAACAGAGGCATTTCAAAAATTCAGTAGATGTCTTTGTTTATTTCAACAAATGATACTAACTTGTAATTCCAGTTAGTATGGAAAGAACAAGTTAACAGTTCGATAATCTATTTAGATTCTACTTTCAAGTTTTTCAATGATAATAGTCCCTATAATATTTTTTGTGTATTTTGATGCATGAGCATGGACTAATTGTGGAGGGGAAGGTTTGATTAAACCTAAGCGCTATTGGATCATGTGCTTGTTATCTGCAGGCAGGGCAAACCATACAAGTTGGTGATTTAATGAGAAGCTTCAGTCAAAACAGTTTATTTCCACAATTTGGGATCCACTAAATATACACCGTTTACTTGTGGGGAGGATACATGGTGGTGTAAGGTTGCAGGTAATTCTTTATCCCAGTTGGATACGTCCTATCATTGTTATGCATTTTATAGCATAGCTAACTGAATACAATATGATTTTGTACTTCAAACTATTAGGATATCATAATCTTGATATCCGAATTTGATTGGGTATTTTCGTGATGGGGGTGAAAGGCTGCTAGTTACTGAGTACCTGCCTACTGATACTTTAGCTAAGCATTTGTCCCACTGTATGTCAAACAAAATCCAACCATTTTTTTTTTGCTTTCTCTCGTCTTTGGCTTTAGCTTTTGTATCAAGAAAGCTTAGCTTCTAAGATTTCTAGATGAACCTTTTGTGCAGTACTTCCAAATATATAGTTTTTAAACAATCAATGAAATGCAAGATGGCTTTGACATTAGTTTTCTATAACACGAAACAGTTAGGCCATTAATCTTACCTGGTAGTATTGCTAATCCTAGAAGATGTTAACATTGCCTTTCATTTAGAGAAGTTGTGGCGGGGGTGTGGTGTTTACTTTTAAGTGTAGTCTTCTATCTAATGCGGATGTACTGTGCTTGTCTTCATACTGCTAATTTCTCAAGATTTGCATAAGCAATCAATTCAATGTTTTGAGTTTTGTTCCTCCAAATTGAGAATTAGTGGCTGTATTTGTTGAAGATTAATTTTTGGTCATTGCTTTTTCATACAAGGAGAATCAAACCATTGAGTGGACCATGCATTTAAGTGTGGCTATCTATATTGCTAAAGTTTTAGATTATTGTAGTACTAAGGGTCGTCCATTATGCCATGATTTGAATGCTTATACGGTTCTCTTTGACGAGGTATTCCTTTTTCAGATTTGATCATCTTAGTTAAAAATATATGTATTTTCAGTCATGTCCGTGTCCGTTACCATTTTTTAGGGTGATAGTGTAGCGTTTGGATGGACTTGTAGGATGGTGACCCTCGCCTTTCATGTTTTGGCCTGAATACGTAAGAAGGTAATAACTTTTCTAGTCTAATTACTACTCATCTGTTTGATCATTTTTGTTGTTACTATATCTGAAGAACTTTTCCTGCTTGAGATATGCTGACTTTACTGGTTGTTTATTTACACTGTGGGAAGAGTCGCTCCAGAAAGTGTTGTTTATAGCTTTGGCAATGTTGCTCTAGATCTGCTAAGTGGAAAGTAAATCCCTCCAAGAAATGGAAGTGGGGTGCTATATAATATGTCGGATGCGCATTATACCATTAGTCTGTCCTACATCTTTACTTGCTCACGCAAACTAGAGCCTTGAGTGCTAGTCATCATGGAGTGTGTCAACTTGGAAGTTGTCGCTTAAAGTTGAAAATGATTGATTACAAATAGTCTGTAGTGGATCTGCTCATACTAAACTTGATTGTTGGCATATGATATGCATAAATAACTTTGAGTATTCAATCTCTCCTGCATGTTGGATTTGAGCATCAGTTGTTTTCATAGCCTCCGTATCTTATTGGAAATACTGAGGTAGTTAAGTTGTACTAGAGCATCTTGCATACCCTATGAAGAATTCTGGGCCAAGCTTGTTCATCAGACTCCAGATATCCGGATGTTGAGATTAGTTCAGATGAGATTGCAGTTTGCTCTGAGATCTTGTTCTCTGCTATCTGCAAATGCAGTGGTGCAAGATAACAAGGAATTCAGACCACTCTTCTGCCACAACACAAAATAAAAGTTCAAATGCAATAGTTGTTGACGGGACTGTAATCCAAGCTGAAGACACTATTCTTATCAGATGCGGAAGTGAAATTCCTTCAGGTCCCGATAAGGAAGAATATTTGAGCTACAGGTTCAATGTATTGCCTGGTCCTGAAACTTGTCAGAAGCAGTTAAAGATTTCTACAGATGTCGAGCATGCAAAATGCTGCATTTGCTTGAATATATGGCATGATGTTGTTACCATTGCTCCTTGCTTCCATAATTTCGGCAACGGATGCTTCTCTGAGTGGTTAAAGAGATCACAGGAGAAACGTTCAAGTGTACTCTGTTCCCAATGTCGTGCAGTTTTGCAGTTTGTTGGAAGAAATCACTTCCTGCTTAACGTTGCGGGGGAAATACTAAAAGCAGATTCTTCACTAAAACGCTCCAACAACGAAGTGGCAACTTTAGACTCTTATGCAACGTTGAAAAGTTAAAGCTCGTTCTTTAGGATTGGAAAATTTTGAATTAACTCGGTGACTCCCTTGGCACAGACGAGAATTGTCCGTCCATTTCATCAGCAGAGTTTTGCATATTTTGAAGCTTCTGAGAGATGACACAAGTCCAAGAGGAATAAGTTGAGAGAACGAAGTACTTTCAGGTTTGTATGGGACATCAACCCGTGTAAAATTTGTTATTACGTGAATATTATTAACATTTGAAACATGTTTATTATTTAAAATTCACACTGCCATATCGTATTTATTTGAATCAGTATTTAATCTTACACCCAACTTTAATGAAAAATAGATCTTACTAGCAAAGGTGCCCGCGCGATGCTGCGGGTTTTAAAACTGTATAAAATACATAGAAAGTTATAATATGTATATACACTATTTACATATACATGGGACTCTATTTAGAACCGTAAAAAAAGGTTTCAACTTCCACATAACAAAAATAGTTGGCACAAATCTTACTAAGAATTCTAATATATATGAAGGGGTCATGTAGATGACATTTTATTAAGCATAAACTGAGCAACACAAACTGTACAATTGATATTCACATCAATCAGCTATACCAGGATCACTAATCAAGCAAGAGTCGATGTAAAAAGTTTTGCTTACGTGCACAGTTTTTATCTGTTGGAAGGGTGCAAGTGCTTTTCAGCAAGACATAAAAATTTATCTAGTGAAGAGGCATAATGTAATGGTTATGAGTGGCAAGAAGAATTTCAGCATAACTAAATGTGGTCAAAGTTCAAAGAACTTTAAAAATGAGATCGCGATTGCAATAACATATAAATAGAGAATTGTAAAGAAGCAGATACCAGTTTTTTACATTAGATTTTGAATGTTGATCCAAAGTTCATAGTGAAACGGATGATGAACAACTCTATTGTTCCTCGTATTTTAACCAAACAAAAACTGTTTTGTCATTAAATAAAAACCAGAAATTTGTGTTTTCAAAGCTACAACATCACTGAAAACAACATGGGACAAAAATTGAAAAAAACGAATCGAAAATTAATGTAAGCAAAAAAAAAAGAAATAGAAACTTAAAATAAACATTCTGAACTGGTGATGTAGTACTTTGTGAAAATAGATAAATACAAAAATTATAGATCTTGGTTTATACATTTGTTGCATAAATTTGAACTAACAAATGAACTTCTAAGTTATCAGAAGCGTTTAAATTGGAAATAATAGATTCATAGCAGTTTGTCCAATTATATTCAATACCACTAAAGCATACTATGGGACCATGTTACAGGGAACAAAGAAAGAGGAAAGTGAAAAATGAAAGATGCTGGAAGCATCTTCCCACACAAAACGCACGCACGGGAACAAAAATGAGAGAGGGGCAAAGTGGCCAATTCATCATACAAACCCACTAAAGCCTAAAACACATGAAGAGAATAAGGGGTAAAACCACGTAATTTCACTGTGCCGAACACAAAAAACAACGGGTCATGGTGATCAAAAGAGGGGCATTTCGGTCAAATCACTGTTAATGAACAGTGATCAGCAACTGAGTTTTAGTATATATAATTTAGGGATTATAATCAAGTTTCCTAAATATATAATTATTTGTTCTTTTTTAAAGGTTCCTGGGTCATTTGTGAATATATTCAAGGGATGGCGAAAGTTGGAGAGAACTCATGTGCAAAACCCTGTGAAGAATTCTGGGCCAAGCTTGTTCCATCAGACTCGAGATATCCGGATGTTGAGATTAGTTCATATGAGATTGTAGTTTGCCCAGAGATCTTGTTCTCTTCTATTCGCAAATGCAAGTGGTGCAAGATAACAAGGAATTCAGACCACTCTTCTGCCACAATACAAAATAAAAGTTCAAATGGAATAGTTGTTGACGGGACCTTAATCCAAGCTGAAGACACTGTTGTTATCAGATGTGGAAGTGAAATTATTTCATCAGGTCCCGATAAGGAAGGGTATTTGAGCTACAGGCTCAATGTATTGCCTGGTCCTGAAACTTGTCAGAAGCAGTTAAAGATTTCTATGGATGTCCAGCTTGCAAAATGCTGCATTTGCTTGAACATATGGATGCATAGGTTGTTGAAAGAAATCGCTTCCTGCTTAATGTTGCGGAGGAAATACTAAAAGCGGATTCTTCACTAAAACGCTCCAATGATGAAGTTGAAATTTTAGACTGTCGTAAACTCTAGAAAACATCTTTGCGGGAATAAGGGCGTCAGGTGGATGAACAAGTTAATAATCCATTGTATCCATGCCTTCAATGTGGTACTGAATATGGTGGGTTTCGCGGCAGCCAAACCACTATCCATCTGCAATGTTAAGCATGCGGAGGAATGATGCCTTCACTCGCTAATAACAAGGTACCTCAACACTGTTTAGGATGTGACAAGACATTTTGTGGTATATATTGGCATCCACAAGGGATTGCACAAATTGATTCTCACCAAATGTGCAATTGCGAGACTTTTAACCAATCTCAGAACGCACCATCTCTAGAATCCCTACTTCAGCGCATGAAAACAATCGACATGAACAAGTTATCATTGAGAAGTGTTTTGCACAGTTGGGAGAACATTGGAGGATGTTATTGCAGAATGGCTTGCAAAGTTGAACAACAGAGAAATTGATCGAACGAGGATGCCCCTGAATCATGCTAAGACAAAAACTTCCGGGACACCTACGTGTAATTACTGTTATGAGAAGCTGATCTCCTTCCTCTCGTACTGGTCTCGGATTTCGATTCCCAAATATCATATATCGCCAGAGGCATCGAACAGGGAAAATTGCTGTTATGGATACGCATGCCGGACACAACACCATAATGAAGAACGTGCTTGTAAAAGAAATCATGTGTGCCGGCCAACCAGGGGTACTAATATGTAGATTTTCTTTCTCTTGTTTCGTCTGTTTTGAGAATTTGAAATTCATTACCAGCTTCTCTTCTCTGGAACTACTGAGACTTTCTGGCAGCCAAAATTTATGTTTAAGAGTTGTTTACTTTTATTTGCTCATACTTTTGTAGCTCTATGCAACCCTGAGGGCGTGATGAAATGGTAATCATTTGATAAGACATGATTAATAGATAAGATCATCTTGCAATACTAATTAAATAAGTTGCCACTTAATACTACGGTGTATTTGTATTCCTGTTCACTTATAAGTGAAAAGTTTTAGGTTTGATTCTTGCCAAAAATCAAATTTGAACCATATTATTGTTAGTGTGTAAATTGTGATTTGATGTGGCAATTGTAATTCTAGCTCATATTGCTAGGATGATTAGCTAACAGTTAATTTGGTTGTATGCTTTCTTATTTAAGTCTCATAGGTCTTAAGTAAGTAGATATGTGTCTTCATCTCTAGGGTGTAAGATGGAAGGCTAGGATTGCGTTGATGTAATTTGAATATTGCCAAAAGTGTATAACGGTTAGAATGAGAGTGATATTCCCTCACTTTCTCTAGCGAATGTCATGGTGAATGTGTGAATGAAAAAACACAAGTCATATTCTCTGTTGCTCTCTTCTCTCTATCATCATCTTTCCATTTTTGTACTATAATTTCTTCTATTTTACAGAGAAGATCTGTGTAGTCATAGCTCACAATGCATCATTCCTTCGAACTCTAACAATTATTGCTAGCTTATTGTGGAGCTAAACTCATCTTTATCTAGGTATCATTAGGATATTTGGATTGGGCCGTGTCGCTTAAACTAAAAGTTTATTAATATCTATCCTTCAACTTATCACAATGTGGAGTAATGATTCTTTTGGGTTAATATGTTACAACTTTAGCCTCTTATTCGCCCTTTAAGATCCTTTATTTTGGACAAAAGTTTTAACAGTATTGTTTACTTCTTGTTGTAGTCTAGCGTAATGAGTTCAAGGACTACTATTCACATATTTTAGTTTAGATATCAAAACTCTACTTGGATGAAAATCTGAAGACCAGTACTCTAATTTTTTTTCAAAATAAAACATATAAGTGCAATTAAAAGAAAATAGATATATCAAGTAGGTTAAAATATAAGAATTGTTATTAGCACTCCAAAAATCTCATTCTACATTCTAAACTTTCTGTATTAGGAAAGAAAACTACAGTTGTGAGAAGCATAGAATGAGATTTTTGGAGTGCCAATAACACTTCCCTAAAATATTATGTGACGTCAGGCTGCAAAAGCCTAATTGAGATGCTAATAGCCTAATATAGATAATTTAGTCTTCTTTGTCTGACAGTGACTTCAATTTCTTACATCCACTGAAAAATATATCGGTCAAGTTGGGCGCGTACAGCCTTCCACCGTCCTGGAAACCCACAAAATTTGGGCATCCGGATATATTCATATGGAGAAGCGATTCGAGTTGAGATTCTTGCGGAAACCATTCAAATTCCGGACAATCACAAATACTCATAAACTGAAGAGATGGGAGAGAGATTTGCATCACTTCTGGCACTGACCACATGTTTTTGGACCTGGACATAGATATCCCCTTCAAGTTGGGCGCAATCAGCACTCCCCACCCACAAAACATACCTGGACATAGATCTCCTTCAAGTCGCGAGACTTTTAAACCAATCTCAGAACGGACCATCTCTGGAATCCCTACTTCAGCTCGTGAAAACAATCGACATGAATAAGTTATCACTGAGAACCGTATCGCACAGTTGGGGAGAACATTGCAGGATGTTATTGCAGAATGGCTTACAAAGTTGAACAACAGAGAAATTGATCGAATGAGGATGCCCCTCAATCATTCCGAGGCAATAACTTCTGGGACACCTACGTGCAATTACTGTTATGAGAAGCTGATCTCCTTCCTCTCGTACTGGTTTCGGATTTCGATTCCCAAATATCATCTACCCACAGAGGCATCAAACAGGGAAAATTGCTGGTATGGATATGCATGTCGAACACAGCGCCATAATGAAGAACATGCTCGTAAAAGAAATCATGTGTGCCGGCCAACTAGTGGTGCTTATATGTAGATCTTCTTTCTCTTGTTTACTCTGTTTTGAGAATTCGAAATTTATTACAAGCTTATCTTCTCTGGTACTACTGAGATTTTCTGGCAGCCAACATTTATGCATAAGAGTTGTTTACTTTTGTTTGCTCACAATTTTCGCGTACGTATCATTGCGCAACTCCAAACCTACACATGCACAGCAACTTGAAAACTTTTGTAGCTCTGTGCATCCCTAAGGGAATGATGAAATGATGATCATTTGATAAGACATGATTAATAGATAAGATCATCTTGCAATACTAATTAAACAAGTTGAATTTAGACAGGTTGAGATCGATTAGTAAACAACAGAGGGTTTTCAATACTCTGGTCTTACAACATTCATGCATGATCATAGATTCACAGTTCCACAGAAACGAAATCTTCATCCATATTTTACAAACCAAACGTTTGAATTCGAATTCCACAAAGTACCAAAATCTACCTCTCTATAGACATAATTTGGAAACAAACTTGAAAAAGGAAATTCAGAAACTAGAGCTCATAAACTTGTTGAACCACCGTAAGACACAATAAGAAAAGAGGAACAATTCCACTCCATTTAACCCATCAGTTTCAAGCCTTCTGAGAGATGGTAGCTGTGCCAATGCTGGCATTGAAAAACAATGTTCACAATCCACAAGTCGAAGAGTAACAAGATGAGAGAACGAACAAGTCATCTCCTAACCAATTTGGAATTTTTGTAGCTCCGTATCTTTCTATCGCAAATTATTTCAAGTTTATATTTAACATTTGAAACATGTTTATGATTTAACATTTACCTGTAAAATTTGTTATTATGTGAACATTAACATTTAAAACATGTTTATGATTTAAAATTTACACAGCCAAATCGTAAATAAACACATAAATGACCGTTGACGAATTACGTACCATTACAAATCATATCTCTCAGTCATATTGATCAATCAATATTTCGGGGATGTGAGAAATCTTGGGCCAATCTTCTCCTGTGTTTCTGTGGCACCGTTGTGATAGCAAATCACACTTGTAGATTCGTAGACGAGAAAGAGAAGTGGGTAGCCCTTCATCTGGCAAGCTCTGGAGTCGAGGACAAAAAAAAATCTCCAACTTCTCGAGAGAGATGAGGTGTCTTAGCGCCTTGCCGTCAATGGTTTTCAGATTCGGATGATGGAGGATTCCGAGAGAAGTGAGAGTGGTTGGCAGCAGCCCCTCTTCTGGAAATGATTCGCCAATTTCTTCTTCTTCACATTCTGAGAAGCCGACATCCAAGTGTTCGAGAGAGGTGAGTGTTTGTAGACCCCACCGCATACGGTTTGCCATCGGTTTTTTACATTTCCAGATACTGAGTGAACGCAATTTAGACGGCAATCCCCCTTCCGGAAATGATTCCAATTCTGGACAGTCCCATATACTCAAACACGAGAGAGATGGGAGAGAGATTTGCATCTCCTCTGGCAGTGACCTGAATTCTGGGCACTTCTTTATATACAATTTATCGAGGGATAAGAATTTAGATTCTTCCGGAAATGATTTAAATTCTTTACACCCTTCTATGGACAGAGACTGAAGAGACGGGAGAGAGGCGTGCATCTCCTCTGGCAGTGACCTGAATTTGTTACATTCTTCGATTCGCATCGTCTTCAAGTTGGGCGCTTGCAGTCCTCCTCCATGGGGGAAACCCACAAATTCTGGGCACTCCTTTATCTCCAAATAATCGAGGGATGGGAATTTAGATTCTTCCGGAAATGATTTAAATTCTTTACACCCTTCTATGGACAGAGACTGAAGAGACGGGAGAGAGGCGTGCATCTCCTCTGGCAGTGACCTGAATTCGTTACATTCTTTAATTTCCATCGTCTCCAAGTTGGGCGCTTGCAGTCCTCCTCCATAGAGGAAACCCACAAATTCTGGGCATCCCTTTATCTTCAAAACAACGAGGGATGGGAATTTAGATTCTTCCGGAAATGATTTAAATTCTTTACACCCTTCTATGGACAGAGACTGAAGAGACGGGAGAGAGGCGTGCATATCTTCTGGCACTGACCACAAGTTTTTAAAACGGCACATAGATATCTCCTTCAAGTTGGGCGCAAGCAGCACTCCACCACCCACAAAACATACCAGATTCAGGCAATCTGATATTCTCAAGTCACGGAGGGATGGGAGTTCAATATTGAATTTATTGCATTCTTGCGAACAAGCAAGGGATTCGATATTAACATTCTGCAAAATTAGCCGCTCAAGTCTTGGGAAGTAGTGTAACGGTAATTTCCCCGTTAGTTTGGGACAGTTCTCCAGACAAAGCTCGCAAAGATTAGGAAAATGTCCGCCTTCTTCTTCTTCACCTCCAGGGAAATACCACTCTTGCCATTCCGGCATACTGCGGAAACTCAGAAACTCCAGAGATTTTAATGCAGGCCCATAAAACTCAGACCCCACTAATTCCACTCCATTCAACCCATCAATTTCAAGCCTTTTGAGGGAGGTTAGCTGCCCCAATGCTGGCAGGGAGAAACAATATCCACAATTCTCAAGTCGGAGAGTGATGAGATTAGAGAAAGACTCATCTCCTAACCAACCTGGAAACTTTGTACCTCCGTATCCCTTTATAGCCAGTACCTTTAGGTTTGTATTGGGCTGCAGGTTGCCCAGCACTCGGCTATCGTTTTGAGAATCAGCAGTGTCACCTTCCCATTTCAAATGTATTTCACTGAGCTTCTTGTCCCTCAGTTTGGCCTCCAAAGCATCCTCAGCATGTCTGATATTTTGAAGCCCTGAAATATGAAGATTTCCACTCAAATGCTGAAACCCCTTTAACTCATCAATGTTTCCCCCAGCATCTTTGCTCAAGACAAACTCACCTCCAATTGTTTGGAGATCCTTCAACTTGCCCATGTGGGGGGGCATCTTTTTTATTTTCGTATCTCTGAAATCAAGATGACGCAAGTTGGTAAGTCTTCTCAAATCAGTGGGCAACTCAACAAGATGGCGACAATTCGACAACAATAACGTTTGTAAATTACACAAACTGCATACCGTGTCAGGTAATTCCCGGATTAGAGTGTTACACAAGTCGAGGTACCGTAGATGCTTCAAGTTGCCAATCAAATCAGGCAACTCCGTGATATCATGCACACGTAGTTTGAGAACTCTTAAACATTGTAGCATTAAAAGGAGATCAAGTCGTACTGGCGGCCGAAAATAGCTTCTGCCAAGAATGAAGGTGCGCAGATACTTAGCTTCATAAACAGTGTCAAATCTCTCATAATCAACATTAGATGAATATTGCAAATAAGAAAAATGACGGCCCTTGTTCACAACGTCCAATGAGAAGTCATGGTCTTCCAATCTAATGCAAAATTCCCCACATACGTAAGTCGCCAAATCATGCATCAGATCATGCATGATGAAACAATCATTTGAAGACGAGTATTGAAAAAATGACCGTGAGATTAGATCATCAAAGTATTTCTTTCCAACATCTTCCAACCTAGTCTTCTTTTGAGGTTGTAAAAGATCTTCAGCCATCCACAACAAAATTAATTCATACTTGTTAAATTTATAATCTTTGGGAAATATGGAACAATAAGCAAAACAACGCTTCAGCTCCGAAGACAAGTACTGGTAGCTTAACCATAGAGCCGGCAAAATGTCAATCTTTGCATCTGACAACTCCCATATGTCACTTTTTAGCACATTTTCCCATTCCTCCACATTTGATTCAGAGCGTAAGAGACCACCGAGAGATTTTGCAGCTAAAGGAAGGCCTTTGCACTTGCAAACAATTTGTCTTCCAATTTCCTCAAGATTTGGATCTATAATAACACTTGCATCTTTGAAGGCATGTTTTGCAAATAAAGACCAACAGTCTTCCTCAAGTAAGTGCTCTAAATAGTAGGTTTGAAGAGTACCCATCGTAGATGCAACACCATCATTCCGTGCGGTGACAATGATCTTACTTCCATGATCTCCAGACTCAAAGGGGCGTTTTAAGGAATCCCAAATATTGTAATTCTCGTTCCAAACATCATCAAGAACAAAAAGAAACTTCTTCCCCGCCAAAGCACCTTTGAGTTTGACTTGAAGCTGGTTTAGGTCTGTGGTATCACAGGTTTGTGAAGTGACCGAGGCATAAATTGTTTGTGTGATCTTAACAACGTCAAACTCATCAGAAACACAAACCCATGCTTGGAGCTCAAAATGCTGCTTCACTCTATCATCATTGTATAAGAGCTGAGCAAGGGTGGTCTTTCCGATCCCACCCATGCCCACAATGGGAATAATGCCAATCTTACTACAAGTGACATCATTTGATAGCAACAATTGAATGATGGTTTCCCTCTCATGATCTCTTCCATACACATCAGAGCCTTCTACTAAAGAAGTTGAAAGCAATGTTTGTGAGATTTTGTGTCTACTACCTCTTTTCAAATCAAGGGCATCTTTTTGTTCTACAATGAAGCTTAGCCTCTCAAGAATTTCCTCTATCTTGCTGTCTACAGACTCATCAAAAGCATGAAAAGAAGCAGAGATGAGGTCTTGTACCTTGCTTGTGCTACTTCCAAATTCAGCTTCAATTTTTCGCCTCAACGCTTCTGTCTTGATCTCGTCCAGTAGGTCCTCAGCATCAAGGACTGCCTCTTTAAGCTCGTGCAGCCACAGCCTCACATGTGGGTTACGTAATTGCTTTTGCTCGGCATCATCATAAACCGCACTGACAGAATTCAACTTGATCCTCAACTTCTTCAGCAACCCATTAGTCAGTTTCTTTCCTCTGATGAAGTTCCTGACCTCCTGAGAATCCAATTTCACAAATACTTGCTGGAAGAAACCCGAGAGAGCGGCTCCACCTACCACCGCCAGCGCCATGATCGATCTCTTCTTTGCAAATGGAAATTTGGTGACACAGTTGAGAGAATGTATCACAACTAATCAAAGACGCGGAAGAATCTGGTCTTCACCGTGCAGACTTAAAAGGTGATGACTTCTGTAGAAATAAAAGCGCATTACAAATCTACAACACATCAGAACCACTCGTTCTTATAAAGTTAAAATCCTTACGTCGTTGGTTTTTTTTTTTTTTTTTTTGCTTTTTGGATTTTACTTGTCAATATTCCACCGCGGTGTTGGTCGGCAGGAGCTCTTGAATGCTGCGGGCCCAGTCCAGATATCTGTTCACATTGTTTTTTTGCTTTTTGGATTTTACTTGTCAATAATCCACCGCGGTGTTGGTCGGCAGGAGCTCTTGAATGCTGCGGGCCCAGTCCAGATATCTGTTCACATTCGCCTTGGCAATGAAGATAAGGCTGTGCCATTTGAACTTCAAAGATTTATCAAGGACTCATCTGGTCTTGCAACATTAATTCTTCTTTTTTAGTATTTGAAAATTTGTCTTTTTTTTATTTTTTTAGAAAAACTAATGAAAAAAGTTTGAAAATTTTGAGTTTTAATAATAAAAATAAAATAAAGGATAAAGTAAATAGTAAATAGTAACAGGATTGACCTTTTAGTATAAAAATGTGGTTTTTCGTTAAAAGTACTGCGGGTTTTTCGTTAAAACTATTTTTTTTTTCTTTGTCAAAATTAACTCATATTTTATTCAACATCACTGTGCTGCAACAATTTCCTAGTAGTGATGGGGGAGGAGGATTCTCTACCCTCCTAATCTCTCCACCCTTCTATGCCCTCCTATTTGAACAGTTACACTTAAATCACGTCAACATCTTATATTGATTTTTTTATAGAGATAATAAAATAAAAGATGATGTGTGAGAGGAAGAAATGAAAGAGGATGAGAATAGAAGGATAGCGAATCTTCCTAGGACGCAGATTTGTTTTTTTTTTAAAAAAATCCACAAGATTTGGTTTGTTAGTTCCATGGTTATGCTTCATCTCTAGAATACCCGTGGCCAAGGTAGCTCTTTTCTTAGCAAATTAAGATTTTTTTTTTTTTCCTCATCTCATTCAAGCAAACTAAGTTGTTTAAATACAAGTAGATAGCTCATTTCTGGCTTGTCAAAACTGTTATGACAGCCCACATTATGCTAGCTGCACCTTTTTTTATAGCGTTTTTGTAACGTTATTGAAAACTATTCTATCATAGCGTTTTAGAAATGCTATTATAGATGAAAAGATAACATTTCTGACTTGCTATCATATCTACATTAGATAGCATTTCTTTAGTGCTATTATTTGTTTTTGATAGCGTTTATAATGTGTTATTATCTGTTTTTTGATAAAGTCGTTGCAGATAAAGAAAATAGTCAGAAAAATATATCGATTGTATTCTATGAATGTAACAAACATAAAGATTTACGAAAATTAAGAAACAAGCATTGGACTCATTCCACCTAAACATTGAATACGCATAAAACTTGAAATGAAAAGGTTAGGCCGAATCTACTAATACTATTACACTAATGCACATTACTACTCCCCATCACCATCAAGTCTCTCCTTCTTGAAGCTTCTTTCTCTCAAATCCCCTTCGTTTCCCTGAATTTCCACAAAGAAAAAACCAAAATTCTAGAAGTTCAACAACCATGAGAATGAGACTTATTACATTATTATTGAAACTATTCACTTTTATAAAAGAAAATTGGAGTATTGGTCTTGAATTGTGACTATATTGTTGTTTTGGTCCTTGAATTAGAAGTCCAGTGAAATTGACAACTAAATTTGACAAAGAGAATTGTTATTAACACTTCAAAAGTCTCATTTTGCACTCCAAACTTTTTATAATTAGTAAGAAAATTACACTTGAGAGGAATGTATTATGAGAATTTTGGAATGCTAATAACAGTTCATTTGGCAAAATATAGAACATCAGTTTTATTGCCAACTTGCATGTAAAAATTAAGCACTTTAAATGATATTCTACCTTAGCGGGTATATGATGTTCTACTCTAAGGGAAGAGAAGATTGAGCTAAGCCACACAACGTGTCAACATTAATTAGGCATTGAACTCAACAAATATATAACGTCTTCGTCATCTCTGTCTGAAACCTCTCACTTACAAGTCAACAAAAATATCTCTAAACTGTAATAGTAGTCGTAACTCATATACCAACTTTAAAGAACTGTTAATTTCATGAATCAAACCTTATATTGTGTTACAAGGGGTCAATGCTCTCATTTACTCTTATCTTCACGTGTACAGTGTACTCACAATAAAATTCATTTATGCATTAATGTGTGTCAAAACCTTACATTACTAAAAAAAAGGATTTAGATTATGAGTGAAAGTAATCGATCATTCTAGTAATTAGATCTTCATCTTTAACTCATTGTATTCCTGATTTAAACAATACCCCTTTGATTCATTTATTGTAGATTAGTGATCTTGTAACATGTGAACTTTCTAGTAGCACACATAATAACACGTACACAGCTTCAAAGCCACCTAAGCAGATTGAATCGCGATCACAAGGGGACATAACAGCGTTTGATATCAACCGGCCGTCTCGATTAGCGAAATTAAACAAGCAAAATACCGGTTTCTGTTTCCGGACAGAAAAACATAATACCTTTCTCTCCTTCCGCGGTCTCACTTCCGACCAAAACCTCAACTCCGCCCACACAAACCCACCTCAAGCGCCGCCCAAGCAAAAAAAATGGAGGGCCTGTGGCGGGCGGCTACGGGCCAAGACCCGAGCCCGGAAGATTACACCGGAATCGAGTTCTGGTCCAACCCTGAACGCGCCACTTGGCTGACCAAACAAGGCGAGTACATCAAGACGTGGCGGCGCCGCTGGTTCGTCTTGAAACAGGGGAAGCTGTTCTGGTTCAAGGACAGTTACGTGACCCGTTCGTCGACGCCGCGCGGCGTGATCCCGGTCGGCACTTGCCTGACGGTTAAGGGCGCCGAGGACGTGGTGCACAAGCCCTGCGCCTTCGAGCTCTCCACCACTAATCATGATACGATGTACTTCATCGCCGATTCGGAGAAGGAGAAGGAGGAGTGGATCAACTCGATCGGACGGTCCATCGTCCAGCACTCCAGATCGCTCGCGGATTCCGAGGTCGTCGATTACGATAGTAGCCGACAGTGATCATAAACTCTCGATTTTCATGGTACAGTAATAATATGACTATAATTTGTGTTTTTTTTCCCGTAAATTTGATGTAATAGTTGTCGTGTTTGATAAAAAATCGGAGCTTTTCTTGTTTTCTTGCTGTCGAATTTGGACAATGTATGCTGAATTTTGTTTCTCTGTTGCCTTTTTTCGTAATGTAGATGATATTTTGTGTGATTGAGAGGGCAATTCTTTTAATTTTTGTGAAAAGGTTTGAACTTTGATGTTGTAATTTGTGAAAATCGAGTCTTGATTCTGTGTTAGCTGTGTTCACTTATTGGTGCTGGTAGAATTTGCATTCTTGGAGTGAATACAGTTGCATTTTCCATGAAACTGGATGCTTTACAAGTGTTTTTTTGATCAAGATTGTCGGTATGGTTTTTGAATTTCTGTGCTTCAGTCAAGGAATTTCGATGTCTTGGAGTTGAATCAACCTTATTAGTCGTGTTGTCTTCGTGTTTGTAATTGTACAACCACTTTTGAGAAGTTTTGTGTTGCTGTGTGAACTTTGTAAAGGTGTTAAAAGAGCTCGTCTGGTTGGTTGCTCAAGGGTTGTATGGTTTAGTGAATTTGGAGGAAGATAGGTCGGGAAATCAACTGTGTTGGATCGAAGTTGCCATGAAAATGTTATTTCGTTCACTCCATAAAAATCCTCATCGACAAAACTATTTTAATCCTCATTTTAAACTTAATCATCCAAATCCAAGTGTAAGAAGTTTGTTTGTTAATATTGAGTTGAGTCTGTTTGCATCTCTATTAAAGCATGGTGTAGCCGTATGCAGGATATACCGCATTTGTTTGTTTGCATCATGTAACCCAAACATGTGTCAGTTTTTCTTCAATCTAGTTCAAACCGCAGATGATTAAGTTTCAACAGTGTCATTACTAGCAAATAACTGCATATAAACGTGATTTTGGAGTATGTTTACAACCAAGGTGCTTAGCTAAAAATGTTAACAGTAAGATTGAAACTTCGTTTGCATAGGGTTTTAGTTGCAGAGGTGTGGGGGAGACTGTCGACTTGGTTCAATTATGTAGTGAGCTGTAAAAAGACGGCTTTTCTAGCCACAGGAAGAAACTCCTGTAGAACGAGTGCTGCGATCGCCTCTCATAGGAATGGGTTAGGACCTAACCTACAAACTTCGGCCTCCAACTCAACAAAATTCTAGGTCATTCAGTAAATCCCGTACTTCGATTCTTGCCGTGAGTCGCTAACCAATCCAAACCAGCAATCTGGTTCACCCGAAACGAACTAAACCAATTTTATTTGTTTGGTTACAGTTTGGGAAAATCATTACTGAGGTAGTAGGCTTCGTTTCGTTTCTTGTTTGGGGTGATCACTAGGTTTGATTTGGTGGAGTGAGGCTATCGTTGATTTGATAGCTAAAAATGAGAAAATGATAAACTGAAGTTCTTGGTCTGCAAGAAATGATGTCAATTTGATAAACTGGAAGCTTCTTGATATATGTTTCTCATATGGTTCCAATCTATCCTTGTACTCAAAAACTTTCAACCTAGGCATAGTATTTAACTCAAGTTTTTTCTCAACCGTCTATTCAGTAAGCAATCTTAGTCAGCTACTTTCATTTGCAAGATTTAAATTCAAAACCTACTCGAACAAAGTCAGGACTTGATGTCACGCACAAACTCCAAAAACCCTCTTCTCGAACAACAAGTTTCGTTTGATTTATCATTGTAGAACGAAAACATATAAATTACTAGCCGATAAATTCATAAACAGAATACAAGAACATGGAAAAATTTGTACATTCATGAGTTCTTATACTTACAAAATTAGCAACCCATACTACTTAAAACCCAAATTCTCACCACTCACATCCTCAATAAATTTCCCAACAGAAGCAAATGAAGACCCCCCATCCTCCACAGCTTTTCTAGCCATCTTTCCCATCTCTTCCACCTTCTTCCTCACCTCACTATCCTTCTCCATCACACCAACCACAACCCTCTCAATCTCGTCCGCCCCCACCATGTCAGCGCTGCCTGTCTTGTAATGCAGCCTCATCTCCAACGCCATCCCCAACTCCCTCACCATCCTAAAAGCATTGAGCTGCTGCTCTGCATACATGGGCCATGTCGCAATAGGGACGCCATGCCACAAGCTCTCCAAGATCGAGTTCCACCCACAGTGAGATAAGAACCCTCCGGTCGCACTGTGGGCCAGGACCTCCACCTGTGGGGCCCACCCACATATCAACCCTTTCTTCCCATTGGTCCTCTCCAAGAACCCATCTGGCAAAACTTCTTCAAGATTTGAGCAATCACTTGGGACTGTGCCTTTGGGTGACGGCATGCGCAGGGACCATAAAAACCTCTGCTCACTTTGTTCAAGCCCTAAAGCTATTTCCTTCACTTGCTCTACCCTAAAGCTTCCCAAGCTACCAAAACACAAAAACACAACAGATTTCTGAGGCTGGTCATCAAGCCATTTGATGATCTTGTCGCGCTGTGCCTGGTGTAGGTTGGAATGTGCCTGATCGTCATTCAGGTCGATCACTGGCCCAACTGGGTACACTGGGGGAATTCGGGTGTCATTGGAAAACAATGTGATAGCATGTGTCTCTAACTCTACAAATGTGTTTGCTACAATGCCTCTAGTTTCTCTAAATCTTGAAGCCAACTTGATGTAAGCAGAGCGGCTACCGTCTTTCAAAGCCATCGGCAAAACTCTAGGAGGAACCGGGTGGACAATACCTAGTTGTCGAAAAATTTCAAAGCGTTAGAATCCAACTCCAAGAAATCAAAACTTTTCAATTGGAATGAAGTCTAAAAATTTGTTGTTACAACGTGTCTTTAAACATTGAACATTTTTGTCTTGTTTGTACTAGAAGGGTTAAAAGTCTAAAACATTCTCTCTTTTTTTTTTGGCTCAGAAACACTTTTAACATTTTCTGTTAAACGCATTCAAAAGGGCCTGTTATTGTCACAAACATACCTGGGATTAACCATTCGGGATCGGATTCTTCAACCGCAACCTGGTTTTTTTCATGAAGAATTGGAAGTTGGAGCATGAGAGCTAGATATCCTGCATTGCTTGTCATGAAAAGATAAGAAGGAAGATTGAGTTCCTTGGCCACATAAATCATGGACACACAGAAGAAATCAACCACCAAAGCAGCAACACGAATCGAATCCATACTATTAGCATTGGAGGAGACGAGGTTGGTGATGATTTTCTTGACATTGGGGACGTGACCCTCAATGTAAAGAGTGATGAATTTTTCTGGTGACTGGTACGTCTCTTGTGGAGGTTGATGATCTTGAGGTTGTTGGACATCGATGACTCGGATTCGGGGTTCTGAGGCTGCAATCGATTCTGTGTATGAACTTAGAGTGGTTCGGAGGGGTGACTGGATGGCAAGAACGGTGATCAAAATTCTGTCATCGCGATCGATCAAACGCTTTGTGAACTGCAGTGCTGATACAAGGTGACCTGCTCCTGGTGCTGGGATGAAAACTAGTTCCACTTTCTTCATCTTTCTGACTTGTTCTTTCACTCTTTCTGGTTTATACTTTCCTTCCACATCAATCACACACATAAATATAGTGATGTTCTAGTATACATCATAGTGCTTAATTTCAAATACGCATTAAAACACAATAATATACATAATCAAATAACGTGAACAGTGTGAAAAGGAGACAGAGTACAGAAATAGGATTGATTGCATGTGTATGGCTCCCCCGCAACGTTGCTCACGTACTATTACTGTCATTTTTCTCACTGACTGACCTACCTAAGGCCAAGAGTGGGCATATGCCGCCACATCGGAGAAATTATATCATTCTGCTTAATTTGATTACGCATTAATACAATAATATATATAATTGAATGACAGAAATAAACAAGGATTGATTGCATGTGTTAATATTATATGGCCCTCCCCTACGAGATATTTTTCAGAGTGACCAGCACAAGATATGGTGCATCATGTGTCACTATACAAATGGTGAGATATGTGTGTTAAAAAATTAGTAACTTAAAAAAAAAAAAAAATTCCCACCACTTATACACCACTTATATAAAAACACGTGGTGTACCACCCGTATTCCCGTCATAATGAAATTTTTCTCCTCCCCTACATTATTGCTCACTTGTGTTCCCGTTATAATGAAATTTTTTTCTCACTGACGGACCTACCTAAGGCCAAGAGTGGGCATATGCCGCCACACTGGAGAAATTATATCATACTGCTTAATTTGATTACGCATTAATACAATAATATACATAATTGAATGACATAAATAAACAAGGATTGATTGCATGTGTTAATATTATATGGCCCTCCCCTACGAGATATTTTTCAGTGTGACCAGTACAAGATGTGGTACATCACATGTCACTATACAAATGGTGCGATATGTGTGTTAAAAAATTAATAACTTAAAAAAAATAAAATTTCCCATCACTTACATAAAAACACGTGGTGTACCACCCGTGTTCCCGTCATAATAAAAGTTTTCTCCTCCCCTACATTATTGTTCACCCGTGTTCCCATTATAATGAAATTTTTTCTTACTGACGGACCTACCTAAGGCCAAGAGTGGGCATATGCCGCCACATTGGAGAAATTATATCATACTGCTTCATTTGATTACGCATTAATACAATAATATACATAATTGAACGACAGAAATAAACAAGGATTGATTGCATGTGTTAATATTATATGGCCCTCCCCTACGAGATATTTTTCAATGTGACCAGCACAAGATGGGGTACATCATGTGTCACTATACAAATGGTGAGATATGTGTGTTAAAAAATTAATAACTTAAAAATAAAAAAAATTCCCACCACTTACATAAAAATCCGTGATGTACCACCCGTGTTCCCGTCATAATAAAAATTTTCTCCTCCCCTACATTATTGCTCACCTACTATTATTTTCATTTTTCTCACTAGCGGACCTACTTAAGGCCATAAACTTTTGTTCAATGTTAAAGTAATTAATGTATAAAACTAATAAGTGAATCAAAATCAATATAGTCCCAGCCCCACACAATGCATATAAGCCCACTTGGAGGGCAAATTGGTAACGAACTCATCATTGATGAGATTCGAGTTTGGTTGCATTAGGATTGTATGGTTTAGAGAATTTAGAGGAAGATAGGTCTGGATTAGTGAAATCAACTGTGTTGGATCAAAGTCACCAAAATGAAAATGTTATTTTGTTCACTCAGTAATAATCCTCGTAAACAAAACGATATTAATCCTCATTTTAAACTTCATCATCCAAATGCAAAGAGTTCATTAGTTTGTTAATATTGAGTTGAATCTGTTTGAATCTCTATTAAAGCATGATGAAACCGATATAGAGGATATACCGAATTTGTTCATTTGCATCATGTAACCCAAACATGTGTCATTGTTTCTTCAATTTAGTTGAACCTCGGAGGATTGAGCTTCGACAGCGTGTTACTAGCAAATAATTGAGATTACTGAGATGGTTGGATTCGTTTCGTTTCTTCTTTGAGAAGATCAATAGGTTTGATTTGGGGTAGTGAGGTTATGGTTGATTTGATAGCAAGAAATGAGTAAATGATAAACTGATGTTCTTGGTCTGCAAGAAATGATGTCAATTTGTAAAAACTCTGGAAGCTTCTTGATCTTTTCTCATATGCTTCTCATCTGTCCTTGTATGTGCATTTACATCATTGATTAATATGTGATAACCAAAATCTTTTAATCTAAGCATGGTATTCAACTCCAATATTTCTCAATTGCCTTTTTTCCGTAAGAAATCTTATTCAGCTACTCTTGTCCGCGAGGTTTAAACTCAGAATCTCAACAACATGGGGACTCAATGTCAAAAACTCCAAAGTTCCTCTTCCCTAAGAAATTTACAAACTCATTTCGTTTGATTTATCATTGTAGAAGGAAAACGTATAAATTACTAACTGATAAATTCATAAACATCATAAGAGAACATGGAGATATTAGTACATTCAAGAGTTCTTACTTACAAAATTAGCGACCCATACTACTTAAAACCCCAACTCTCACCAATCACATCCTCAATAAATCTCCCAACAGAACCAAATGAAGACCCCCCATCCTTCACGGCTTTTCTAGCCATCTTTCCCATCTCTTCCAACTTCTTCCTCACCTCACTATCCTTCTCCATCACACCAACCACAGCCCTCTCAATCTCGTCCGCCCCCACCACGTCAGCGCTGCCTCTCTTGTAATCCAGCCTCATCTCCAACGCCATCCCCAACTCCCTCACCATCCTAAAAGCATTGAGCTGCTGCTCTGCATACATGGGCCACGTCGCAATAGGGACGCCATGCCACAAGCTCTCCAAGATCGAGTTCCACCCGCAGTGCGACAAGAACCCTCCGGTCGCACTGTGGGCCAGGACCTCCACCTGTGGGGCCCACCCACATATCAACCCTTTCTTCCCATTGGTCCTCTCCAAGAACCCATCTGGCAAAACTTCTTCAAGATTTGAGCAATCACTTGGGACTGTGCCCTTGGGTGACGGCATGCGCAGGGACCATAAAAACCTCTGCCCGCTCTGTTCAAGCCCTAAAGCTATTTCCTTCACTTGCTCTGCCCTAAAGCTTCCCATGCTACCAAAACACAAAAACACAACAGATTTCTGAGGCTGGTCATCAAGCCAATTGATGATCCTGTCGCGCTGTGCCTGGTCTAGATTGGAATGTGCCTGACCGTCATCCAGGTCGATCACTGGCCCAACTGGGAACACCGGAGGGATTCCGTCGTTAGTGGAAAACAATGTGATAGCGTGTGTCTCTAACTCTACAAATGTGTTTACTATAATGCCTCTAGTCTCTCTAAATCTTGAAGCCAACTTGATGTAAGCGGAGCGGCTACCTTCTGTCAAAGCCACTGGCAAAACTCTAGGAGGAACCGGGTGGACAATACCTAAGTGTCGAAAATTTTCAGTGTAAGAATCCAACTCCAAGAAATCAAAACTTTTCAACTGCAATGAAGTCTAAAAGTATGTTGTTACAACGCGTCTTTAAACATTGGACATGTTTGTCTTTTTGGGGGGAATAGCATTATACTCGTTTGATATAGTGAAATTTCTTCTGCAAAGCACTTTTACTCGTAAGCACCTATGCTAGAAATGATTTCATATGACACGTTGATTTTTATTTATTATAAAGTCAATTGCTTCCTCAAAAAGGGGCTTTAAATGCTTTGTGAAGAAACCACTTGCATGCACTTGCATGTGCTTCTCTAGAAAGAGTTTTTATGTCTCAGAAACACTTAAAAAATTTATGTTAAACGCATCCAAAAGAACTTGTGATTTTCACGAACATACCTGGGATTGACCATTCGGGATCGGATTCTTCAACAGCAATCTGGTTTTTTTCATGAACAATTGGAAGGTGGAGCATGAAAGCTAGATATCCTGCATTGCTTGTCAGGAAAAGATAAGAAGGAATATTGAGTTCTTTGGCCACATCAATCATGGACACACAGAAGAAATCAACTACCAAAGCAGCAACACGAATCGAATCTGAACTATTAGCACTAGAGGAGACGAGGTTGGTGATAATTTTCTTGACACTGGGGACGTGACTCTCAATGTAAAGAGAGAAGAACTTTGCTGGTGACTTGTACATCTCTTGCGGAGGTCGATCTTGAGGTTGTGGGACATCTATGAATCGGATACGGGGTTCTGAGGCTGCAATCGATTTTGCGTATGAACTTAGAGTGGTTGGGAAGGATGACTGGATGGCAAGAATGGTGATCGAAACTCTGTCGTCGCGATCGATCAAACGCTTTGTGAATTGCAGCGTTGATACAAGGTGGCCTGCTCCTGGTGATGGGATGAACACTAGTTCCACTTTCTTCATCTTTCTCGGTTGTTCTTTCACTCTTTCTGGTTTCTACTTTCTACTTTCTTTGCACATCAACCACACGTAAATATAGTGATGTTCTTCTATTAGATACAAATGCTTGATTTGAATTACGTATTAAACTGCAAAATGCAAAAAAAGTGTACCGCAAAAGGATTTGATTGCATATATATAAACTTAATACATTATATTGCCCTCCCCTACATCATTGCTTACGTACTCTGTCTATTTTGTCGCTGGGAGAAATTTCTCAATACTAGCAACATGGCTACACTAATTTTTATAATACAATTGGTTAGAACTTTAAGATAAAAAATTCGATTAGTCATAGTATTACACTTAGTGCAACGTTTCTTTTCAACACACTAAAAGACCTCCCCTAGCTATAAGGCAAGACTGGGTACATGCCCCCATACTCAAATAAAACTACAAAAATGTTATTTTTATCGTATCATATTTGTATTATTTTTAATAAAAATAAGATTTACATGAATTAGTTTGTCGTACTACCATAAAAAAATGTAATATAAATGTGGTAAATATAGCATTGGTTATAAAACCAATAAACTCAGCCCACCGCAATGAATATAAGCCCACCAGTTCACTCCCAGTTTTTCTACTAGTGATAGATGCGAAAAGAGTCAAAAGACTATGGCAGCAACCAACAAGAACAGAAAAACTAGCCACACAAAAAACACATAAAAGTTTCGTTTTCTGGCTAGATGGTACCTAACCACAATTATCTTGTAGGATATTGCATTACCACCCACTGATCATTTGAAATTATCATGTAGGATTTGCAACTTTAGTGATTATAAAAAGAGTAATACTAGAGAGATTAAAAATTTAAATTAAATTTTATAAACAAAATGATGTAGTTGTTGATGATTAGATTATTACTTAAGTATTAATTAACATGTTTACTTTCTATTAGTGACACGTCATTGCATTACCCTTATAAAAATTCATTAAAAGGGAAACACTTCTTTTGTGAACAGAGACATCTTTCTTTGTATCATTTCAAAAATAGAAACTTGGTGGATAAGTAAAAGATTCCATCACTTTCACATACTAAAAAAAAATTGTGACATTTCGATTTTTTCAAACTTTTCAAATCGATTGTTTTCTATATATCGTAATGGGTGATTTTAACGTTTATAGTAAAAAAGAATAATCATAATACGTTTTTCGAACGAGAAAATATCTCTTTTTTTAATAGTTTTGACTTTGAATTTTCTTGTTCTTGATTTTCATCTATATAATAAATTTTATAAACAGGTCTATTTTTATATTATGTTTCTTCAAAGTGAAATTGATCTTTTTTTTTTCTTTTCCATTCACTCGAATCTTATATTCACTAAACTCAAAAATATTATGTGTAGTCACATTAATTAAAAGAGATGTGTTCTTAGAGCCTTGAATACTAGAAGAAAAGCACCTATAATTAACAAGATTACGTGAAGAATCAAGTAATGGAGTCTCGGATCCTAAAAGTACATAATAAATATCACCAAAGCCCAATACTGCAAAGAAAATTAAGTGAAATACTTCAGGCACAAAGTATGGAAATGTTATAGACCTTCCCCACCTAAACCTACCCCCTAATCTAGAGTAGCTAGGTAAGGAGGTAAAATGAATCCATTGTTCATGTAGAGGCTTTTCTAGTACAAAATGAGTCACTTCAAATAAGTTCATTGGTTCAACCTTAAAGAATGAGGATCCTCTATGGATTTTCTTTGTGATGATCTTAGAGTTCCTCAAATCATGTTTATTCATCGTACAAATCATTTTAAATACTTTTATTTAAAATTAAATATGAATAGTAACATGACAAAAACCGACTGCACGATATACGATGAACGAACATAATTTGAGAATAAGAGGATCCGGAAAGGATCCTCATTCCAGCCTAAAATACCATTAATCTGGCATGGGCTATATCAATCATAACAGTTCATCGGATAAATAAAAAGTCATGCATTCTCGACTCACCAAGTGAAACCAATGGCTTCCTAGTCACAACGAGCTAAATTTAAATTTAAATCAAAGAGCACTTTCACAAGGTAGATCCTCCTCAAAGAACTTAAGGAGCGTTCTCACAAGCTACAACCTCCTTCAAGAAATTAAAAAACCACGAGCTCGGCTAGTGCGAGAGTGACTATAGAAGAGATGGTAACTCTAAGCACCCACCTTATCTCTTTGCCACGTCACCCACCAAACCCTCCTCCGAGAAATTTCAATTAGTTATATTATTACACTTAGCCCACCATTTATTCCCGACACACTAAAAAATCTTTCATAGCTAAGGCAAGATTGGGCACATGCCCCCACACTCAGATAAAACTACAAAATGTTATTTTTACCACATTTTTCATACAATATTTATATCACTTTCTAATAGAGACGAGATACACGTGTATTGGTCAGTCATACTTATATTAAAAATATAATATAAATATAGTAAGTGTAGCGTTACTCATAAAACCAATGTGAATCAAGGGAAATGATCCTTTCCACCAAGTTCACCAAGGCACACAATTCGGGTCTTTGAAATTTGATCAAACGACTACAAACAGAGACATACTTTAAACATTATAATAACTTTAGCCGTTGAATTAAATTTCAAATGTTCGAATTATGTGTCTTGGTGGACTTGATGAAAAGAATCCTCTCTGGATCCTTTCCTAAAAATAAAAACCAATATAATCCGAACCCCAAACAAAGAATTTAAGCCCACTAGTTCACATCCCATTTTCTTCAGATGCGAAAAGACTACGGCAGCATGCATCTTTCTTTCTATCATTTAAAAAATAGTAGTCAAACTTGGTGGATGCGTAAAAGTTTTTTTTTTTTTTCATCAGTTTAACATATTAAAAAAATATTGTGACATTTCAGTTTTTTCAGTCTTCTTAAATTAATTGTTTTTTTTGGGCAATTCTAAGTCAAAAAGGATAATCACAATAGATTTTTCAAACGAGATTTTTTTTTAATACTTTGACTTTGTTGTAAAATCGATGGTATGTGCAGTGGAATAAATAAAATAAGACATAAAATTTACGAGGTTCCTCTACAGTCAGTGTGACTGGAGTACGTCTTCGGGGCAATGGTGGTGCTTTCATTATAATTTAGAATAATAGGAGTACAAAAGTAACTCTCTCTATTATCTCCTCTCCTCTTCCTCTATTTTATCTCTTCCTCTCTTTTCTCTCTTCCTCTTTTTTCTCTCTTCCTCTTCTGTGAACTTCTTCTTTCATCCTTATGTGTTGTGTTCCATAAGACTTGCTTTTATAGAAGCAAATCACGAGCAACATAGTGATTAATGGCCAGCCATCTAGTCACCTTTACAACACTTCCCCTTGGATGGCCAAAAGTCTTTGATTGACTCGTTAAAGTCTTGATTTGTTTTGGATGCTCCTCCTAACCCCCTAATTTCAAATCATTTAAGCTGATAGTTAATCATTCTGCTTTAGTCTCTTAGCGAGAAGAGTTGCCGAAATAGGTGCTTTACTTGTTGTTAACTTTCCACAGGCTTGTTCTTGAACTGGGTTGGAAGATCTTCTGATTTCCTCCAAAGGTCTGAATTTACTTCTTTTATCTGGAGCTGAATTTGATTCAAGGGTGATGGATACTTGATCTTGAATCAGACTTGTGATTTCTTCAAAGGTCGTCTAGGCTTGATTTTGAATGAAATTGGACCATGAGGAGCTCTATGTGACAAGTGATCTTAGGCTTTGTCGGGGATAAACTAGCACGTGTTTTGTTGTACTTGTCTCCACATATTTCAATGTATCATTTTCACTTGCCTTATATGTTCCCCTTGCAGAATTGGTATTTTCCCTATGCAGGTTTGACATCTTCTCCTATAGTATGTGTCCTCTTAGAGTGAAATGCAAACCTTGCATTTGAATGTTCCTTGACTTCTTGGTGACTTATCAATGCGTGGCAACCTCAGTGTAAAAAGTCAACAATGGGCCAATTATTCTGCGGTGTTGATGACTTAAGACCCAGCTCCATCAACAGTTGAAGATGAGTACTCGAGAGCAATTCTAGGTAAGCAATCAGGAAAGGTTCTAGGCAGTCAGTTCCTTACCGAAAGTTTGAGTGGAGGTTCCGACATATTGCTTTCTTTATCCTTGTCTTTGCAGGTAAGAACAAGGAAAAAGAAAAGGACATGGAGATTGTATGATATGAGATACTCTTGCTCTCGCCCTTGATGATATGAGACAATTTTGCTTTGGTGTGACTGGTTTTGAAGAGGTGTTCTTGGAGAGGAAGAAAACTGGGTATTTTGAGATGCTTTGTTGAATATGCATTTTCGGAGATGAGGAAGAGTTAGGTATTCTTGCAAGTCTGCCTTATTATGGAGAACGAAGGTCGACATATATAAAGATTTTTCAATAGCAAGTAGCAGTGATGTGCTTTTATTCTTATCAGCAACTGCGGTGTAATTAGAACAGTAAGATTTACGCATTTTCAACTTTGTCAGAGATCCTTGATAAAGTTTCACGGGATATCCGAAAAAGTTGAGATTGCGTCTGAAAAATGCCAACGAACTTTATTCAGGAAAATCTGGCTTTTGAAATTCGAAGAGTGGTGCCTCTTTGATCTCTGAACAAGTGGCTATGTTGTCTCTTCTTTTATAGAGACATCAATTGTGTTCAAGAGTATGCTCAGAAAGTTGCTGCCTGTAGAAATTTTCCCTTTCTTGCACTTCTGAGATTTTATTTGACCTCATTTTTCTTTCATCATTTCAGAAAATGGCTTGCCCATCTAACATTTTATTAGATTTGAGTCTTATGAGTGATACAGATGAGCAGCGTCAGGATAATATATGGCACCCGTCCTTCTTATCTTCTAATGGTCCTCTTACGGTTGGGGACTCTGTGATGAAGAATAACATAACCGCTACATTGGTAACTAGGAATCTTCTCACTCCAATGGATAACAGAATCCTTTCAAAACGATCTGATGAGTCAGCCGTTCAAAACTCATTGGCTCTTAGTGTTCAATATGCGGGCTCTGTATCCTATATAGGCCAACGCCTAATTGCTCGAACTCACCAAGTTGAATCATTGATGGCTGAGGTGGCAAGTCTTAAATAAAGGATCATAGGGCTCAAGCACGAGAATAGAGTGTTACACGTGCTTGTAAATAATTACTTGACGAGCATGAAAAGAAAGTTTGACCAGCTTCAAGAATCCAAAAGTCGAATTCAAAATGATCACCAAATGTTCGTTGCTAGATTTCGAGGGCAACTGATGCCTTCCCATTTTGGTTTTTTTGTCAAGTACTGGGGTGCCACATGATCAATCTCCAATGCCTTCCTTTTCTGGGGTATTGCCGAGTACTAAGGCTTCATATGAGGAACCTTTGTGAAGGTTTCATCCTGTTTGTTTGTTTTAACTCATGTGTATGCACATATCTGTAATTTCTCGGAGATATCAATATATAAGTTTTATTTCATTCAATGTATTGTGCCAAATACAATAAAGCATATACTTCACTAAGATGTGGTACTTCTGGACCAAATATCAATTTATCTTTATCCTCACGAAGATAAATGATCATTCTTAGTGTCGACATCATTTGAGTATTCAACTCATAATCGTTAATCCATATGATTCTTTAATATCATAAACATCATGAATAAGATTCGTGTTGGCATATTGTTCGATCTGCAGTTGGAGACAATATTTCTCTCAACACTTTATAATCTTTCTTGACTCTTCAGGAGTTTCAATTTAATATCATGAACTCTTACAAGAGATTTTAGTATGTTGCAACAATATCATAATGAAAGTGCTCACTAAGGCAAATTATACCATCCATTGGTATTGAGTACATATTTTATGCTTTACCCTTTGGGGCTTACTTCAAGCAATTTGAATCCTTCAGAGATTTTCTACACTTCATGACACATTTTTCCTTTGGAATTTATACAGAACAATTTGCTTCCATGTATATTTGAGGGATTTACTTATAGAGATATGATGTGGGCGACTCATAACCTTTCATATATAATTCTCCATTCATATGAACTTGTTTATAACATTGTGTCATATCATGTGAGTGTATTTCACGGTATTATAAATGCCCATATGTAACCTCCTTGGTTCAACATCTTTTGGCTATTTGTATTGTATTCAAATTTATAGGTCCATTTTTTCCACGTTCTTACACAATTGTAATAGAATTGTTTTTCTCCATTTTTGGCCAATAATTTGGTTGACAAGAAAAGAACAGGACTCAATATCAACACAGCTCATTGATGAATTTAGTAGCTACTTGTAGAAACCAAAATACCATTGGTTATCATCAATTCTTGATCTCATATTCTCAAGTGCATGCGCATGCATAAAAGCTTTTCATTTCTTTTTTGGATATCCATTGCCTCTTCAAGGGTATTACAATATCTCTTCCAGGATAGTCATAATTTAGAGAATGTGGATCATAACCTCCTCTTAAGCGTTATAGAGCTTGGATTGTAATCTCCACTTCCAGGATTTGAGTCATTGGAACCTATAAGTCTATCATGCTTCATGCATGAGACATCAACATTCCTATGTCCGCGGATTGTCCTTTTTGGGACGTATATCCATATGGCCATTGTCATGCTTCTGGCATGTTACAGTTATGCTTCGAGAACACAAAAGTTCAATAGTGCCATATTCTTCTTCTTTCGAAGGATTGAACATTTTGAGTCTGAGGGTCTGCCACGCTTCAGGCGTGCAACAGATAAATCGTTTACTGCCTCATTATATTGCTTAATAGGGACATCAATTCTTCTAGACACATTTGCAGCAAGTAAATGTGATTTCATCACTTTTGTTGCATCATTAAATGCATTTGGCATTTGATTTGCATATTGTTGCATTATTCAATTATTCTCACTTCGTTTTTATATTGATTGCTTCATGAATCAAAATAAGACAAATTCTATTCGTTTTTCTGGAACGATCTTTTCTCATCATTCTTCTGGAATGATATTTTCTCATCGTTCTTCTGAAACGAAGTTATTTTCTCTGTCTTATTAAAATGACAATCCGCAAACCACGCGGTAAACATATCCTTAGTCAAGGGTTGCAAATATTGAATGATAGATGGTGTTTAACGTTAATGCCCAATCCACGATGATGCCTCATTTCAGTACGTTATGGCAGTGCAATAGGCACAAAGATAATACAACCAAAAACTCGTAAATGTGTAATGTTTGGCTGGTGCCCAAACACAAGTTGTACTGAGAAATATTGATGGTTGGCAACATGTCTCAACCGAATTAATATTACATCATGTAAAATGACATGTCCTCATGTAAAAACTTGGCAATTTCATTTTCATTAGCAGAGCGCGGGTAATCAATTTCATCTGCTTAATAAGTACTTTTGCTAAACCATTTTGAGTATGGATATAAGGAACTTCTGATCCTTATTTAATAGTCTGTAGAATGAGAGTCTTATGACTTTTATTACAATTAAGTTGAGGCACTACAACACTTCAAACTTACTGTACTCATCAAAGAACTTCATGTCCTGATCTTGAGGATCATGGGACTTCATGCTCGATCTTTTTGCATGATGGAACTTTGGGTCCAATCATTTTATATGATGAGGATCAAGAAACTTCAGGTTCTGATCTGATAAAGGAACTTCAGGTCCTGTATATACTCATCGTAACAGAAGATAAATACAATACGTAAATTAAAGCAATATGTGGTAATTTCAGCCATAGTAAATAAATTGCATTTAAGTAAATAAAGTTTGTGACAATGACTTTAATTCAGCACCATTCACATAAATAAAAACTTAAAATAGTAGGCGGTAAAACCGTCCATTGTAACTAAATTGCTTTAAAGTAAATAGAACATGTGAAAATGTTTTAAGCCAACACCATTCATGTAAATAAAAAGTATTAGAACCTTTTATTTTTGCCACTTCCTTTTGTCCTTTTTTATTTGTTTTTTTTTTTTTTTTTTGTCGGCACCAAGCTTCAAAACCTTTTCCACATGCTGTACAATTCCTTTGCTTTTTTTATTTTTTTTATTTTTTTATTTTTATTTTTCTTTTATCAAGCTCATCAGTTTCTTTCCTTATCACCTGATGATGCACCATCTCCTTTTTATTTTATTTAATTATTATTGTCCTTATGGTTCCACGCATATTCCATAAACTTTTAGTGCATGTCAGCATCACACTTTTGTCTCAACCTTATTCAAAACACCCATCTTTTACTATTGACTGAAGACCTCTGGTTCTGGCTCTGCCTCACGACTTGGCCGTTCTGCTTAGCAGCTCCATGATATCGTCTTCATGGATCTGCAACTTCTGCAAAACATAGAGAAACAAAAACTAAAGCCAAGAAAAAATCAAAGAGAAGTTTTATACCATCCTCCTTGATGTGAATCTCTATTTTATTGGTGCGGATGACGGAGCCTGTCCTCCGACGCCGGCGACGAGAAGGCAGATGAGTGCCATGGTGAAGATGCTCCATCTCGGGTCCTTGAAGATGTTGATATTAGGTGCCAGCTTGCTCATGCAGGTCATCAGCAGTAGCCAAAGATGACAGCAAGCAAAATGGAGCCCAAGCTATTCGTGTGATTTCTCCATGGGTCTGGGAAAAGGCCAGCAATTCTCGTTTCTTTCCACCGACACAAAAGCAAGTGTTGTAAAATCGATGGTGTGTGCAGTGAAATAAATAAAATAAGACACAAAATTGATAAGGTTCCTCTACAGTCAGTGTGATTGAAGTACGTTCTCGGGGCAGCAGTGGTGCTTTCATTATAATTTAGAATAATAAGAGTACAAAAGTAACTCTCTCTATTATCTCCTCCCCTCTTCCTCTATTTTCACTTTTCCTCTCTTTTCCCTCTTCCTCTTCCGTGAATTTCTTCTTTCATCCTTATGTGTTGTGTTCCATAAGACTTGCTTTTATAGAAGCAAATCACGAGCAACATAGTGATTAGTGGCCAGCCATCTAGTCACCTTTACGGCAGACTTTGAATTTTCTTGTTTTTAATTCTCATTCATATAATAAATTTTGAGTTCTACTAGACTCACCCCAGTGTCTTATTTTCCCATCCACATAATAATCCCACTCACCATAGAAAATTAAAAAAGTAAAATGTTATTTTCCCACCCACCATTATTCCCAAAATAACCATAATATTTTTTTTAAATAACTCTAATACATCTTTAAATAATATTATAAATAAATAAATAAATAAAGAAAAAAAAATGCAAGACTTAAGACCTAGATATTCATCGCATCCTTCACACTTAACACCGCCCTGCAGAGACCCAGGATCCCCAAACCACTCTTCTTCCTCATTTTTTATCAAAACCGCAAATCTCATACCCAATTCTTTTTTTTCCCCCATTGAAGTTCCTCACCTTCATCTAGCACATGCCCATTCCTTCCTCCAACCTTTCCGTCCATTCTAACCCAAATCTTTCCCAACCTCTTCCCACCAAGATATCACCCCCCACCCAACATTATTTATTTGTTATTTTAAATTATTTTTTGTTTTTTCAAAATTTTAGTACTGAATTAAATAGGGGTTTAAGAGTCTTCTTTTAAAATGATAAATATGTTATTAACATTTTCATTAAATGGTGGGTGGGGAAATAAAACACCAGGATGGGAATATCACCACCCTAAATTTCATAATCAGGACTATTTTTATACCTTGTTTTATTATAGTGGAATTGATTTTTTGGTTTTTGTTTTCCATTTACTCGGATCTTATGTTTGCTAAACTCAAAATATTAGGTGTAGCCACATTAATTAGAACATCTGTGTTCTTAGAGCCTTGAATGCTAGAAGAAAAACACATATAACTAACAAGATTAAGTGAATAATCGAATAATGGAGTCTGGGATCCTAAAAGCACATAATAAATATTGCCAAAGTTCAATACTAAAAAGAAAATTAAGTGAAATACTTCTGGCACAAAGTATGGAAATCTTTCTAGAACTTTCCCACCTAAACCCACCCCTTAATCTTGAGTAGTTAGGTGAGGAGATCAAATGAATCCATTGTTCATGCATGGGATTCTCTAGTACAATATGAGTCGCTTCAAATAGATTCATGTTCGGCCTACAATACATTTAATCTGGCATGGGTTACATCTAAGTTAAAAAGTCATCGATTCTCAGCTAAACTGATGATTTTTTTAGTCCAAACCGACTAAAGTTAATGTTAAATCAGAAAACGTTTCCCCAAGATCGAACCTCCTCAAAGAATTTAAAAAACCTCAAGTGAATGCGACTGATGCGAGAGTGACCACAGAAGAGATGGCAACTCTAAGCACCCCCTTATATCTCTGCCACGTCACCCACCAAACCCTCCATCCCCAACGGCCACTAACGACCTTCATTTCTCAAGCGACCCACCTCTTTCCTCAATCGACCACTGCACCAGCATCAAGCAGCTGAAGCAAGTCCACTACAAAATGCTCCGTACAGGCCTTCTCTTCGACCCCTACTCCGCCAGCAAGCTTATCACCGTCTATGCCTTCTCCTCCTTCTCCAGCCTCGACTATGCCCGCCAAGTGTTCGACCCAATTCCCCAACCAAATCTCTACTCTTGGAACACCCTCATTCACGCTTATGCGTCGAGCAGCGACCCGACTGAAAGCATCCTTGTACTTCTGGAAATGCTTTATTGCTGTATGGAAAGTCCCAATAAGTTTACTTACCCGTTTGTGATCAAGGCGGCTTCAGAGCTCCGAGTTTTGGAGCTCAGGAAGAGGGTTTCATGGCATGGTGATAAAGGCCTCGCTTGGTTCGGATGTTGATATTGTTAATTCTCTGGTTCATTTCTATGGGTCATGCGGGGATTTGGATTTTGCATGGCGGGTTTTCGTGAAGACTACTAAGAAAGATGTTGTGTCTTGGAATTCTATGATCACAGCTTTTGCGCAGGGGAATTTTCCAGAGGAGGCCTTGGAGTTGCTTAAGGAGATAGAGGCAGAGAATGTGAAGCTGAATGACATGACGATGGTGATGCGTTGTCAGCTTGCGCAAAGAAGCTGGATTTGGAGTTTGGGAGGTGGGTTTGTTCGTGTATCGAAAGGAATGAAAATGAAGAGAACTTGACTTTGAACAATGCTATGCTATGCTTGATATGTATGTGAAATGTGGGAGCATTGAGGAAGCGAAAAGATTGTTTGATAGGATGCCGGAGAAGGATCTTTTCTCATGGACTGCAATGCTTGATGGGTATGCTCAGTCAGGAAATTATGATGAGGCTTGGTGGGTTTTCGCTGCAATGCCTGGCCAAGACATTGCTGCATGGAATGTCCTCATTTCGTCTTAAGAACAAAGTGGCAAGCCAAAGGAGGCTTTGGCGATTTTCATGACTTGCAGAAAAGGAAGAGCCCGAAACCTGACGAAGCAACTCTAGTTGGTACTCTGGTAGCCTGTGCTCAATTGGGAGCAATTGATCTTGGTGGCTGGATACATGTTTACGCAAAGAAGCAGGGTATGAAGATGAATTGTCACCTCACAACCTCGCTTATCGACATGTATGCAAAGTGTGGGGATCTGGATAAGGTACTTGAGGTGTTTAAATCAGTGGAGATGAGAGATGTGTTCGGCTGGAGCGCCATGATTGCTGCTCTGGCAATGCATGGAAAGAGAGGGATGCATTGGATTGTTTTTCAAGAATGCTAGATACCAAGGTGAAGCCCAATTCCGTGACACTCACCAACGTGTTATGAGCTTGTAGCCAGACTGGATTGGTGGATAAAAGAAGAACGTTTTTCTATCAAATGGAGCCAGTTTACAGGGTTGTGCCTGGTGTAAAGCACTATGCTTGCATGGTCGATATTTTAGGTTGTTTTGGAAATCTGGAGGAAGCTATAGAGTTGATTGAGAAAATGCCAATAGCTCCTACTGCTTCTGTATGGGGGGATCTTCTTGGGGCCTGTGGACTTCATGGGAATGTTGAGCCTGCCGAAAAGTCGTGTATGTCATATGCTTGAGTTGGAGCCGAAAACGTTAACAGCAAGATTGTAACTTCATTAGCATTGACTTTTAGTTAAAGGAGATGGTTGATTTGGTAGCAAGGATAGCCTGCAAGAAATGAATAAATGATAAGCTGAAGTTCTTGATCTGCAAGAAATGAATAAATTATAAACTGAAGTTCTTGATCTGCAAGAAATGAAGTGAATTTGTAAAATCTCGGGAAGCTTCTTGATCTGTGTTTCTCATATGGTTCCCATCTATCCTTAATATGCATTATGTCATTGATTATTAACCAAAGACTTCTAATCGCGTTTTCCATAAACAATCTTATTCAACTACTTTCATCCGCGAGATTTGAACTTGGAGTCTCCTCCGACAATGTGGGGACTCAATGTCACAAACTCCAAAAACCCTCTTCCCTAACAAATTTACAAATTCCTTTCGTTTGATTTATCATTGCAGAAAGAAAGCATATAAATTACAAATTGATAAATTCGTAATCAACTTATAAGAACAAGGAAAAATTAGTACATTCATGAGTTCTTAAACTTAAAAAATTAACAACCACCACTTAAAACCCTAATTCTCACCAATCACATCCTCAATAAATCTCCCAATAGAAGCAAATGAAGACCCCCCATCCTTCACAGCTTTTCTAGCCATCTTTCCCATCTCTTCCACCTTCTTCCTCACCTCACTATCCTTCTCCATCACACCAACCACAGCCCTCTCAATCTCTTCCGCCCCCACCACGTCAGCGCTGCCTCTCTTGTAATCCAGCCTCATCTCCAACGCCATCCCCAACTCCCTCACCATCCTAAAAGCATTGAGCTGCTGCTCTGCATACATGGGCCATGTCGCAATAGGGACGCCATGCCACAAGCTCTCCAAGATCGAGTTCCACCCGCAGTGCGACAAGAACCCTCCGGTCGCACTGTGGGCCAGGACCTCCACCTGTGGGGCCCACCCACATATCAACCCTTTCTTCCCATTGGTCCTCTCCAAGAACCCATCTGGCAAAACTTCTTCAAGATTTGAGCAATCACTTGGGACTCTGCCTTTGGGTGACGGCATGCGCAGGGACCACAAAAACCTCTGCCCGCTTTGTTCAAGCCCTAAAGCTATTTCCTTCACTTGCTCTGCCCTAAAGCTTCCCATGCTACCAAAACACAAAAACACAACAGATTTCTGAGGCTGATCATCAAGCCATTTGATGATCTTGTCGCGCTGTGCCTGGTCTAGGTTGGAATGTGCCTGACCGTCATCCAGGTCGATCACTGGCCCAACTGGGTACACCGGGGGAATTCGGGTGTCATTGGAAAACAATGTGAAAGCATGTGTCTCTAACTCTACAAATGTGTTTGCTACAATGCCTCTAGTTTCTCTAAATCTTGAAGCCAACTTGATGTAAGCAGGGCGGCTACCATCTTTCAAAGCCATCGGCAAAACTCTAGGAGGAACCGGGTGGACAATACCTAGTTGTCGAAAAATTTCAAAGCGTTAGAATCCAACTCCAAGAAATCAAAACATTTCAATTGGAATGCAGTCTAAAAATGCTTTCATATGAGTTTATTAAAAAGTCAACTGCTTCTTGAGAAAGAACTTGGAAATGTATTTAGAAGAAACACTTTCAACATTTTCTGTTAAACGCATTCAAAAGCGCCTGTGATTGTCACAAACATACCTGGGATTAACCATTCGGGATCGGATTCTTCAACCGCAACCTGGTTTTTTTCATGAAGAATTGGAAGTTGGAGCATGAGAGCTAGATATCCTGCATTGCTTGTCATGAAAAGATAAGAAGGAAGATTGAGTTCCTTGGCCGCATCAATCATGGACACACAGAAGAAATCAACCACCAAAGCAGCAACACGAATCGAATCTGAACTATTAGCAATAGGGGAGACGAGGTTGGTGATGATTTTCTTGACATTGGGGACGTGACCCTCAATGTAAAGAGTGATGAATTTTTCTGGTGACTGGTACGTCTCTTGTGGAGGTTGATGATCTTGAGGTTGTTGGACATCAATGACTCGGATTCGGAGTTCTGAGGCTGCAATCGATTCTGTGTATGAACTTAGAGTGGTTCGGAAGGGTGACTGGATGGCAAGAACGGTGATCAAAATTCTGTCATCGCGATCGATCAAACGCTTTGTGAACTGCAGTGCTGATACAAGGTGGCCTTCTCCTGGTGCTGGGATGAACACTAGTTCCACTTTCTTCATCTTTCTGACTTGTTCTTTCGCTCTTACTGGTTTATACTTTCCTTGCACATCAATCACACACACATAAATATAGTGATGTTCTAGTATATATCATAGTGCTTAATTTCAAATACGTATTAAAACACAATAATATACATAATCAAATAACATAAACAGTTTGAAAAGGAGACAGAGTACAGAAATAGGATTGCTTGCTCACGTACCATTATTGTCATTTTTCTCACTGACTGACCTACCAAAGGCCAAAGAGTGAGCATATGCCGCCACACCGGAGAAATTATATCATCAGTTTGATTACGCATTAATACAATAAAATACATAATTAAATGACAGAAATAAACAAGGATTGATTGCATGTGTTAATATTATATGGCCCTCCCCTACGAGATATTTTTCAGTGTGACTAGCACAAGAGATGGTACATCATGTGTCACTATACGAATAGTGAGATATGTGATTTCATCTTTTTAGATCTCATTATCTAGTTTAAGTCGTAAGATTTAAAATTTTTAAATCACAAATCAATCAAGTTTTTGAATCTTAAAGAAAATTATTTTCAAGAAATGTTCTTAAGAAATATTTTGAGAAATGATAAAGATTTTCAAATAAGATACCAAACGGATCCTTAGTTTTCTGGCTAGATGGTACTTAACCACCATTATCCTGTAGGATATTGCATTGCCACCATCAATTGCATTTGACCGAATCAATTGATCATTTGAAATTATCACGTAGGATATTGCAACTTTAGTGATTATAAAAAGAGTACTACTAGAGATACTAAAATTTTAAATTAAATTTTGTAAAAAGAATGATGTAGTTATTGATAATTAACTTATTATTTAAGTATTAATTAATATATTTACTTTACACATCATTGCATTACCTTTACAAAAATTCATTAAAAGGGGAACACTTCTTTTGTGAACAGAGACATCAACCACACACACACATAAATATAGTGATGTTCTTCTATTGGATAAAAATGCTTAATTTGAACTACATATTAAACTGCAAAATGCGAAAAAGAGTACGGCAAAAGGATATATATACATATATAAAACTTAAATATTATATGGCCCTCCCCCACATCATTGCTTACGTACTCTGTCAATTCCTACATCATTGCTTACTTACTTTGTCAATTATCTCACGGGGAGAAACTTTTCGACGCCCGAAATACGTCGCAATGTATTATTTTTTTAAAAGTGTTATTGGTACTTTAAAAATTTCATTCTACACTTCTAATAAATGTATTTTTTTTCCAAATATAGAAAGTTTGGAGTGGAGAATAAAATTTTTAGAGTGCCAATAACAATTCCTTTTTTTTTTTAACAAGTAATATTATCTACATTAAGATAGTGGTTGAGCTTAGTCTCATAATGAGTTAGCAATTATGTGGTTCAAACTCATCTTTGGTGAGAATCGAACCTAAGACCTCTCACTTACAAGTGAAGAAGAATATCACTTGACCGTAGTACTAAATGGCGACTCATACGCTAATTGTTATAGTACAATTGGTTGGAACTTTGAAAAATAAAATTCCAACTAGTTAGATTATTACACTTAGCCCACCATTTATTCCCGAAACACTAAAAAAATCTCTCATAGCTAAGGCAAGATTGGTCACATACCCCCACACTCAAATAAAACTACAAAAATGCTATTTTTACCACATTTTTTATACAATATTTATATCACTTTCTAATACATACGAGATACACGTGTATTGGTTAATCATACTTCTATTAAAAATATAATATAAATATGATAAGTATAGCGTTACTCATAAAACCAATGTGAATCAAGGGAAAGGATCCTTTCCACTAAGTTCACCAAGGCACACAATCTGGGCCTTTGAAATTTGATCCAACTACTACAAACAGAGATCCACTTTAAAAATTATAATAACTTTAGCCATTAGATCAAATTTCAAAGATTCTGATTGTGTGTCTTGTTGGACTTGATGGAAAGAATCCTCTTCAGATCCTTTCCTGAAAGTAAAAACCAATATAGTCCAACCCCAAACAATGAATTTAAGCCCACTAGTTCACATCCCATTTTTTCTAGTAGTGATAGATGCGAAAAGACTACGGCAACATACATTTTTCTTTGTATCATTTAAAATATAGGAAAATTAAAATACTTGAAAACTTTGAGTTTTAACGATAAAGATAAAAGAAATGGTAAAGTGAAAAGTACCGTTGTCACGCCCTGATCCCAACATACGTCCAGGATCGACACGTGACGCCACCCAAATACTTGTATATCTCACATACCCCATCTCAGGAATATGGCAATCACAATTCTAGAATCAAATTGCAAAGAAAATTTTCGTTTACCTTATGGCTACATCTAATCTTCTCGTTAGACTGCCTACGTACCCTCAATAGGGATTAAGTCATTCGTAGTTCACTATCACAAAATCAGACGTTTATTCCACTAAGTTCAAGCAGAAAAGCATAGTATTCCTCAATCATTCAATATAACCTGACAACATGTAATTCCTAGACTCAGGCTACATAACCAATCCCCATGAAAACATGATTCCTCTCCCATCCAACATATAAATCATTACGTCTCATCATGATATCGCAATTCATAACACACATCATATTTAAGAGCCGACAAAACACAAAATCATTCTCTAGCCGCATTAATTAATTAATTTGATTAAAATAATAACAATAATTCTCATATCTTCTACATTTATACCTTATGAAATCATAATCGAATCTTAGAAAATCCCGAAGGAGTCACTCAGACGTCCAACATCTTTTCTAACTCAATTCACAAGACTCTCGAAACCATTGACACAAATATATATATATATAACTAAGGCTGGAGTGACACAGTTAGGCCAAGCCTACTTCTTCAAACAATGGGAATTTAGGTCGCTACACGAAATTCAACAACCTTGGGTTCCGGACCACTCAACTGAACCACCAAATATGATTGCCTAAAAATGTACCATGTACAACTAGTCATCATCACATCTAGAATGCATATGATCCCCCATCGCGGATATACCAAGTATGATCACCCCTTAATACATATGGTCCACCTATCGCAAATATACCAAGCAGGACCATCCATGTACCACAACTACGTAGTGAAATCTCATCATCACACATTAAACATAATTATACGCATATATGCTATCGATTCCACATATCAACCAACATCAAGTTAGATGGAGCACAACACAAGGAATTCCCTTAATTACTATTTCTACTAAAAATCTAATAAAGTACCTAACTCAAATCATATTCATAAGACCAATTCTTAATCAAAATTGATACCAATATAAGAAATTAAGATAATAATCATGTCTCATATATTCAAGTCGCTGTCAAACCAATATAGACCCACTAAATTTTCACTAGTAATACCCTAAGGTCCGTAAACCATATCTACACTAGCATACTAAAATTTGATGTCAATTCAATGGTAAGATCGTCAATTGTTAAAATATTCAAGTGGCGGACCTTATCGAAAATATACTCAACCAACAACATTTTATAAATCGAATGTTACATGTAAGAAAATTCGACTTTTTCCAAAAATTCTCAAATTTCATAAGAATGAAGATCTCAACAAGTAGAGTAAACTTTATACCTGCGGCTAAGGCCAATTTGGCCGGAAAACACTCCAAACCGGCCACAAACCATCGGAACCCTAATGTGGGTGTTCTTCAATTCGACTTTTTCGATGTTCCTACGCCCTAACCACCAGTTGGGTCTTGTTCCTGGGTCCAAGGGAAGTTGATTAAAGATGGTGGTGGGTGATGAAACTCACCGGAACGGCGAGTCGCTGTCGAGAACCTCCGAGTTCTCCAATACGGTTTTACTCGAAATTGGTCTTAAAAATCCTTGAATTTGAGCAAATATGGTAAATGAGAGGTTGTGGAATAAGTTGCAGGTGGAGGAGGGGTGAGAATGGCCTGAAAAATGGTGGAGATTGGCCGGAATTCGGCCAAGTTGAAGTCGGGTTTGTGGGTGCATGTGTTGACGAAATGGAAGGGGAAAAAATCCCTCTTTTTCTTTTTCTTCTTTTTTTTTTTTCTTTTTTTTTTGCCCCTTGGCTGTTGCCTCACCTTTCTTTTTCAAATCTGATTGGTCCCCAAAATTTACTCACATCTCCCCGGCCCAAATTCCCACATGATGGGGGTTTAACTAATTTAAAAACTAGAGTTTAGTAGAACAACTTCAAATATCCGTAACTATACCGTTATAATCCGAACTCACAAACGGCTTTCGCCTATGCGCTCGTGGCTTTGAGATTTATTCAAAAATGTGACTTGTGACCTCGAAAGGTCAACGAGTAAATAATAATTTTTCAAACTTCACTCTTCGTAACTAGTTTAAATAAACCTAATTTCAAATAAATTAATATAAATTCCCGATAACTAATATAAAACCTCAGTAATACAAATACGTAGATTATAACAGTGAAATCTAAGAATGGGATTTCACAATCATGATTGACTTTTTAGTGTAAAAATATGATTTTTCGTTAAAATGAACAGTACCGGAAGTTTTTCGTTAAAGTTTCCTTAAAAAATAATAGTCAAACTTGGTGTATGTGTAAAAGGTTTTTTTTTTTTTTCTCCATCACTTTGACATATAAAAAAAAAATATTGTGACATTTCAATTTTTTAAAACTTTTTAAATTGATTGTTTTTTTTTTGGGCAATTCTAACGTTTATAGTCAAAAAGTATAATTACAAAGATTTTTCAAACGAGATTTTTTTGTAGTACTTTGACTTTGATTTTTCTGGTTCTTTATTCTCATTCATATAATAAATTTCATAATCAGGTTTATTTTTATACCTTGTTTTATTAAAGTGGAGTTGATTTTTTGGTTTTTCTTTTCCATTTACTCAGATTTATGTTTGCTAAACTCAAAATATTGGGTATAGCCACATTAATTAGAACATTTGTGTTCTTAGAGCCTTGAATACTAAAAGAAAAGCACATATAACTAACAAGACTAAGTGAATAATCGTATAATGGAGTCTTGGGTCCTAAAAGTACATAATAAATATCGCCAAAGTTCAATACTAAAGAGAAAATTAACTGAAATACTTATGGCACATAGTATGGAAATGTTTCTAGAACTTTCCCACGTAAACCTACCCTCTAATCTCGAGTAGTTATGTGAGGAGGTAAAATGAATCCATTGTTCATGCATTGGCTTCTCTAGTACAATATAAGTCCGTTTCAAATAGATTCATGTTTGGCCTAAAATACAATTAATCTGGCATGAATTACATCTAAGTTAATAAGTCATGCATTCTCGGCTCAACAAGTGAAACAGATGGTTTTTTTTAGTCTGAACCGGCTAAAGTTAATGTTAAATCAAAGAACATTTTTACGAGGTAGAACGTAAATAGCGCTTTCATGAGATCGAATTGTCTCAAAGAATTTAAAAAAGGGAACTTTAACAAAATGCTCCTGGTACTGTTCACTTTAACGAAAAACCACATGTTTACGTAAAAAATTCAATTATAATACTATTCACTTTACCCTTTATTTTGTCTTTATCGTTAAAACTCAAAGTTTTTAACCTCCTTTCATTAATTTTTCTTTTAAAAAACCTCCAGTGAATGCGGCTAGTGCGAGAGTGACCACAGAACAAATGGCAACTCTAAGCAACCCCTTATATCTCTGCCACGTCAACCACCAAACCCTCCATCCCCAACCGCCATTAACAACCTTCATTTCTCAAGCGACCCACCTCCTTCCTCAATTGACCACTGCACTAGCATCAAGCAGCTGAAGCAAGTCCACTCCCAAATGCTCCGTACAGGCCTTCTTTTCGACCCCTACTCCGCCAGCAAGCTTATCACCGTCTGTGCCCTCTCATCCTTCTCCAGCCTCGACTATGCTCGCCAAGTGTTCGACCAAATTCCCCAACCAAATCTCTACTCTTGGAACACCCTCATTCACGCTTATGCATCGAGCACCGACCCGACTGAAAGCATCCTTGTAATTCTGGAAATGCTTTATCGCTGTATGGAAAGTTCCAATTTTTTACTTACCCGTTTGGGATCAAGGTGGCTTCAGAGCTCCGGGTTTTTGAGCTCGGAAGAGGGTTTCATGGCATGGTGATAAAGGCCTCGCTTGGTTCGGATGTTGATATTCTCAATTCTCTGGTTCATTTCTATGTGTCATGCGAGGATTTGGATTTCGCATGATGGGTTTTCGTGAAGACTACCAAGAAAGATGTTGCGTCTTGGAATTCTATGATCACGGCTTTTGCGCAGGGGAATTGTCCAGAGGAAGCCTTGGAGTTGTTTAAGGAGATGGTGAGTGTGTTGTCAGCTTGCGCAAAGAAGGTGTATTTGGAGTTTGGGAGGTGGGTTTGTTCTTGTATTAATAGGAATGAAAATGGAGAGAACCTGACTTTGAACAATGCTATGAGGAAGCGAAAAGATTGTTTGATAGGATGCCGGAGAAGGATATTTTCTCGTGGACTACAATGCTTGATGAGTATGCTCAGTCAGGAAATTCTGATGAGGCTTGGTGGGTTTTCGCTGCAATGCCTGGTCAAGACATTGCTGCATGGAATGTCCTCATTTCGTCTTATGAACAAAGTGACAAGCCAAAGGAGGCTTTGGCGATTTTCATGACTTGCAGAAAACGAAGAGCCCAAAACCTGACGAAGTCACTCTAGTTAGTACTCTGGCAGCCTGTGCTCAATTGAGAGCAATTGTCTTGGTGGCTGGATACATGTTTACGCAAAGAAGCAGGGTATAATGATAAATTGTCACCTCACAACCTCGCTTATCAACATGTATGCAAAGTGTGGGGATCTGGATAAGGCACTTGAGGTGTTTAAATCAGTGGAAAGGAGAGATGCGTTCGTCTGGAGCGCAATGAATGCTGCTGTGGCAATGCATGGGAAAGGGAGGGATGCATTGGATTGTTTCTCAAGAATGCTAAAAATCAAGGTGAAGCCCAATTCCGTGACACTCACCAACGTGTTATGACCTTGTAGCCATGCTGGATTGGTGGATGAAGGAAGAACGTTTCTCTATCAAATGGAGCCAATTTTCAGGGTTGCACCTGGTGTAAAGCACTATGCTTGCATGGTCGATATCTGGAGGAAGCTATAGAGTTGACTGAGAAAATGCCAATAGCTCCTACTGCTTCTGTATGGGGGGCTGTTCTTCGGGCCTTTGGACTTCATGGGAATGTTGAGCCTGCCGAAAAGGAGTGTAGCCATATGCTTGAGTTGGAGCCGAAAACGTTAACAGCAAAATTGGAACTTCATTAGCATTGACTTTTAGTTGCAGGAGATGGTTGATTTGCTAGCAAGGATAGCCTGCAAGAAATGAATAAATGACAAACTGAAGTTCTTGGTCTGCAAGAAATGAATTCAATTTGTAAAACCTGTGGAAGCTTCTTGATCTATATTTCTCATATGGTTCCCATCTATCCTTAATAAGCATTATGTCATTGATTAATATGTGATAACCAAAATCCCGTTTTCCGTAAGCAATGTTATTCAACTACTTTCATCCGCGAGATTTGAACTTAAATCTCATCCAACAATGTGGGGGCTCAATGTCACAAACTCCAAAACCCTCTTCCCTAACAAATTTACAAAATTATTTTGTTTGATTTATCATTGTAGAACGAAAACATATAAATTACAAGCTGATAAATTCATAATCAACATACAAGAACAAGGAAAAATTAGTACATTCATGAGTTCTTAAACTTAAAAAATTAACAACCCATACTACTTAAAACCCTAATTCTCACCAATCACATCCTCAATAAATCTCCCAACAGAAGCAAATGAAGACCCTCCATCCTTCACAGCTTTTCTAGCCATCTTTCCCATCTCTTCCACCTTTTTCCTCACCTCACTATCCTTCTCCATCACACCAACCACAGCCCTCTCAATCTCGTCTGCCCCTACCACGTCAGCGCTGCCTCTCTTGTAATCCAGCCTCATCTCCAACGCCATCCCCAACTCCCTCACCATCCTAAAAGCATTGAGCTGCTGCTCTGCATACATGGGCCACGTCGTAATAGGGACGCCATGCCACAAGCTTTCCAAGATCGAGTTCCACCCGCAGTGCGACAAGAACCCTCCGGTTGCACTGTGGGCCAGGATCTCCACCTGTGGGGCCCACCCACATATCAACCCTTTCTTCCCATTGGTCCTCTCCAAGAACCCATCTGGCAAAACTTCTTCAAGATTTGAGCAATCACATGGGACTGTGCCATTGGGTGACGGCATGCGCAGGGACCATAAAAACCTCTGCCCACTTTGTTCAAGCCCTAAGGCTATTTCCTTCACTTGCTCTGCCCTAAAGCTTCCCATGCTGCCAAAACACAAAAACACAACAGATTTATGAGGCTGGTCATCAAGCCATTTGATGATCCTGTCGCGCTGTGCCTGGTCTAGGTTGGAATGTGCCTGACCGTCATCCAGGTCGATCACTGGCCCGACCGGGTACAACGGAGGGATTCCGTCGTCAGTGGAAAACGATGTGATAGTGTGTGTCTCTAACTCTACAAATGTGTTTACTATAATGCCTCTGGTCTCTCTAAATCTTGAAGCCAACTTGATGTAAGCGGAGCAGCTACCATCTGTCAAAGCCACTGGCAAAACTCTAGGAGGAACCGGGTGGACAATACCTAAGTGTCGAAAATTTTCAGTCTAAGAATCCAACTCCAAGAAATCAAAACTTTTCAACTGCGTTGAAGTCTAAAAATATGTTGTTACAACGCATCTTTAAACATTGGACATGTTTTTCTTTTTCGGGGTGAGATAGCATCGTACTCGTTTGATACAGTGAAATTTCATTTTGCAGAAAGCACTTTTACTCTAAACACCTATGCTAGAAATGATTTCATATGACATACTGATTTTTGTTTATTAAAGAGTCAATTGCTTCCTGAAAAAATGACTTGAAATGCTTCGTGAAGAAACCACTTGCATGTGCTTCTCCAGAAAGAGTCTTTATGACTCAGAAACACGTATAACTTTTCATGTTAAACGCATTAAAAAACACTTGTGATTGTCACAAACATACCTGGGATTGACCATTCCGGATCGGATACTTCAACAGCAATCTGGTTTTTTTCATGAACAATTGGAAGGTGGAGCATGAAAGCTAGATATCCTGCATTGCTTGTCAGGAAAAGATAAGAAGGAATATTAAGTTCTTTGGCCACATCAATCATGGACACACAGAAGAAATCAACTGCCAAAGCTGCAACACGACTCGAATCTGAACTATTAGCACTAGAGGAGACGAGGTTGGTGATGATTTTCTTGACATTGGGGACGTGACTCTCAATGTAAAGAGAGAAGAACTTTGCTGGTGACTTGTACATCTCTTGCTGAGGTCGATCTTGAGGTTGTGGGACATCAATGAATCGGATTCGGGGTTCTGAGGCTGCAATCGATTTTGTGTATGAACTTAGAGTGGTTGGGAAGGATGACTGGATGGCAAGAATGGTGATCGAAATTCTGTCGTTGCGATCCATCAAACGCTTTGCGAATTGCAGCGTTGGTACAAGGTGGCCTGCTCCTGGTGATGGGATGAACACTAGTTCCACTTTCTTCATCTTTCTCGGTTGTTCTTTCACTCTTTCTGGTTTCTACTTTCTACTTTCTTTGCACATCAACCACACATAAATATAGTGATGTTCTTCTATGAGATACAAATGCTTGATTTGAACTACGTATTAAACTGCAAATTCCGAAAAAGAGTACGACAAAAGGATGTATACATATATAAAACTTAAATATTATATGGCCCTCCCCTACATCATTGCTTACGTACTCTGTCTATTTTGTCGCTGGGAGAAATTTTTCAATATCAACAATAGGACTACATTAATTTTTATAATTGGTTAGAACTTTAAAAAAAAAGAAATCAATTAATTAAATTATCACATTTAGTGCAACGTTTCTTTTCGACACACTAAAAGACCTCTCCGAGCTAAGGCAAGACCGGGTACATGCCCCCACACTCAAATAAAATTGCAACGATACTATTTTTACCATATTTTTTATACTATATTTGTGTCAATTTTTAATAAAAATGAAACTCACATTTATTAATTGGTCTTACTGCCAAAAAATTTAATATAAATGTGGTAAGTACAGCTTTGCTTATAAAACCAACGTACTCAGCCCACCACAATAAATATTGGGAATTTTAACTTAAAGCCTATAGTAATGTTCATTTTAACGAAAAATCATATTTTTACACTAAAAAGTCAATCTTAGTACTATTCACTTTACCCTTTATTTTGTTCTTATTGTTAAAACTCAAAGTTTTCAAGTATTTTTCGTTAATTTTCCTATAAATATAAGCCCATCGGTTCACGTCCCAGTTTTTCTAGTAGTGATAGATGCGAAAAGTGGCAGCAATCAACAAGAACAGAAAAACTAGCGACACGAAAAACACATAAAAGTTTAGGATTTGTTTGGTACTTTACTTGAATTTAACTTTTTAAACTAAAAAATAATTTTCAAGTTTTAGATCTTAAAAACTTGTTTAATAAGACTATTTTAAAAAATTAAACTTAAGACTAACTCAAACATATAGTCTATTATCTAAAAACATAAAAAGTGAGTATTTAGAATTTTTAAACTTAAATTCACTTATTTCTTTTCTCTCCATCCTCCCTTCTCACTCCAAATCTCTCTCTCTCTCTCTCTTTTCTTCTTTCTCTTTCCTTTTTTTTGTCTTTTACCTTTTTCGTCTCTCCTCCAATCCTATTCATTCTTTTGGTTATTTCTTTCATTTATCTTCTTCTCTATCTCGTCCAATCCTCTCTCTTCTTTATCTTTCCTTCAATCATCTCTTACTTTCTTTTCTCCTCTCTTCTCTTTCTCCCTCTCATGTAATTCCATCTTTTTAGATCTCATTGTTTAGTTTAAATCGTAAGATTTAAAATTTTTAAATCACAAATCAATCAAGTTTTTGAGTCTTAAAGAAAATTATTTTCAAGAAATGTTCTTAAGAGATATTTTGAGAAATGATAAAGATTTTCAAATAGGATACCAAACGGATCCTTAATTTTCTGGCTGATGGTACCTAACCACCGTTATCCTGTAGGATATTGCATTAACACATCAATTGCATTTGACCGAATCAATTGATCATTTGAAATGATCATGTAGGATATTGCAACTTTAGTAATTATAAAAAGAGTAATACTAGAGATACTAAAATTTTAAATTAAATTTTGTAAATAGGATGATTTAGTTGTTAATAATTAAATTATTACTTAAATATTAATTAATATGTTTACTTTCAATTGATGACACGTCATTGCATCACCTTTATAAAAATTCATTAGAAGGGGAACACTTCTTTTGTGAACAGAGACATCAGCCACACACATAAATATAGTGATGTTCTTCTTTTGGATAAAAATGCTTAAATTAAACCACAAATTAAACTGCAAAATGCGAAAAAGAGTACGGCAAAAGGATGTGTGTGTGTGTGTGTGTGTATACAAAACTTAAATATTATATGGCCCTCCCCTACATCATTGCTTACGTACTCCGTCCATTCCCACATCAATGGGAGAAACTTTTCGACGCCGGAAATATGTCTCAATACCCTTTTTTTTTTTTTTAAATGTTATTGGTATAAGTGTATTTTTTATAAGTGTATTTTTCTTTTCAAATATAGAAAGTTTGAATTGTAAAATGAGATTTTTGGAATGCTAACAACAATTTTTTTTTAACAAGTAATATTTATCTATATTAAGATAGAGGGTGAGCTTAGTCTCACAATGAGCTAGCAATAATGTGGTTCAAACTTATCTTTGGCGAGAATCGAACCTAAGACCTCTCACTTACAAGTGAAAAAAAATACTACTTGACTGTAATACTAGGTGGCGATTTAGTACACTAATTGTTATAGTACAATTGGTTGGAACTTTGAAAAAGAAAATTTCAACTAGTTAGATTATTACACTTAGCCCACTGTTTATTCCCGACACACTAAAAAAACCTCTCATAGCTAAGGCAAGATTGGGCACATACCTCCACACTCAAATAAAGCTACAAAAATGCTATTTATCACATTTTCCATACAATATTTATATCACTTTCTAATAGAGACAAGATACACGTGTATTGGTTAATCATACTTCTATTAAAAATATAATATAAATATAGTAAGTGTAGCGTTACTCATAAAACCAATGTGAATCAAGGGAAATGATCATTTCCACCAAGTTCACCAAGGCACACAATCCGGACCTTTGAAATTTGATCCAACCACTACAAACAGCCCACTTTAAAAATTATAATAATTTTAGCCGTTGTATCAAATTTTAAAGGTTTTAATTGTGTGTCTTGTTGGACTTGATGGAAAGAATCCTCTCCGGATCATTTCCTGAAAATAAAAACCAATATAGTCCAAGCCCCAAACAATGAATTTAAGCCCACTAGTTCACATCCCATTTTTTCTCGTAGTGATAGATGCGAAAAGACTACGACAACAGACATATTTCTTTGTATCATTTAAAAAATAGAAAAATTAATGAAAAATGTTTGAAAACTTTAAGTTTTAACGATAAGGACAAAATAAAAGGTGAAATGAATAGTACTATGATTGATTTTTTAGTGTAAAAATATAGTTTTTTTTGTTAAAATAAACAGTACCAGAAGTTTTTCGTTAAAATTCCCTTAAAAAATAGTAGTCAAACTTGGTGGATGTGTAAAAGATAATTTTTTCTTTTTCATCACTTTGACATCTAAAAAAAATATTGTGACATTTCAGTTTTTTCAAACTTTTTAAATTAATTGTTTTTTGTGGGCAATTCTAACGTTTATAGGCAAAAAGTATAATTACAAAGATTTTTCAGACGAGATTTTTTTTTAATACTTTGACTTTGAATTTTCTTGTCCTTAATTCTCATTCATATAATAAATTTCATAACCATGACTATTTTTATGCCCTGTTTTATTATAGTGGAATTGATTTTTTGGTTTTTCTTTTCCATTTACTCGGATCTTATGTTTGCTAAACTCAAAATATTAGGTGTAGCCACATTAATTAGAACATCTATGTTCTTAGAGCCTTGAATGCTAGAAGAAAAGCACATATTACTAACAAGATTAAGTGAATAATCGAATAATGGAGTCTTGGGTCCTAAAAGCACATAATAAATATTGCCAAAGTTCAATACTAAAGAGAAAATTAAGTGAAATACTTCCGGCACAAAGTATGGAAATCTTTCTAGAACTTTCCCACCTAAACATACTCCCTAATCTCGAGTAGTTAGGTGAGGAGGTAAAATGAATCCGTTGTTCATGCATTGGCTTCTCTAATACAATATGAGTCGCTTCAAATAGATTCATGTTCGGCCTAAAATACAATTCATCTGGCATGGGTTAATAAGTCATGGATTGTTGGCTCAATAAGTGAAACTGATGGTTTTTTTAGTCCAAACCAACTAAAGTTAATGTTAAATCAAAGAACGCTTTCATGAGGTAGAATGTAAAGAGCATTTTCACAAGATCGAACCTCCTCAGAAAATTTTAATTTAATGAAAAGTTTACGGTATTGTTCACTTTAATGAAAAACCATATTTTTACACTAAAAAATTAATTATGGTATTATTTACTTTACCTTTTATTTTATTCTTATCATTAAAATTCAAAATTTTCATATCATTTTCATTAATTTTTCTTTTAAAAAGCCTGAAGTGAGTTCGGCTAGTGCCAGAGTGACCGAAGAGATGGCAACTCTAAGCCCTCCATCCCCAACCGCCACTAACGACCTTCATTTCGCAAGCGACCCACCTCTTTCCTCAATCGACCACTGCACTAGCATCAAGCAGCTGAAGCAAGTCCACTCCCAAATGCTCCGTACAGGCCTTCTCTTGGACCCCTACTCCGCCAGCAAGCTTATCACCTTCCGTGCCCTCTCCTCCTTCTCCAGCCTCGACTACGCCCGCCAAATGTTCGACCAAATTCCCCAACCAAATCTCTACTTTGGAACACCCTCATTCACGCTTATGCATCGAGCACCGACCCGACTGAAAGCATCCTTGTATTTCTGGAAATGCTTTATCGCTGTATGGAAAGTTCCAATTTTTTACTTACCCGTTTGTGATCAAGGTGGCTTCAGAGCTCCGGGATTTTGAGCTCGGAAGAGGGTTTCATGGCATGGTGATAAAGGCCTCGCTTGGTTCGGATGTTGATATTATCAATTCTCTGGTTCATTTCTATGGGTCATGCGGGGATTTGGATTTCGCATGGCGGGTTTTTGTGAAGACTACTAAGAAAGATGTTGTGTCTTGGAATTCTATGATCATGCTTTTGCGCAGGGGAATTGTCCAGAGGAGACCTTGGAGTTGTTTAAGGTGATGGAGGCAGAGAATGTGAAGCCGAATGACATGATGATGGTGATGTGTTGTCAGCTTGCGCAAAGAAGGTGGATTTGGAGTTTGGGAGGTGGGTTTGTTCGTGTATCAAAAGGAATGAAAATGATGAGAACTTGACTTTGAACAATGCTATGCTATGCTTGATATGTATGTGAAATGTGGGAGCATTGAGGAAGTGAAAAGATTGTTTGATAGGATGCCGGAGAAGGATATTTTTTCGTGGACTACAATGCTTGATGGGTATGCTCAGTCAGGAAATTATGATGAGGCTTGGTGGGTTTTCGCTGCAATGCCTGGTCAAGACATTGCTGCATGGAATGTCCTCATATCGTCTTATGAACAAAGTGGCAAGCAAAAAGGGAAGAGCCCGAAACCTTATGAGTGAGCCTGTGCTCAATTGGGAGCAATTGATCTTGGTGGCTGGATACATGTTTACACAAAGAAGCAAAGTATGAAGATGAATTGTCACCTCACAAACTCCGAAAACCCTCTTCCCTAACAAATTTACAAAATTGTTTTGTTTGATTTATCATTGTAGAACAAAAACATATAAATTACAAGCTGATAAATTCATAATCAACATACAAGAACAATGAAAAATTTGTACATTCATGAGTTTTTAAACTTGAAAAATTAACAACCAATACTACTTAAACCCCGAATTCTCACCAATCACATCCTCGATAAATCTCCCAACAGAAGCAAATGAAGACCCTCCATCCTTCACAGCTTTTCTAGCCATCTTTCCTATCTCTTCCACTTTCTTCCTCACCTCACTATCCTTCTCCATCACACCAACCACAGCCCTCTCAATCTCGTCTGCCCCTACCACGTCAGCGCTGCCTCTCTTGTAATCCAGCCTCATCTCCAACGCCATCCCCAACTCCCTCACCATCCTAAAAGCATTGAGCTGCTGCTCTGCATACATGGGCCACGTCGTAATAGGGACGCCATGCCACAAGCTTTCCAAGATCGAGTTCCACCCGCAGTGCGACAAGAACCCTCCGGTTGCACTGTGGGCCAGGATCTCCACCTGTGGGGCCCACCCACATATCAACCCTTTCTTCCCATTGGTCCTCTCCAAGAACCCATCTGGCAAAACTTCTTCAAGATTTGAGCAATCACATGGGACTGTGCCATTGGGTGACGGCATGCGCAGGGACCATAAAAACCTCTGCCCACTTTGTTCAAGCCCTAAGGCTATTTCCTTCACTTGCTCTGCCCTAAAGCTTCCCATGCTGCCAAAACACAAAAACACAACAGATTTATGAGGCTGGTCATCAAGCCATTTGATGATCCTGTCGCGCTGTGCCTGGTCTAGGTTGGAATGTGCCTGACCGTCATCCATGTCGATCACTGGCCCAACTGGGTACACCGGAGGGATTCCGTCGTCTGTGGAAAACAATGTGATAGCGTGTGTCTCTAACTCTACAAATGTGTTTACTATAATGCCTCTAGTCTCTCTAAATCTTGAAGCCAACTTGATGTAAGCGGAGCACCTACCATCTGCCAAAGCCACTGGCAAAACTCTAGAAGGAACCGGGTGGACAATACCTAAGTGTCGAAAATTTTCAGTCTAAGAATCCAACTCCAAGAAATCAAAACTTTTCAACTGCAATGAAGTCTAAAAATATGTTGTTACAACGCATCTTTAAACATTGGACATGTTTGTCTTTTTCGGTGGAGATAGCATTGTACTCGTTTGATACAGTGAAATTTCATTTTGCAGAAAGCACTTTTCCTCTAAACACCTATGCGAAAAATGATTTCATATGACATGCTGATTTTTGTTTATTAAAGAGTCAATTGCTTCCTGACAAATGACTTGAAATGCTTCGTGAAGAAACCACTTGCATGTGCTTCTCCATAAAGAGTCTTTATGACTCAGAAACACCTATAACTTTTCTTGTTAAACGCATTAAAAAACACTTGTGATTTTCACAAACATACCTGGGATTGACCATTCGGGATCGGATTCTTCAACAGCAATCTGGTTTTTTTCATGAAGAATTGGAAGGTGGAGCATGAAAGCTAGATATCCTGCATTGCTTGCCAGGAAAAGATAAGAAGGAATATTGAGTTCTTTGGCCACATCAATCATGGACACACAGAAGAAATCAACTACCAAAGCAGCAACACGAATCGAATCTGAACTATTAGCACTAGAGGAGACGAGGTTGGTGATGATTTTCTTGACACTTGGGACGTTACTCTCAATGTAAAGAGAGAAGATCTTTGCTGGTGACTTGTACATCTCTTGCGGAGGTCGATCTTGAGGTTGTGGGACATCAATGATTCGGATTCGGGGTTCTGAGGCTGCAATCGATTTTGTGTATGAACTTAGAGTGGTTGGGAAGGATGACTGGATGGCAAGAATGCTGATCGAAATTCTGTCGTTGCGATCGATCAAACGCTTTGCGAATTGCAGCGTCGGTACAAGGTGGCCTGCTCCTGGTGATGGGATGAACACTAGTTCCACTTTCTTCATCTTTCTCGGTTGTTCTTTCACTCTTTCTGGTTTCTACTTTCTACTTTCTTTGCACATCAACCACACATAAATATAGTGATGTTCTTCCATGAGATACAAATGCTTGATTTGAACTACGTATTAAACTGCAAATTGCGAAAAAGAGTACGACAAAAGGATCTATATATATATATATATATATATATATATAACTTAAATATTATATGGCCCTACCCTACTTCATTGCTTACGTACTCCGTCAATTCCTTGCTTACTTACTCCGTCAATTATCTCACTGGGAGAAATTTTTGGACGCAGGATATATTCCGGGCCCCAAACAATGAATTTAACCCCACTAGTTCACATCCCATTTTTAAAGTAGTGATGATAGATGCGAAAAGACTACGGCAACAGACATCTTTGTTTCTATCATTGAAAAAATAGTAGTTAAACTTGGTGGATGTGTAAAAGATCTTTTTTGCCTTTCATCACTTTGATCTATAAAAAAAAAATAGAGATGTGCTATTCGCATACCTTATTTTACTTCTCACATATACTTGACAATTTCTGTCCGTGGATCTTCTTCAATTAATTTAATCCGATGACCAAAAATTAAAAGAGTGTGAGAAATAAAATAGGGTTGTGGATATCACATCCCAAAAAATATTGTGACATTTCATTTTTTTCAAACTTTTTAAATTAATAGTTTTTTACGGGCAATTCTAACGTTTATAGTAAAAAAGGATAATCACAATAGATTTTTCAAATGAGATTTTTTTTAATACCTTGACTCTGAATTTTCTTGTTCTTAATTCTCATTAATATAATAAATTGAGAAATTTTATTCAGGCTCATTTATCCTCTTTTTACACTTAACTTATCTTTTTTTGTCTTGAAATTCCAAAAGTGCCCAACAATTCTCTTTTTACACCCATAATAAAAAAAGAACAAAAAATAAAAAATGAAATTACAACACTAAGAAACTCTAGCCACCCAATCTCTCCAAACCCCAACCACCCCCAATTTTTACCCGTCCCTAACCCCCCACCACCACCTCTCCTACCACCCACAATGAAAATTCCAAAGATCTCAGCCATCACTAACTCTAACTTGTCGTTCAAGGACTGGACAATTAGATTACTCGGGAACTTTATCACTCACTCTAATTTGTCACAAATGAAGAACTTTAAGGGACTTGAAACTAGGAGTGTGTCTACAAGGGTGTAGACTTGGATTGTCAAAACTCATCAAATTCTCCCATGCATAATGCAATAACTGCTCCAACGTAGACCCTTTATTTGCACTGATACTAATACATAATAGCTAGCAGGCAAATGCATATCGTTGGAAGCAAAACCGTCAGCAAAAAACTCTAACTCAAGTGTTTGAACTCTCTTTTCTAATGCAAACCGAACCATCTATCAATGGACCTTGCATTGCAAAAACCTAGAAAGAAAGCAAGCCTTGGGTCGTTCTACGTTCAAGTCTTTATGTTGCGCCAACACATGATTCACCCATTTGGCGTATCTAAAGCTTAGCTAGGATCGAAGTTAATGGGATTGAAGTTGAGAGTCCTGGTAAACGCCCAGAGATACCACCATCACCTAGAAAGAATACTTGTAGTTGTTGCATGCTTGAGCGGCAAGAGCGCCAATATACTAACAAGAAAGATTAGAAGGGGGTAGTGATGGTTAGATATTTTGGGTTTTCATTGTGGACGGTAGGGAATGTGGCAGTGGGGGGTTGGGGAAGGGTAGAAATTGAGAGTAATTGGGATTTAGAGAGATAGGGTGGCCGGAGTTTTCTAGTGCTTGAATTTTATTTTATTTTTTTGTTCTTTTGCATTTTGGGTGTAAAAAGAGAATTATTGGGCACATTCGGAATTTCAAAATAAAAAATAATAAGTTGGGTGTAGAAAGAACATTTGTGTAGCACACTCGGATCTTATGTTTGCTAAACTCGAAATATTAGGTGTAGCCACATTAATTAGAACATTTGTGTTCTTAGAGCCTTGAATACTAGAAGAAAAGCACCTATAACTAACAAGATTAAGTGAATACTCGAATAATGGAGTCTTTGGTCCTAAAAGCACATAATAAATATCGCCAAAGTTCAATACCAAAGAGAAAATTAAGTGAAATACTTCCGGCACAAAGTATGGAAATGTTTCTAGAACTTTCCCACCTAAACCTACCCCTAATCTCAAGTGGTTAGGTTAGGAGGTAAAATGAATCCATTGTTCATGCATTGGCTTCTCTAATACAATATGAGTCGCTTCAAATAGATTCATGTTCGGCCTACAATACAATTAATCTGGCATATGTTACATCTGAGTTAATAAGTCATGCATTATCTGCTCAACAAATGAAACCGATGGTTTTTTTAATCCGAACCGGCTAAAATTAATGTCAAATCAAAGAACTTTTTTACGAAGTATAACGTAAAGAGTGTTTTTACAAGATCGAACCTCCTCATAGAATTTAAAATACCTCAAGTGAATGAGGCTAGTGCGAGAGTGACCACAGAAGGCAACTCTAAGCACCCCCTTATATCTCTGCCACGTCAACCACCAAACCCTCCATCCCCAACCGCCACTAACGACCTTCATTTCTCAAGCGACCCATCTCTTTCCTCAATCGACCACTGCACCAGCATCAAGCAGCTGAAGCAAGTCCACTCCCAAATGCTCCGTACAGGCCTTCTCTTCGACCCCTACTCCGCCAGCAAGCTTATCACCATCTGTGCCATCTCCTCCTTCTCCAGCCTCGACTATGCCCGCCAAATGTTCAACCAAATTCCCCAACCAAATCTCTACTCTTGGAACACCCTCATTCATGCTTATGCGTCGAGCACCGACCCGACTGAAAGCATGCTTGTATTTCTGGAAATGCTTTATCGCTGCATGGAAAGTTCCAATTTTTTACTTACCCGTTTGTGATCAAGGTGGCTTCAGAGCTCCGGGTTTTTGGTCCGGATGTTGATATTATAAATTCTCTGGTTCTTTTCTATGGGTCATGCGGGGATTTGGATTTCGCATAGCGGGTTTTCTTGAAGACTACTAAGAAAGATGTTGTGTCTTGGAATTCTATGATCATGCTTTTGCGCAGGGGAATTGTCCAGAGGAGGCCTTGGAGTTGTTTAAGGAGATGGAGGCAGAGAATGTGAAGCCGAATGACATGACGATGGTGATGTGTTGTCAGCTTGCGCAAAGAAGCTGGATTAGGAGTTTGGGAGGTGGGTTTGTTCGTGTATCAAAGGGAATGAAAATGAAGAGAACTTGACTTTGAACAATGCTATGCTATGCTATGCTTTTAGGAAGCGAAAAGATTGTTTGATAGGATGCCGGAGAAGGATATTTTCTCGTGGACCACAATGCTTGATGGGTATGCTCAGTCAGGAAATTATGATGAGGCTTGGTGGATTTTCGCTGCAATGCCTAGTCAAGACATTGCTGCATGGAATGTCCTCATTTCGTCTTATGAACAAAGTGGCAAGCCAAAGGAGGCTTTGGCATTTTCATGACTTGCAGAAAAGGAAGAGCCCGAAACCTGACGAAGTCACTCTAGTTAGCACTCTGGCAGCCTGTGCTCAATTGGGAGCAATTGATCTTGGTGGCTAGATACATGTTTACGCAAAGAAGCAAGGTATGAAGATGAATTGTCACCTCACAAACTCCAAAAACCCTCTTCCCTAACAAATTTACAAATTCCCTTCGTTTGATTTATCATTGTAGAATGAAAGCATATAAATCACGAACTGATAAATTCATAATCAACATATAAGAACAAGGAAAAATTAGTACATTCATGAGTTCTTAAACTTAAAAAATTAACAACCACTACTTAAAACCCTAATTCTCACCAATCACATCCTCAATAAATCTCCCAACAGAAGCAAATGAAGATCCTCCACCCTTCACAGCTTTTCTAGCCATCTTTCCCATATCTTCCACCTTCTTCCTCACCTCACTATCCTTCTCCATCACACCAACCACAGCCCTCTCAATCTCGTCCGCCCCCACCACGTCAGCGCTGCCTCTCTTGTAATCCAGCCTCATCTCCAACGCCATCCCAAACTCCCTCACCATCCTAAAAGCATTGAGCTGCTGCTCTGCATACATAGGCCACGTCGCAATAGGGATGCCATGCCACAAGCTCTCCAAGATCGAGTTCCACCCGCAGTGCGACAAAAACCCTCCGGTCGCACTGTGGGCCAGGATCTCCACCTGTGGGGCCCACCCACATACCAACCCTTTCTTCCCATTGGTCCTCTCCAAGAACCCATCTGGCAAAACTTCTTCAAGATTTGAGCAATCACTTGGGACTCTGCCTTTGGGTGATGGCATGCGCAGGGACCATAAAAACCTCTGCCCGCTCTGTTCAAGCCCTAAGGCTATTTCCTTCACTTGCTCTACCCTAAAGCTTCCCATGCTACCAAAACACAAAAACACAACAGATTTCTGAGGCTGGTCATCAAGCCATTTGATGATCTTGTCGCGCTGTGCCTGGTCTAGATTGGAATGTGCCTGACCGTCGTCCAAGTCGATCACTGGCCCAACTGGGTACACCGGAGGGATTCCGTCATCATTGGAAAACAATGTGATAGCGTGTGTCTCTAACTCCACAAATGTGTTTACTATAATGCCTCTAGTCTCTCTCAATCTTGAAGCCAACTTGATGTAAGTGGAGCCGCCATCATCTGTCAAAGCCACCGGCAAAACTCTAGGGGGGACCGGGTGGACAATACCTAGTTGTCGAAAATTTCCAAAGTGTAAGAATCTAACGCCAAGAAATCAAAACTTTTTGATTGGAATGAAGTCTAAAAATATGTTGTTACAACGCATCTTTAAACATTTTACATGTTTGTTTTTTTGGGGGGAGATAGCATTGTACTCGTTTGATAAAGTGAAATTTCTTCTGCAAAGCACTTTTACTCGTAAGCACCTATGCTAGAAATGATTTCATATCACACGTAGATTTTTGTTTATTAAAAAGTCAATTGCTTCCTCAAAAGGGACTTGAAATTCTTTGTGAAGAAACCTCTTGCAATGTGCTTATCTTGAAAAAAACCCTTATGACTCAATTTATGTTACACGCATTGAAAAGCACTTGTGATTGTCACAAACATACCTGGGATTGACCATTCGGGATCGGATTCTTCGACAGCAATCTGGTTTTTTTCATGAAGAATTAGAAGGTGGAGCATGAAAGCTAGATATCCTGCGTTGCTTGTCATGAAAAGATAAGAAGGAATATTGAGTTCCTTGGCCATATCAATCATGGACACACAGAAGAAATCAACTACCAAAGCAGCAACACGAATCGAATCTGAACTATTAGCACTAGAGGAGACGAGGTTGGTGATGATTTTCTTGACACTTGGGACGTGACTCTCAATATAAAGAGAGAAGAACTTTGCTGGTGACTTGTACATCTCTTGCGAAGGTCGATCTTGAGGTTGTGGGACATCAATGATTCGGATTCGGGGTTCTGAGGCTGCAATCGATTTTGTGTATGAACTTAGAGTGGTTGGGAAGTATGACTGGATGGCAAGAATGGTGATCGAAATTCTGTCGTCGCGACCGATCAAACGCTTTGCGAATTGGAGCGTTGATACAAGGTGGCCTGCTCCTGGTGCTGGGATGAACACTAATTCCACTTTCTTCATCTTTCTCGATTGTTCTTCCACTCTTTTTGGTTTCTACGTATCAAACTGCAAAATGCGAAATAGAGTACGGCAAAAGGACTTGATTGTATATATTGGAACCGGATCCCTTCGGATTCAAAAAAATCAAATCCTAAGAATCAAATGATCCGGGCCATTACAATTTGGTCAAATGATTAAAATTATTATAATTTTTAAAGAAGTTTCTATTTACAACCATAAGATCAAATTTCAACGAACTGGATCGTTTGATCTTTAAGTTCAGATTTTTTGGATCCAAAAAAGATACGGGTCTGTATATTTTTAACTTAAATATTATATGGCTCTCCCCTACATCATCGCTCAATTTTCTCATGGGGAGAAATTTCCGATGCCATAAATATAGCTGAGTATACTAATTATTATAATATAATTAGTTGAATTAAAAAAAAAATCAGCTGGTTATTTATTACACAGGGCACCATTTTTTCAACACGCTTAAAAGTATCTCCTAGGTAAGGCAAGACCGGGCACATGACCCCACTAGTTCGCATCCCATTTTTTATATTAGTGATAGATGCGATATGTCTAAGGCAAAAGCCAAGAAGAACAAGAAAGCTGGCCGCACAAAAACACATAAAAGTTTAATTCCACGCGAATCTATGCAGTATCTTGTAGGATATTGCATCACCATCATCAATTGCATTTGACCGAATCAATTGATCATTTGAAATTATCATGTGGGATATTGCAACTTTAGAGGACTTTAATGGTGGGTTAAATATTAAATTCCTTCTCAAAATTTCCCTCCCCACTAACTTTAACCCAAGGAGAAAATATGGGCTAGATGCTAAAAAGGGAAGGCCAGAAACCGCCTAAGATTTAGCCCAAAATCGAAGTGGGCCCCATCGAAGAGTGGTTTTCAGAATTTGGGCTCCAAACCCAGCCCGTGGACTCGCCAAACGCGCGCTCCTTCCAACCAGCCAGGACCCACCCACGTGGGCCTGTCGGCCACGTTCCCCAGAGCTCCAACGGCTCTTTCGATTGAACGGCTGTGATCATCAGGCCGTTGGTTTAGATTCAATTTTTATTTTATTTTATACTTATATATTATTGAATCCAACGGCTGAGTTCGAATATAATCAAATCTAACGGTAAAAAAAAGATATAACGGCCCAAATTTAAATCCAACGGCTAAAATAATTAAAAAAAAATTATTTAACTCAAAATTCACCCAAAAACTCTATAAATACCTATGTATTTGTTCAAACATTCACACAAAACTCAATTTTCTCCTACAATTCTTCCAATTTATCTGTCTACCATTTCTTTCCATTTCCAAATTGTTCAACATGGCAAGAGAGCATATTAGAGGTCGTAATTATTGTTTTTATTAATCTAGTACTTATTATTCCACACTTTGATGTAGAATAGATGCCTTCAATAATTCAACCTCCATTCAATAATTTATCCAACGTACTAGACAAAATACTTTGCACAAGAAGACACTTAAATTTATTAATAGAAAATAACAACATAGTACAATTAAAATTATTACATAAATGCTTAACCAACATCATCAACGTTCACCTTCTCGGCGCTATACATGCTCAACCAAATCCTTGCAGAGTGTATCATTACATTGAGGAGCTTGAATTCTATTTAAACGTCTCATATACTCAGTCAAGGTGATCTTATCCTGTCGGGTTTCATATGTGGTTGAAAGTTTGGTGTTGAATAGTTGGTGAATTGAAAGTTAGCCCAAGATTGAAAGATTGGTGGAAAGTTGAAGGTTTGCTTTGTGGAAAATTTAGTAATTTTTCAATATTTATCGGAACTTAAATATTTTTAGATTAAAATGTTCATAAAATTAATTTATGATAGTCTACATTTTTTTTAAAATTTAATTTAAAAAAAATAGCCTAAGTTCATTCTTTAATGATTCCGGGCTAAAATTTTAGTCCAAAACGGTTGGAGTTGAAAAACTGTTTCTGGGCTAAAAGCTTCCGGGCTAAAAAATTTGGCTTTTAACCCAACCATTGGAGTTAGTCTTAATGATTATAAAAAAAGTAATACTGGAGGAACTAAAATTTTAAATTAAAATTTTGTAATGTAAATGATGTGGTTATTGATGATTGTATTATTACTTAAATGTTAATTAATGTATTTACTTCATATTAATGACATGTCATTGGATTACCATTATAAAAATTCATTAAATGGGGAACGTTTCCTTTGAGAACAAAGACATCTTTCTTTGTATCATTTAAAAAATTGTTGTCAAACTTGGTGGATATGTGAAAGATATTCTTTCTTTTCCATCACTTAGAAATATAAAAAAAATTGTGACATTTCAGTTTTTTCAAACTTTTCAAGTCAATTGTTTTATTATATATATATATATATATATATAGTAACGGACAGTTCGAACGTTTATAGTAAAAAAGAATAATCACAATAGGTTTTTCAAACGAGAAAATATCCTTTCTTTAAGATTTTGACTTAAAATTTTCTTGTTCTTAATTCTCATCCATATAATAAATTTCATAAACATGTCTATTTTTATACCGTGTTTCTTTAAATTGGAATTGATCTTCTGATTTTTGTTTTTCATTCACTCGGATCTTATATTTGCTAAAGTCAAAATATTAGGTGCAGCCACATTAAGTAGAAATGTAGAATAGATGTGTTCTTTGAGCTTTGTATACTAGAAGAAAAGCACCTTTAACTAACAAGATTAAGTGAATAATCGAATAAGGAAGTCTCGGGTTCTAAAAGCACATAATAAATATCGCCAAAGTCCAATACTGCAGAGAAAATTAAGTGAAATATTTCCAACACAAAGTATAAATGTTTCTAGAACTTCCCCAGCTAAACCTACCCCCTAATCTGGAGTAGTTAGATGAGGTATAATGAATCCTTTGTTCATGCATAGGCTTCTCTAGTGCAAAATGAGTCACTTCAATAGGTTCACTAGTTTGGCCTAAATTACAATTAATCTGGCATGGGTTACATCAATCATAATAGTTCATTGGATAAATTAATAAGTCATGCATTCTCAGCTCAACAAGTAAAATCGATGGTTTCTAAGTCACAACAGACTAAAATTAATGTTAAACCAAAGAATGTTTTCACGAGGTAGAACCTTCTCAGAGAACTTAAGAAGCGTTTTTACAAGATAGAACCTCAGAGAATTTTAAAAACCTCAAGTGAATGCAGCTAGTGCGAGAGGGGCCACAAAAGAGGAGAAATTTTTTTATTGTGACTCCATGTTCCGGTCGCATAAAAAAATCTCTCTACACAGAGAGATGGCAACTCTAAGCACCCCCCCTATATCTCTGCCTCACGTCACCCACCAAACCCTCCATCCCCAACCGCCACTAACGACCTCCATTTCTCAAGCGACCCATCTCTTTCCTCAATCGACCACTGCACCAGCATCAAGCAGCTGAAGCAAGTCCAGGCCCAAATGCTCCGTACAGGCCTTCTCTTCGACCCCTACTACGCCAGCAAGCTTATCACCGTCTGTGCCCTCTCCTCCTCCTCCTCCAAGGTGAAGCCCAATTCCGTGATTTTGCTGCTCTGGCAATGCTAAAACCAAGGTGAAGCCCAATTCCGTGACATTCACCAACGTGTTATGCGCTTGTAGGCACGCCAGATTGGTGGACGAAGGAAGAACATTTTTCTATCAAATGGAGCCAGTTTACGGGGTTGTGCCTGGTCTAAAGCACTATGCTTGCATGGTCGATATTTTAGGTTGTTCTGGTAATCTGGAGGAAGCTGTAGAGTTGATAGAGAAAATGCCAATAGCTCCTACTGCTTCTGTATGGGGGGGGCTCTTCTTAGGGCCTGTGGACTTCATTGGAATGTTGAACTTGCCGAAAAGGAGAGTAGCCATATGCTTGAGTTGGATCCCAGTAACCACAGAGCTTATGTACTCTTATCAAATATCTATGCCAAGACAGGGAAATGGGAAGAAGTTTCAGGGTTAAGGAAGCGTACGCGAGATGCGGGAATTAAGAAAGAACCGGTTTGCAGTGCAACCGAAGTCAACAGTATTGTTCATGAATTTATAGTTGGTGATAGCTCTCACCCTCTGTGCAAAGAAATATATTCAAAGGGATGAAATAGCAGAGAGATTGAAGTCAAATGGATACGTGCCAAACAAGTCACATCTACTGCAGTTTGTTGAGGAAGAAGACCATGCCCTAATCCTTCACAGCGAGAAATTAGGGATTGCATTCGGGCTTATCATCTTAAGTCCGTCTCAAGCAATTCAGGTTGTGAAGAATCTTCGTGTTTGCGGAGACTGCCACGCAGCTGCTAAGCTTATATCAAGGGTTAATGATAGGGAGATCTTGCTGAGAGATCGATATCGGTTTCATAATTTCAGAGACGGGCTTTGCTCATGTAACGTGTATTGGTGAAGATGCAAGCTCTTTGCTGGAACCTAAACCCCAAACCCCCTACAAAATCATGTACAAGTTTTTCATATTGTTGGCCATCTTATGTGTATAAACCTATCAACGTGTTGTAATGATTAGTACGGCTATGAAACAGATTGCCGATATGTCAGTGGTGATGAGTCGATAACATTGTCACCAACAAAACGTACAAACACATCAATACATTTTCATCAGTGTTGATATGAGTAAGTACGGGAATCCTGTACATATAATTTGTCTCTTTGGAACAAATATGTTGGAAAAAGGGCTTCCTAAAAAGCGCTTTTCAACTCCAAAACTTGCAGGAAATATGTATATTTTTTAAATTATTGAAGACTTCAAACAAAAATATAAAAGCAAAACTGAAAATCCGCCCAAGGAAAGGCCCCAAATTTCTCAATCAGTTGAGGACATCAGAACCTGATGCCAGATCCGTACCCTTCTCAGTTTTCTTGCTCATGCCTCTTATATATGCAAGTGCTTATTTCTTACAGAGTTTAGGACTCTCTCTCTCTTTTTCGAAAAGACAAAAAGACAATGGAAACTCTTGCAGGATCCTCCATAACCTTGTTTGCCAAGGCTAACACTGACAAACTTCTCTCTCCCTCAAAATCTCTTCCGGGTCGATCCGACATTGGCTTTTTTGGGTCTCGAAATTCCGACGTACGCGTTCAGCATACCACCTCTCTGCTTCGACAGAAAACGCTTCAATTGGTTGCTTCATCTCAGACAGAGGTATTACTGTTGTCCATACCAATCCGATGGTTTAGTGACCTTTATTGACATCGTAATATCTATTGGGTTCTATTTCCGATTAAAAATTTGTTTTCAAAATCGACGATTTAGTAATTTTCCTTCCCACAGTTGATATTCTAATTCAACTTCGTCTATAAAAACTCATGTCAGGTTTTTACGACCTCAGAAACAGCAAGAATTTGGATCCAGCCAACAGGTAATTTTACTATATTCAACCCTGTTAATCATATTAAACAATGAACTACCAACTAACTCTTCATCTACTAATATTTCTCTTCCGATATCAAACGAGTTCCTAATTCCGATATCGAGTGATGATTAGTGTCCGTTTCTCAGAGCAATCAGAAACTGTCCGTGTCCAATTCCAATTACACAAGGAGTGCAAGTTTGGTGAGAGCTTCCTCTTGGTGGGTAATGAACCTATCATAGGACAGTGGAACCCTTCAAATGCTATACCAATGAACTGGTCAGATGGAAACATATGGAATATTGAGCTGGTAAGAATTCTTATTGATTTGGAGTCGGTTAGAGATTGCTGCGCTTTTATAAAAAAAATATGTTTAAAAAAAAAAAAAGAAAAAAAAAAGAAAACTACTTTGGCTATGCTTTAAGAATAATCAAATGTAAAATGAATCACTTGAGTATTTGATAAACTATATTTTTAAAAGTGTCCTGAGTATAAAAAGCAGTATAAAAGATTTTGGTAAATTAATGTAAAAGTGGCATAATTGTATATAACAAGAAAAATGAACATGGTAGTAAAAGTGGTGGCGATGACAGCTTTGGGGAGGGCAATGGTGGTGGTGGTGGTTATGATGGCGGCAATAGTGATGGCAGCGACAGGTTGGGGGTATGATGGTGGTGCCAATAGTGGGGGTGTAAGAACTCGGGATCTTGTCCAACAGAGTTGAAACTCGGTGTCACTAGAGCAAATTATTGTTACTTCATATATTTACAGGCGAATCGTATAAATTTGTACGTCATTTCAGAAATTTGATTGGTTTTTAAATTTGAATAGGATGTTCCTACTGGCATAGCAATCCAATACAAGTTTATACTGAAAAAGGCCACAGGAGATGTATTGTGGCAACCCGGTCCAGATCGGATTCTGCACACCTGGAGTACTAATAACACAATATCCATTGATGAAGACTGGATCGACCATGAACTTCAGAAGATAAGCGAAGTGCAAATTACAAATGAAAACGAGGCATTACTTGTAAACCTCGACGTGGGACCGATCATTCCCGGGAATGTTACCCATCCTGAAGATCAAGAACTTCTGTTGAATGCGAACAAGGGTGCAAATTTTACAGATAAACCTGCCTCGGTGGATGAAAAACCACCATTTAACAGCAACAACGAGGTCGTAATTGAAGAGAAGACTATCAAATCAGCAGATGGAACTTTGCTCGGTATAAGGAAGGAAGTAGGCGTTTTAGACTATGGTGGTAGCGCCGCGAAAGAGGAATCTATAAAAAAGTCAACCCCGACAACCTCAACGAGAAAGATTTCTGAAAGTCCGAAAGAAGAAGAAGATGAAGCCTTGCCTACTTATGAAATCAGTCCTGTTCTAGTGCCTAGTTTAACTGCAATGCAAGCGGTGTCATGTGAGGAAGCAATACTGCCCAAAGGACTTGGAACACCACTACCTTCTAAAGAATCACCACCCATAGAGCTAGGAAAATCCATATCTCCTGCAGAAGCAACATCCAATGATCTTGGAAAATCGATGAATTCTAACGAACTTGGAATACCAATGTCTTCTGAAGCAGCACTGCCAAAAGAACTTAGAAAATCAATGTCTTCTGAAAAACAACCCAAAGAACTAGGAAATTTGATGCCTTCTGAAGAAGCACTGCAAAAAGAATTTGTAAAGTCAATGTCTTCTCAAGCAGTACTACCCGATCAACCAATGTCTACTGAAGAAACACTCCCAAATGAACTTAGAAAACCCGTCTTCTGAAGAAGCACTCCCAAATGAACTTAGAAAACCGCTGTCCACTGGAGAAGCACTTCCAAGAGAACTTGGAACATCAATGTCTTCTGGAGAAGCCCCGCGAAAAGAACTAGGAACACCGATGACCACTTATGGCTCAATTGGAACTGATTCAACAGATAAGCAGAATTCTTGATGAGTCAAGTCACTACTTTCTTTACTTCTTTTTGTTAGCAAGAACCCTTACCATTTTGTTTCTGTCCTAACTGGGACTGGAGAAGAAACCGGTATGTAATTGTAAATATAGCTTCAGTACTTGGTTGACTGCCACTTTTTTTAACTATGTATTTGCTCACCTTGAGCAGGCCTCTCTGTTTTGTGATTTTTAACTATATATAAATTAATAGCACAATAACCGACAAGCACTTTTAATGAATTGAAACATACCAACCCGTATGTTCCACTGATCCTGGCCAATTCTTCATACAGTGGTTTTACCTGCAAATTTCAGCCCAAAGTTAAACTACAAACTGTTCCTGTGAAAAGTTTGCACCAACCACCAAATCCAATCATCAAATGGCATCAACAAATCATGCAAACTAATTCAGGTGCTGGGATACTCTCGGCAATACACATACAACTCTCCTATTCAAATGGACTTCAGCAAGCATGATAAACTGCAAATCAAGAAATGATTTTATGCAGAGTTACAACATTGCTAGTCAAATGCACATATCAATTAAATCTCATCCAAGAGAAACACCAACAAAAACCTAATAGAAAAAACAAACACAACAAATCAATGGAAACATAGTTAGGATATTAGCTTACACAAGAAAAAAGAAACAAGTCTCACATTGCTTAACAGGAGTGATCTTATTGCACACAAGGGATGCCAAAGATGGAAAGAGCACCATATTTGATTTAAATCATTATTTCTCTTTTTGTGATGGTTGTTACCCATTAGTTCATTAATGTGTCCCCTCTTGTATCAATATTTTTCCATATAGGATTCTGGTCCTTCCTTTGTGGTACTTGTATTCTTCTCTTCCCTTCTTTTCAATGATCTAAGTTTTGATCTTGGCCTAGATTATCATCACACCCATCTACTCAGTCTCCCTTTTCACTCATACGACAAGACTTTGGCTGAACCTCAGCATCTTCATCCCTTCTGTCTCTCTCCTTCCCTCTTATCCTGGCCTGCTCTCAACTTCAGATCAAATTCATCGGCATTGCCTCTGTTCTTCCCTCCTATCATAATCTTCTCTGGACTTCGGACGATTTTCATAACCACTGTGCCTTCTCAATCTCTTTTCATCCATCCTATCATGATTGTCACTAGATTTTGGATCAAAATCAGCATCACCAGCATGCCTTCTTAGTTCCTTATCTTCCCTACTATCATCTTCCCTCCTACCACGATCTTCTTTAGATTTGAGCTCAAATTCACCATCATCACTATGCCTTCTCAGTTTCTTATTTTCCCTTCTATCATCTCCCCTCCTATCATGATCTTCTCTAGAATTCAGCTTTGGCTCAAGTTCCTCATCATCACCACACCTTCGGGGTCTTTTATCTTTCTTTCTATCATAATCTTCTCTTGACTTTGGCTGAAACTCATCATCATTGTGCCTTCTCGATCTCTGTTCTTCTCTCCTACCATAATGTTCTCTTGAATTGGGCCCCGATTCATCATCCACACTCCGTCTTCTTGATATATTTTCTTCCTCCCTATCATGATCTCTTGATCTAGGTTTAAACTTTTCATCATCACCCCCCTGTCTACCCAGTCTCTTTTGCTCCCTCCCATCACTTCGCTTGGGATGACTTTCGAAGTCCCTCCCGTTGCCCTTTCCTCTGTAGTCCAAATCTCTATCCCCTGATCTGAACTCTTCCTGAACTTTTGGCCCTGGAACACGATTTGGCGGAATGAAGCTAGATCTTTTATCACCCCTTTTTGGGCCCTCATAACTGTCACGCCCCCATTTTGGGTCTTTTTCACCCCAACCTGTGTTTGCAGCTCTCTGGATACAAACAGAAAAAAGCACACATAAGCACTTATACATAGAGATATTCATTGATTTTATATAAAACGTAGACCTTTACAACTAACATAAACGATTCAGTGCATAAACTCAGATCAACGACTCAACTTCAAACTTCTTTAAAACATCTCAAACTTAAGTAGCACACAGAAACCAACCTCCTTTTCATTGCAATAAATAACAATCAAACTACATTACCAATTATACTTATTCACCCAAAAGCCAAGTAACAGTGTAAGAATCAATGTGCAGTTGGCAGAAAACTGAATCAATCAGAACAGTGTAAGAATCAATGTGCAGTCAGCGGAAAACTGAATCAATCAGATAATGTATAACTTACTTGCTCATTATGCGAAAACTTGCACGAATCTCCACGAGTGCATTCGCCTTTCTGGAAAGCCCGGCAAACACCCCGCTCCTCCCTCTTCCGCTGCGCCTCCTCTTCATCTTCCTCCTCCTTCTTCTTGTACTTAGTCACATGATCAACCCTAATTGTCCGCCCCAAAATTTGAGCTCCGTTCAAATTATCCACAGCAAGAATAGTGCTCCTCTGGTCCTCGTACGCCACAAACGCAAACCCCTTGGATTTCCCAGTCGCCTTATCGCGAACAAGATTCACATCCACGATCTCTCCGTATCTGAAACCGAATCGAACGTCAACAAATTTAGAAAATTTGGAACTAACTGAAGGGGAATTAGTGCTTACTGTGCGAAAACGGCGAGGAGATCGCCTTCGGTGAGATCGAAGGGAACGCCACCGACGTAGACGTAGGCGGAGTCTTTGTACTTGGCGTGCCACGAAGCCTCCTCTGAAATCCCTAATTGGGCTTCTCTGGAATTGATGTTCTGAATGCGTTTCACTAGGGTTAGCGGGTTCATCGTTCTGATTCCGCCAAGATTTTCTGCTTTCTTTCTCTCAGGGTCCTGACCTTAAACCCTAAATTTTGCAGAACACTGTTCTACTTCTATGTAGTTTTGGATTGCTGAAGACGGGGGAAATCTGAGCGAGGTCTTATTGGGCTTGGACTCTCGGCCCATTATGTGTGCAGTTTCATATTGAGCTTGAACTAGCCCAACAAGGCCCTTTACAGTTAGCCGATTTTTCAATCAACTTGGGAACCGGATCCCTCCAGACCCAAAAGAACTGAGTTCACTCATCAAATGATCCGAACCATTCAAATTTGATTCAACGGCTACAAACAGGGGTTCCTTTAAAAGTTATAATAATTGTTACAGTTGGAACAAATTTCAATGGCCCCGATCAGTTGATCCTTGGGCTCAATTCCTTTAGGTCCGGAGGGGATCCGATTCCATCAACTTGAAGGGAGTGTCCTTCCATTGTGAATTTGAAAATTTTAATAAAATTTATGAATTCATGGATTTTATGGAGTTTAATTGATTTGTAGAGATTTCATATAAGATTTTGATGGAATTCCCTTGAAATCTCATGGAAAGAGATAAGTATACCACGAAATCTTCCCAATTCTCTCGAATTAAATACATCCGGATTTCTAAAGATTTTAATAAACTATCTCAAAATCTTGATTAAATACACTATAAATTTTAGACGAAAATCCCTCAAATTTTCAATTGAATACACCCCTGAAAATATAGGGAGCTTCAAGGCCATGAAACACACAAGTTTTTATCGTACTTCAAACCCTGCATTATCCCCATTGAAGGAGCATATAAATACATCACAACAAGAGCACTTAAATAGTGAACACATATAAAATCAGCTTGTTAGCTTGCAAAGGGGACTATGTTGTTCACGTTAAAGAAGTAAGGTTCTTTTTTTCTCTTTTGCATTTACTGCCGTTGTTTCTTCGAGACCTCTCATCAGAATTTATATCGTCAACCAGGTTCCTTTTTCTCCGTCATCACTAAACCACAATGACGCATTCGTACTTGATACTGCATCAAAAGTTTTCCTCTTTAGTGGGTGCAACTCTAGCATACAAGAAAGAGCCAAGGCCTTGGAGGTGGTTCTTGTTCAACACATCAAAGAGAACAAGCATCAGGAAACAATGCGCGGTGGCAACTGTAGGCTGGCCTAGTTTTTCTTTAACAAAGCCATACAATTGTTGATTGCTAAAGTGCTGCAGAGGATGGAAAGTTTGTTGGTGATCCGGAAGTGGGTGAATTATGGATCTTGTTTGGTGGTTATGCTCCCATTCCCCAGGATCCACCACCATCTTCTGTCCAGAAACAACCAGCGACACCCTTTGTGATTGTCTCCAAACAATCGCATATTTTTCAGCCCATCAGCATCAACCAACATGAAACATTTTCTTTGAGTTATACGAAACCACGATATCTCTTGAGGCTTTCTTTTCTTGGTTTTCAACTCTTTCAGCCTCATTCTTGTACCTGCAGGTTCTCCAGTAAAATTACCGGATAATATGGGTGGCAATAAGGCTAATGGAAGTAAGCCTGTTGAGGGTGGCCTAAACCTGTTGACATATGGATATACGAACGGTTGGTACCCCTTTCGCACTCATCTAAGATATCCTGATTTGTTCTGTTGGGTTTCTATGTTTAATGCAAAATGCTATACCTGGAAACCGAACATGTCAGTGTCCGAACACAAACAGATTGAAATAATTAACCAAATCAATAGAGGTCCGAAATCAAGGGGAGGAACACTTCCGAAATTTCAATAGGATTTTCATGTTTTGTCGGATTAGTTTAAATTTTGAGATATGTGTGGTTGATAGACGAAAATCTCAAAATAGAATTCATCAAATGATAATAAGTAGGGTTGATCAGTACTACAGCTCGAGGGTAGAGAGCAAAAATGCGAATTTTTTATATTCCAAATATGATATTATAAATGTGGTACTCAAGTAAATACAGACCTTTGGCCTTTGGGTCCTTTTCATTATTTTGGTAGATTTGAAGTTTTGACAATATGTGCCAACTATATCAACCACCTTCAGCGTGTGAAACATTCTGGATTCACTTTAAGGTCAATGCTAAGGACGCGGTCAAATGTGTGTAATTGATTAGTTATTACTTAATTTAATTTTTTTCTCTAATTTTTTATTCGGTTATACTATCTGTATGCGACACCTCTCACAGAATTAGCGAGACTCTTGCATGTAAAATTCAAATTGTGCCCACCTACTCAAGGACAGAGCTAGCGTAAGTCTAGATTTACAAAAAAAAAAAAATGTATAGTTTGCATTCCAATCTAATTAAACTACAACTAACCTAAATTTACTGTTTTTCATCCCCAATGACCTTGAAAATTTAATTAAAAGTTAATATAATTGCGCATCTCAGTTGTGAGGCTAAGTTCGCCTCTTTTTTAGTGTAGATAATATCATTTGCAAACAAAAAAAAAAAACTACGCCTCCTTGTTTTCCAAACCCTGGGTTACTAATCCTCACAAAACTCATCCCACCACGGCAAAACAATTATTCTCCTCATCTTCTCCAAGTTTTTCCTCCTCCTTCATTCTACTAAAACTCAATTGAATTTAGAGTATATAGACAGTTGGAGTTCAATTAATATCAAAATTCAACTCAAAAACTTTACTTCACAAGGTATTTTGACTTTACTTCATTAATTCGTTCTTAGCATTACAATTTAAAATTTAGCTTTCTAATTTAGAGATCAATGAATTAATAATAACTTGGTTATTTTTACAAAAAGAGATATTGTAATGATGTTGTCATACAACGCTTTTAAAACATGAAAACGTGTCAAGAAATATTGTAATATGTTATATGAAAAACTTTATAGATTAATATATAGTGTTTTGTTCAATAAATTCTTGAGTTTTTTAATTGTGACTTTGTTATTTGAGGATGCCCTCATTCATACAAATCTCTGGTATCGTCCCTGCACGTAATGTGTGAAAGGTATCGTATCCAGACATTCGTATGCAAAACAAAATGTTGGACTAACTCACATGCATCAACGGCACAGCCGTCCTTAATTTCTTCTACATTTGTTCCAATAAGAATGAATAGCACGTCACGGGTATATAATATTTATGTTACAAGTGGCCTTATACTTAATTAATTTACATAGTTTGTGATGACGAGTATTTCTATACAACCGCAATATTTAATCAGTAAAGAACAAACCTTAGCTCATCTTACTAACAACAGATATTTTAAAGCGTTCGATATCCAAACGAAAGACATAAAACAAGCGAAAAAATATAGGCAAATACTATATTTTTTTTCTTTGTATTAAAGTGGGTTAGTATTATTCGTGCACTTAATTTTAACTTTGTTCTTGTTAATTTTTGTTATTTAATTTATTTCGATTTATTTGATTGATGGTCAAAAATTGATGAAAGATGCCCTCGGAAGTTTAAAATTCTGCTTCTCGAAAAGCCACTCGGCCCTAACTCAGTTCTTCCTTTATGCTTTATGGCCTTACGTGTTTCCAACTCCATCTCAGAAAAAAAATGTCCCATTTCACAACTCCCCCAGAGTAGTGTCTTCCCAAGACAAGTCTCAGACAAAGTCTTTCTCGACGATCGCTATCTTATCTTTCTCTGAGGTGTTGGATTCAGAAGAAAACGACTCGAAAGGTGGTTTATCCTCAAAGCATATACCTTTTCCCACCATTTTTCTCTACAAATACATACAATTTACACTTCAAAGCCGCAGCCTTTCGCTTTATCTCTGTGGGTTTTACCGGGTTCTCCAAGTTCCAGTCCCCGGCAATGGCTTTCCGGCGAAAACGCATCACCTGGGCTCTCTTTTTCTTCCACCTCTTGTTGGTCTCCACTCAATTCATTGCGGCACGCAAAACCCCCAAAATCAAGGGACCCATTAAAACGGTGGTCGTCGTGGTCATGGAAAACCGCTCCTTTGACCACATCTTCGGCTGGCTTAAGGCGACCCGACCCGATATCGACGGCTTGAACGGGAACGAATCGAACCCGATTTCCGTCTCGGAACCCGGCTCGCCCCGAGTCCGCGTCTCCAGCGACGCCTTCTTCGTCGACTCCGACCCAGGCCACTCGTTTCAGGCGATTCGAGAACAGATATTCGGGTCGAACGAGAGCTGCGAGAACCCGGCTCCGATGAACGGGTTCGCTCAGCAGGCGGAGAGTATGGGCGAGGGGATGGCGAGAACGGTGATGAGCGGGTTTAAGCCTGAAGTCCTCCCGGTCTACACCGAGTTGGCGAACGAATTCGCCGTGTTCGATCGGTGGTTTGCTTCCGTACCGGCGTCAACTCAGCCGAACCGGTTCTACGTCCACTCGGCCACGTCACACGGCGCCATGAGCAACGTCCGCAAGGACCTCATCCACGGCTTCCCTCAGAAAACGATCTTCGACTCTCTGGACGAAAATGACCTCGACTTCGGTATATATTACCAGAACATCCCCGCCACTCTCTTCTTCAAGAGCCTGAGGAAACTGAAGCATGTGACGAAATTCCACAGCTACGCGCTGACTTTCAAGCGGCACGCTCGGCTCGGGAAGCTGCCGAATTACGCGGTGATCGAGCAGAGGTACTTCGACGTCAAGGAGCTTCCCGCCAACGACGACCACCCGTCGCATGACGTGGCGCGCGGGCAGAGGTTCGTGAAGGAGGTGTACGAGACGCTGAGGGCGAGCCCGCAGTGGAAAGAAATGGCATTGCTGATTACTTACGACGAGCACGGCGGGTTTTACGACCACGTGCCGACGCCGGTTTCAGACGTGCCGAGCCCGGATGGGATGGAGGGGAACGAACCGTATTATTTCCGGTTTGACCGGTTGGGTGTGCGGGTGCCGACCATACTCGTCTCGCCATGGGTCGAAAAGGGTGCCGGTGAGTTCTCCGCTTCTCGGTTTTTCCAGTGGTTTTTATTTATTTTGATTGAGTGCAAATTGCTGATTAATGAATAGTGTTATAGTTAAATAACTGTAATTTATTTGACATTGGTAGATTATGATGTTTTAGATTAATTGAATAATTAAGGTCTGAGTGTCCGTTACACTGGTGTATTAGTTTTTGTCTATCTCACAGTTTAACGTCAATGCACATTGTTATGGGGAGGGAGGGTTCGATTTGAAGACAGTGTTCTTCGGTGTCACAAAGTTGTCCTTGTTTAGGTGTGAGCCACCAACAGGGACATTTTTTCCTATGGTTTATTTGTCCAAGCTGTGAGAATTGGGTCATGATATTTCTGGAATCGCATTCTATGCATTTCAAGTCAGTGAAAACCCTCATTAGGATGATCAAGCTTAAGCTTTGTATCGATATCATTTCTTTAATCTTATATTCACTGTCCTCAGCCTGTCCCGAATGTTCGGACAACATAACTTTGCATGAAGAACCATGTCGTTGGATATTGTTTTCCCTTCCTCTCTATGTTGTGAGACCATGATTTGTTATCATTTGTCGATCAATGGGGAGAGAGGATTCGAAGGCGGGAACTCTTTCAACCTTATAGAAAGGGAAGTACTGCTAGACATTAGCTAGTTGGCTTGCTTGATGCGGCATGTACTTGTTTATGTTTCTATGAGATTTTAAGTTCGGGCCTTTTGCTTATTTATTGACTTTTGGTATTTTTGGTGCAGTGATCCATGAGCCAACAGGGCCGACGCCACATTCCCAATTTGAGCATTCTTCTATCCCTGCCACTGTAAAGAAGCTGTTCAATTTGAAGTCGAACTTCCTCACAAAGAGAGATGCATGGGCTGGTACTTTCGAGAATTATTTTACCCTCCGCAGTACTCCTCGTCATGACTGTCCAGGTTTGCACAAATCCTTCTGATTACATTTTCCATTCTGATTAACACCCTTGCATTTTCCGTTCTGAATGCTAATTGTCATCCATTTCTGTGTTACAGAAACTCTTCCAGAGGTGACAAAGTCACTGAGGCCAGGCGGACCCAGAGAAGATTCGAGCCTCTCAGAATTCCAAGTCGAGCTGATCCAGCTTGCATCCCAGCTTAATGGCGATCATGTCCTCAAAACCTACCCTGATATCGGCAAAACCATGACAGTGCGTGAAGCCAACAGTTACGCAGAGGATGCAGTCAAGAGGTTCCTGGAAGCCGGAAGAGCTGCTCTAAAAGCCGGAGCGAACGAGTCTGCAATTGTTACAATGAGACCTTCCCTCACCAGCCGAGTTAACGCACAAGATCATAGCTCCTACCTAGAATCTCAGTGATTATCCATTAAAAAAAAAAATGGCAGCTTTGAATAGGAGTAGATACCATATGATGTATATAGTACAGATTATAGTCATAATAAGTAATTAAACTGCACGACAATGGCGCGGGAGCCTTCCACAACTAATCAAAACATCTCTTATCCTTTTTAATTATCGGCCGTCAAATCGAATGAAATGAAGAAGATTAAATGACAGAAATTAACGTGTATGAAAAGTAAAATTGAGTGTGTAGATTACACCAGCCTTCTGTCAAATAGAATGAATTGAAGGAGATTAAACGACAGAAGTTAACACAGATGTATAAAAAGTAAAAATGAATGTGTAGATAGCACCAACCTTTAAATATGAGCCAGAGGACCTCCGAGGTATTTTCGTATATATTCCCAATTGGTATTTCAAATGATTACTTGTAAGTAATTGAACTGTTGTTGTTTGTACCACCATTTATAAACGAATGTTATGGTTTAGCGTTTCAATGTTATTTTAGTCAATTTTTTTTTGGAACAATATTTTGGTACTCATTGAGAAAAAGGATCCTCGCCGGATTCTTTTTCTAGGGATCCAGAGGATCTCGTGATCATGACTGTTCCTCATACATCGTGCGGTCAGTTTTCGTTAAGTTCTATTTATATTTAATTTAAATTTTAAAATTTAAAATGATTTCTGATCGCACGATGTACAATGAACGATCATAATCACGTGATCCCCAGGAAAAGAATTCGGCGAGAATCCTTTTCCACTGGAAAGGGATCCTCTCCGAATTCCTTCCTCCTAATTCACCAAGTTTGGGGATTAGGGCCATTGAAATTTGATCAAACGGTTACAAACAGGGGTTCACTTAAAAGTTATAATAGATTTAGTCGTTGGATCAAATTTCAATGCCCCGGATCTCCGGATTTAGTGAATTAGGAGGAAGGGATCCGGAGAGGATCCCTTTCCTTTTCCACTCACTGAAGAGTACCCAACTAAAGAGAATCCTACATGGCCCAATACATATTTAACACATGTCAAATGAGTTCCACTCAAAACTTTTACTATCTTCGTAACCAAACAAACATCATCTTCTTCCTGTGCAGACAACCCACTCTCTTCTCCGGCGATTTTATCCCTCTATTTCCTAATGAGAACAACACCTCTTTTATTCAGTGAGACCAACCCTAAATCCCTTAGTTTCTAAGCAAGCCCACCACAATCCTTCTCTCCATCGGTTAGCCCACCCCCAAACCCTCTCTTCATTGGCGAGCTCGCCCCAATCCCTTCCTTCCTCAACAACCCTAACTCCACCCATCTCTCTTCTGATGACCTCAACTACCCCAACCCCTTTGTTCGCTGACGAGTCCAACGTCAACCATCTCTTTGATGGCAATCCCAACTAGGCTTCTTAGATACCAATCCCACTCCAGTTCTTTTTTATGGGGTTGCTGTTGGGGTGCACGGAGAAAACAAGGCTTGAGAGTGAGGAAGATGATTGATGTTTGGTTACAAAGATAACCAATGTTTGGGGCACTATTAAAGAAGACAGGTGAGCTATTTCCATTGGGCCACATTATGAAGTTAGTAAATTGGGTACTCCCAGTGGGAATTGGATTTGCTCCGAACTTTAGTGTCCAGAGCTTAGGAATCAAATCATCTGGGCTGCACAAATTCAATCCAATGGTCCCCATTAACTCATTTTCCTAGCTCACCACACAAAACCAACAGCTTTGATTTCTTTTACACACCAATCAGTGGTCTGGATGATTTCCTAGGCTCCTGACACTAAAGTCCGAAGTGGATCCAATTCTCTCCCAGTGAGTACCCAAGTATTGTCCCATTTTTTTGTACATTTACATTAAGACCATTGAGATTAGAATCTTCCAAATGCAGGGTAACCTTGGGCTTCAAGATTAGAATCCTGCAAATGCAGGGTAACCTTGGGTTGGATCTACCACATCAACTGTCAACTCATTGCCCCAACTCTGGTCGCAGGCCCCAATCCTGGCATTTCAACCTATTAAGGCATGTTTACACATACGGAGAAAAAAGGGAATCGAATTCTTCTGTGGGTGATTTTGGCGTTTACCAAATTTTAGGAATGCAAAATATTAGTGGGCTCCACCCAAAATCAGGAATCAAACTCTTGATATTCCCGGAATTGAATTACTGACTTGGATAAGGTATTTGAATTCCGCGAGAAAACCAACATCCGAAATTAGAATTTTTGACCGAAACAGCCTTTTCAGATTCAACCCCATCCCTGAACCAACACATACCATCGCAACACCTCCCAGACTGCCAAAGTGCCAATACCCTTCACCAACCCACCCCAAAAGTTCTACCCAAAAAACCCAAATCTAAACCCGAATGGAGGGAGGGAGGGAGATGCAGAGGGAGGTTGACGCGTCATGAGTAACAGGAGTTGGTGTTTAGGGATGATCGGAGAAACAAATTGAGGAGGATGCAGAGGGAGAGTATAGTTTAGAGGGTTCTGGTGGAACCGTGGAGGTTCCAGAAATTTCTGTTGAGTTTTAACTCTTTAAAACACATATACTAGTGTGAAATTGTTTTTTTTTTTTTTTTAAAAAAAATTGTCTATTATAAATTAAGGATATTTTAGTAATCAAGCTAGTTTTCATTCCGATTGAACTGAATTAGACACAACTTATATGGATTCAACATCATTTCTACTCTGATTCCAGACTTATTTATTAAACAACTTCAATAAATAGGAATCTGATTCTGATTCCATCTCATTTCAATTCCTCCTCATTCAAATTCCTCATCAATTCAATTCCTCTTAATTTGATTACGAATTAGTAAACACGCCTTTAGTTCTACTCTGGGTAATCACGAGGGACCCATTGAATTCGATTCCAAAAGAATCCTTAATCCTTTTCAACTGGATGGACACAACTTCTTAAGTCCCAACCAACATGGTTGTTTTTTCTTTTATACAAGTGCGTTTGAGAATGCGGAATTGAACTCGGGGAAAACGTGTGCAGGCGAACTGTAAAAATCTTCCTCGTTGTCTCTATCTTTCTCTGGCATATGGGACAAACTACAAGACTATATATTCAGCAATCCTGCACGATGAATCCGTTTAGAAATCCAACTCTTCGTTCATTTGGCGGTAGTCACAGTGATTCGGATTTATATAGCTTGATTGCTCCGCAAGTAAAACCGGCAGGAAAGTGCCCACAAGGAAGAAGGAAGCAAACGACACTTTCATTAATTTGTTGAGTTTCCTTCAATATTAGAACTAAAATCCCTCTCTGACTGCCGTAAGGGTTGCAAACGAAGTTGGAGAAGCAACGAATGTGAAAGATGATTCAAGCATTGATGATGAAGTACTTGCAGACAGTCCATGTTTGATGGTGCCGAGCACGCATTGTTCATAGAATTCATATGGACTTTTAAGTACTAATGTTGGAAACCCTAATGTAGCTTTTAGTATTCATTTGCAAAACACGATAACGACACGCTATGTTCATAAAAATACTTTGACTTCTTTCTTCTGTTTGAAAATCAACTAACAAATCTTTCTTTCTTTTTTAAACCGCGACGGTACTAACTAACAAATCAGTTACTTATTTGGTATGTATGCTTTCTTTTGTAGTATGATTGGACTAACTAACAAATCAGTTACATATTTGGTATGTATGCTTTCTTTTGTAGTATGATTGGACGTTATATGAGAGAAATTTTATTTGGACCCAGTTATCCTATCTCTACACCTAATTAAAAAAATTTATGTACTAAACTTTCAAGTTTGCCCTTAAATAAATAAGAATAAGAAAATAAAAGAAAATAAACATTGGTGATTTTATCTCTACACCCAATAACTCAAAAAAATGGCACACATATGCACTCCTCCATTATTTCCAGCAAAACACACCCAAATAACAACAAAATATTCTCCTGAGCTCATCGACAAGTAAGGTTGCTAGAAACCCTTGTTGCATGAAACCCCTAGCGGCCCTCATCTATAATTTGAGCGAAGAAAACTTCTTACCAATTCGTTGGACATGAAACAAAGTCCTGCAATAAGAGAAAAAAGCTTTCATGTCAGTTAGTGTCGTCTATTTAGAAGAGATGGCGACAAAGGCTTTGTCTATTTAGAAGAAAACTTCTTACCCTTGTTGCTATCTCTTCTAAATAGACACTGACTGACATGGAAGCTTTAATAATTTATGCAAGCTAACTTGTTAGTTTTAATAATTTATGCAAATAGCCAACTCCTAGATAATGGTTCAAACAAGCAAACATATAGTCGAAAACCTATGCTGAAATTATAAATAAGGGCTGATAAGGGTTTCTAACAAGCTGACTCGTTGACTAACTTGAGAGAATATTTTGCTGTTATTTGGGTGGGCTGCCGGAAATAATGGAGGAGTGCACTGGTGTACTAGTTTTGGAGTTATGGGGTGTATAGATAAAAAACACCAATGTTTATTTTCTTATTCTTATTTATTTAAGGGTAAACTTGGAAGTTTGGTGGGTAAAACTTGTTAGTTAGGCGTAGAAATAAGATAATTGGGTTCAAATAAAATTTCCCGCTATGTAATGTGTTTGGTGTGAATTTTTATTGTAATATAAGACGTTTTCTTAGTTTATATGTTCTAATAGATGTTTTTTTTTTTTGGTCAAACGATATATTTTGTTAGATTAGCCACCGATGAGATATGAACCCATGCCGTCATGCAAGGACTTAACACCTTTCTACCACTGTCGTAGGGTAAAGGGCCACTTGCTAATTGATATTATTTCATAATGTGCCCTTTTTTAAAATTTATTATTATTAAGGGAAGGTGAGGATTTGAAACTATTACAATAATTTAGAAAATTTCAAACTTGGAACACATGAACGAAAAACTAACACTCTCTCCATTAAAATATTCAACCGCATGTAGATTTCATAATGTATCGTATTGATGGGCTTTATTTTATTTTATTTCTTATTTTTTATTTTTGGGTTAGTCAAAGTAAATTTCATAAAAAGAGAAAGCTATTACAAGGTAATGACAACTCTAAAAAAGAGTCTAAAATGGCCAAGCAAAAGCCCAATTCTATAATAGAAAATTACAATGAAATAGGGCCCAAAGTGAGCAGCCCATAATAGCAAACAAATGTAAAAGCTAGACATGTAAATGTAAAGCAATCACCTCCACCAAAATAGCCACACCACCACTGCAGATCTATCCTCACCACCCAAAAGAAGGGCCAAAGAACTAAAAGGATGAATGGAAAATGGGGGTAGGCAAGCTATCCATGCTAAGAGCGTTCCCATAATCCTACAAAATAGTGCAAAATGCACTTTAAATGCTACGAACCACCGAAGTGCGCCTCTAGAAGAGACGCCACGAGCAACAAGGGTAGATGGTTGAAGATCCACGGTGATGAGTGATGTTTGGAGAGGAACAAGGCATAAAAAGCAGATTTAAGATAAACTCAGGAAAAACTGAGACCAAGCTCAGTTCAACCTAAGACACAAAATGCTTAGAATGAAAACATCCGAAATCAAAATGCATCAAATGAAAATCTAAATCACCAACCATGGTGGTTTGAAGAAGGAAAAAACTAGGGGAGTTGAAGGAAAAGGTGAGAACCAAAAACAGGGAGATATGGAAGATAGAGAAGAAGAAAGGAGAAAAGGGAAGAGGGTGAGAACAGGTGGGCACTGGGTTGCCATTGACCCCTAGCCGAAGCCAGGGGTTGATGCCGAGAAGGCTTTCAAAAATTAAGTTTTTTTTCTAGAGAGAGAGGGAGGCACGGTCTCAACTAAGATATATAAAAAAATTATTTTAGGGTGACTATATTGAGGGGTTTGATTGACAAAAAGAAAAAGAGAGAAACGACATGACCCATAAAACTTGCCAACGAGTTTGAATTCACATGTGTGTCACATGAGATATTTCGGTCATTCCATTTCCATGTTCTTGGACGAGGATCCTCTTTGCGGGGATCTGGAAGATCAATTCATCGTGTTCATTCATTGTACATCATGCAATCAATTTTCATTAGGTATTGTTTATATTTAATTTAAAATAATTTCTAATCACACGATGTACAATAAACAAACACAATTAATTAATCATTTGGATCTCATAAAGAAGTTTATAATTCTAAGAGGTGTGCTATCCACACACCCTTTTTTACTTCTCACATACACCCCTTGTTAATTTATGTCCGTTGTTCTTCCTCAATTCTTCCGATCTGACGACTAAAAACTTAAAAGGTGTGGGATAAGTAAAAAGGAATGTGTGAATATCACATCCCTAATCCTAATCCCATGTCCCCGTACTCAATGTACAGAAACACAGTACAAATCCATTCAGTTCCTACCATTCAATTCCTAACTAACTCATTCAGTGTTGAGTGATAGGTTTGAAATTTAGCGGGAATTAAAACTACCATTTCAGTTATTAAAAACACCCTTTATAATAAAAACACTAATTAAATAAATAAGTGTTTGTCAAAACACTAGCATCATAATGTTTGTCAAAACTACCATTTCACTCCAGACTCTACCTAATACTAACATCATTATGTTCAATGCCAAATAAACATCATATTCGTCGTCTTCATGAAGTGGTCTTCAGGAACTCTTATTTGTCTTTAATACGAAAGCAAATGTTCAGAAATATTTTATTTGCCCTTTTTTTTTTCCTTCTTCTTTTAATCCTTCAAGCAAAAGTGATTCCCATAGTAGAGGTTAGTGAAATAAGAGCAGCCTAACTATGAAAACGGGGTTGTAGGGGAACAATACAAGCATTGTGATGCTAAGCGAAGTGGGATTTGTCAATGGGTTTTAGATTTTTGTGAAATTTTGGGTATTAGGTTTTCTAATTGCCTGGAAAAAATCTGAGAATTAAAGAGCAAGAGAGGATAATTCCACAGTTTGGAAAAATACAGAGAACTATTACTGACTCTAAAAAAAGTATATTTTTCTTTTTTAAATATAGAATGTTTAGGGATCAAAATAAGAATTTTGAAGTACTAATAACATTCAATTCCCAAAATAAAAGGTAAAATAATTTCAAATTATATGCATATTCTATGGGGCTGTAACTCAGACTGGGTTAACCATAATCCGCCCATGCCTAACCCATGGGTGGAGGCACTATATATGTCTAGCATAGGCCTAGGCCTACTTTCACGCACCCTTTAAGCCTTTCTAAATATTTAGTATTATATATTTATTTATTTTTTTATAAACTTAGTATTATATATATTTTAGTTTACACAAAACTCTTAAATTCTATTCACCAATACTTAAAATAAGAGGTCTTTTTTTTCTTTTCACCCAACTGCACTCATTCTAAAACTAAATTTAACTATTATTCAATAACTCTTAAAATCTAAAGTCTAGTTTAGTTTTATAAATATATATATATATATATATATATTCTTTTACATTGTCAACCAAAAGAATAATAAACTTTGAGCTTTTCTTCCTTCCTTTGAAATTTCATATATATTTGTCCCAAATTTCCAACCAAAACAATATTAAGGTTTGTAAATTTCTCTATTCTCTTTAACTTTTTACTAACAATATGCTTAAAAAGCATGATCTCCCTAGCATGTTTCATATTGGAAGGTTAACTTCTTTTAATTCTCTTTAATTTTGATTAACTACTCTCTATATTGACTTGATATTGGAAGGTTAATTTTAACATGAAAAAAGCATTTAGTGCCTCCAAAAATTTAATCAGCTCACAACTCCAAGCATGTATTATACTTTCTTGTAAAAAAATATTTATGTGAGGCCCCTCCTTGCATAAAATCCTGGCTCTGTCACTGGTCTAACCCAATATCAAACTTGATTAAGCGTGTAAGAATGAAGTAAAAACCTGCATACACAACCCGATCTCAACCCGATTATTTGTTGGGTTGGGTTGGGTTGATGCTTTGCCTGTTCATATCAACCCAAACCCAACCCGGTTTTTAGCCCAAATTGCTCATGCACATATTACTCATCCCACTTCATATTATATGAGTTAGATACAAGTTTGGGAAAGCTATATGTGAAGTTTGTTGTTTGCTTTTCATTTGAAAATGAATTATAATGTTGCTTTTACGTTTCTTTTGGTTAAAACATTAGTATTATCTTGTCATTTAATTTCAACTTTTTATGGTTGAAACTTGAAAAATGTGTCTCACACTATTTGGTTTGATTTTTTTTTTATATGAATGGTGATGTGTAAAATTAAATTTTAAATAGTTTTGCATTATTTGGTTCAAATTTGAGATTTAATCTATAAAATAATGTGTTATAAAATTGAATTTGATAAAATTGGACAAACCCGAACTCAACTCGAGTAAGTCCGAACCTAATTTAAACTCGAATCCGAATAAATTTGCATGAACCCAAACCCAACTCAAACCCAAATTAGGAATGTTGAAATAGGATTGAGTTGACTATCTGAACCGTCAAAGTTTCACCTATAATATTCTACATACAAGTCCTTCATGCTTGATCATGTAATGCTGAATATCAGAGTCATTTCAACATACCAAATTCTTTATGAATTGTGTAAACGACGGATTTGTGGGGTGTGTTTGGAAAGTAGACGTTATTTTAAAAAATAATTCAAATTTAAATAGTGATTTTTGTTAGGATAAATAAGTTTATTAATACTAAAATTTTGTGTGGAGTATAATCAACATTTGATACTGTGTCAATAAAATTTTGTGTGGAGTATAATCAACATTTGATACTGTGTCAATAAAACAACTCTTATTGAAGTTCTACTAGTGAAAGTGTTTCACAATTTTCATTTTAAGTATGACACTGATATAAAAATAAAATAAAATTGATATATAAAAATTTAAAAATCACGATATTACATGGGAGTAAAGTTAGAATTATTGTAAAAGAAACTAACTAGAAAGCAAGGTTGCGATCTTGACAAGGCAAGGGCGTGGCAAAAACTCATGTGCATGTTTTTTTGTGCCATGGAGACAAGGTTTTTTTATTTTTATATTTTTTTATACCATATTATGTAAGTCTCTTAATAAACTAATTATAATAATATAGTTCAAATTTATATTTGGTAATAATCAAACATAAAACTTCTTATTTATAAATTAACATGAATATCAATATAACGTAATATTGGACCTCTCGCTTACTAACTTTATATACGGTTATATAAATAAGAGAAAACGAGCTATTTAGAATTACAGTCTAATAATATTCAATATTAAGAGAACCCTTCTCAAGAAATAAAGCAACAACTGAGATATAAAAAATGGATACATTCAATGATATAGCGTACACAGTAGCGCTCAAGCGCTATCTAAGGTGGGTCATCGCGATGCTTCCCTTATCTGAGAGAGGTGTGGACATGAAGGCCCCCATCAATGTGGAAGGTGATCTTGGTTGTGTAACAGTCTACTCATAGCAGAAAGATGAGTATATGTCGATGAGCAAAGTCCTTCCCTAAACAAATCCTTGGACCAGCCTGTTTATGTAAGTCACAAAGTTTCTTCAGTTCTTTTTTTGTTTCCAATAAATAATAAATAAATAAAATGTGGCATGTATCGATGCTATTTTCTTACGCTGAAGGCTATAAATTTGAAGGGCTCTGACCAAAATTCTTGTGTATCATCACCCGTGACAAGATGTAAAAATTGCCGATGAGTTCGGGTTCACATGTGTGTCACATGACCTCCATTTCAAAGATATTTCAGTTACTCCACGTCCATGTACCCGTACCCAACGTATGGGGACACACAACAATGAACTCCATTCATATATATACCTAATTCCGTCTAAATTTCCAACCCTTGTTCTGTCTAATTCCGTCGGGTTCACGTGTTTCACATGGCTTAATGCGTCGGTCATATGGTATGCCTAACGTTGGTTATCATGCTGATCAGGATATATGTCAACACAATGTCTCCATCTTTTCTTTTGTAGAAGTTTAAAACTCTACTTGGAATTGTCTTTTGAAGAAAGCATTTTCTCTTACTACCATTATACACCACACTCCACCTAAACATCATATTCGTTGTCTATGAGAAATCGTCTTCAGAATCTCGTCTTTGTTATTAGTACGAAAAAGAAATGTTCATAAACTTTGATTTGTGTATTTTCTTGTGCACTTCTAGAGTATTGTCAAGTTATGGGTTTAGGATTTTTTGAATTTCGGGGTATTAGGTTTCCTAATGGGCTGGAAAGTATCAGATAACTAAAGAGCAAGAGAGGGTAATTCTACAGTTGGAAAAAAAAAAAATCAGTTAATGTGGCAATGCAACGGTTGACAACGGACCAAAATGCCATATTTAAAACCAGTTAATGTGGCAATGCATTACGCATCCCGCAAGAGAGAGAGTTTCTAAATTGAACGGAAACCCTTTTTTGAGTTTGAGTTTTCCTCATTCTCCGATCAATCAAATCTTCAAGAACAAACTCTACAGCAGGTTCCAAAAGGCGCCAAAGCGTTAGTCAAGCAACGGCGGGGTCTAATGACTAGCGCCTAGGTCAGTGAATAATTTTGAGTCCGATTTTGCATCTTTTGAGCAACAAAAAATTGTTCCTTTGGCCCATTTATATTCTCAAGATTTTGATCGTATGGATCTCATGAATCTTCTAATTCAACTTGATAATTATATTCATAATATGAAGATGCATAGTAAGTTTTCAATATTAAAAGGATTTAGTGATCTTACAAAGGTGTGCAAGCTACAAGTTAGTGTATAAGCTTCTTATATTCGTTTTACTGTTAACGGTGCAACCGCTCAAAACTAAATACTTTAGATTTCTATACACTTTTTTTTTCTCTTTCTTGCACATTTAAGGGAAGATCAATTAAGAGAACCCTTCTTAAGAAATGAAGCAACAACTGAGATAATGGATACATTCAATTATATAGCGTACACATTAGCGCTCAAGCGCTATCAACGGTGGGTCATCACGATGCTTCCCTTATCTGAGAGAGGTGTGGACATGAAGGCCCCCAGCAATGTGGAGAATGATCTTGGTTGTGTAACAGTCTACTCATAGCAGAAAGATGAGTATCTATTGTTGAGCAAAATCCTTCCCTAGACAAATCCTTGGACCAGCCTGTTTATGTAACTCACATAGTTTCTTCAGTTATTTTTTTTTTCCAATAAATAAATAAAAAAAAAATGTGACATGTGTCGATGCTATTTTTCTTACGCTGAAGGCTATAAATTTGAAGGGCTCTCTTCCCGAAAAATGCCAATTTTGTCGAGCCATCTCCTTGATCGAAATTCTTGTGTATCATCACCCGTGATGAGATGTAAAACTTGCCAATGAGTTCGGGTTCACATGTGTGTCACATGACCCCATTTCAAAGATATTTCGGTTACTCCACGTCCAAGTCCCCGTACCCAACGTATGTTGACACATAACAATGAACTCCATTCATATCTATACCTAATTCCGTCTAAATTTCCAACCCTTGTTCCGTCTAATTCAGTCGGGTTCATGTGTTTCACATGGCTTAATGCGTCGGTCATATGGTATGCATAACGTTGGTTATCATGCTGATTAGGAATATGTCAACACAATGTCTCCATCTTTTCTTGTGTAGAAGTTTAAAACTCTACTTGGAATTGTCTTTTGAAGAAAGCATTTTCTCTTACTACCATTATACGCCACACTCCACCTAAACATCTTATTCGTCATCTACAAGAAATCATCTTCAGAATCTCGCCTGTGTCTTTAGTACGAAAAATAAATGTTCACAAACTTTTATTTGTGTATTTTCTTGTGCACATCTAGAGTTTTGTCAAGTTAGGGGTTTAGGATTTTTTGAATTTCGGGTATTAGGTTTCCTAGTGGGCTGGAAAATATCAGAGAACTAAAGAGCAAGAGAGGGTAATTCTACAGTTGGAAAAAAATAGAGAGTATAACAATTTGGAAGTACGTATATGTCTAGATCCAACGGTTGACAACGGAGCAAAATACCAATGCACTACACATCCCGCAAGAGAGAGAGTTTCTAAATTGAACGGTAACCCTTTTCCGAGTCTGAGTTTTTCTCATTCTCCGATCAATCAAATCTTCAAGAACAAACTCTAAAGCATGTTTCAAAAGACGCTAAACGTTAGTTGGGTGGTGGGTAGGGTCTAATGACTAGCGCCCAGTTCCACGATCGGCGCGTGGTCCGCTCATGGGCGCTGCCATGGCCGGCACATGGGCACACGTGCCTCTGCCGGAGGTACTATGCTCTACCGCCGTTCATGGCGGCGTCGACGACTTTTCTGGCCAACTTTCCAGTTACCCATCTAGGCCTGTGGTGGCACGTGGGGGAACCCGAGGTTCCTCCTTAGGTTTTTCAACATGCCGAATCCAAATCCGCTATCTGTTTTCTTAAATTCCATTGTTCAAGTATAGTTTTATTAAATAGTCTCTATTTGTGTATAGGTGCTTCGGTGGAAAGTGATCCCATCCTCCTTAGTTCGAGCTATTCCCCATTAGCAGAATATTTGTAAGTGGACCCCTTCGTAACTTGCATGTTTTATTAAATTTTAGGATTGCATTCATGAAAAACATGATTTCATGATTTATGGTTTATGCAGTATTTATGATTTGTCGAACTTCCACTTTATGAAAGGTATACGACTATTGCTTTTACACTTTATGATATATTATGGATTCATAAATATGGTTTTTGAGGATGATTTGAGCTAGAAAGTTTTATGGTTTTACTAAAGATTATGAAATGAAATTTCGTGGATTTACGAATATGTTATATATATGATTTATGAGATGAGGTTTTGAACCTTTGAGCTTTGGTGATTTGGCTTGAGATTTCGAGATATATTTTTGGTATTTATCTAGTGGGTTATCATACAACACACACACACACAACACGGATATGTAGACGCCTATGGCCATAGGACACAGTTGATTATATTATGTCATACCCAAAGCTTTACTGGCGAAACCAGTGTCAGATAGCTTCAGTAGCCATGGCTAGTGTCGGTGTGTTATGTTATATGTATATGTTTCTTCTCAGGCGTAACCCAAAGTCGTATAGCTTCATCTTCGGGTGATGGTACCTACCATATTTCTTCACTAGTATAATCCAGTGTCTCACAGCTTCACCTTTGGGTGATGGACATATTATGCCTTCGGGCTACTATGATACCCCTAGTTGAGTATATATGTTGATTTGAGTTATGAGATATTGAGATTTTCTTCGATACCCATTTTAGATACGAGTTTTATCACCTACAAATGTTTTCATGGCATGTTAGAGTTTTAGAGAAACCTATATGTAGTACTATATATGTTTTCAAAATAGGGGATTAGTATGTTAAAAAAGAAAAAGGGTTTTATTATTATTAGTACTTATATAAATTATGGTCCACTCAACCTTTGTTTTTGCGTCCCCTCAGGACATAGTGTTGAGGAATACGACCCGAGCATCGAGGCATTTCCCTACCAGTGATATTACGATCTTCCATTTGCTTATGATTTCTTTATGATATATGTAATTGATGTCCTATCATTCAATCGTACTTCCGTTTAGTGGTATGCTCTGGACATATTTGTACATCCTTTATTTCTGATTAGTTATCGTTGAACGTTGCACTCATGTTAAATTTAGAATCTTATTTATTGTCTCCTAGTATTTGTATACCCCGTATCATGGTTATTGTATTATGACTTTTGGATTCAGGTTCTCTTTTATTCTTGCGTATTGTTATATTTATGGCTTCGTCACCATCAGGCTCGGGTGTCAGCCAGAACGTGCCAATCCTAGTATTTGGGAATATCGGGGTTGGGGCGTGTCAGTAACTATATCTCATATAATTTTTCTCATGAATTTTTTTATAAGAGATTGAATTAAATGTCCTTAATTGGCTAAAAGAGACAAATACGAAGACTAAATTAGTCAAATAAAAAACAAAGGGAATAAATTTTCCATACAACTATTACACAACGACCATTTTGACATTTGAGCCTTAAAAGAAACTTAATGGGAAGTAGGATTGTGATTTTGACATGAGGTATTGAATACTTGGACCGTGGCAAAAACTCATGTGCATGTTATTTTTGTCATTTAATATTATGGTATAATGATATTTTTCTTTAATTACATTTACTGAACCTCGTGGAGACAAGTTAGATATCAACTTATTTCCCAACTGTAAATACATGGTTAAAAAAAAAAAAAAAACTTGTTTCTCTATATATGGTTAAGACAAGGTGTTTCTTTTCTTCACCGCCTCCCTGAGTGTCATGGATTTTCTTTCCACTCCCAATGCAATAAGTTTAGCTGTAGTAGTTTTAGCTATACTGGCGATCAGATCCTATGCCAGGAAAAGATTGCAACGCTCTGAGAAGACAAAGAGATACCCTCCTGTTGTCACAACCTTCTTACACACCCTCGTCAACTTCCACAGGCTGCACGATTTTATCACTGAGTTTGCATACAAACACAAAACTTTCAGGGCGCTTAACTTGTTCGTAAATTACGTTGTCACCACCGATCCTGCAAATATTGAATACATTCTCAAGACAAACTTCGCAAATTATGGCAGGGTATGTATGTTTTTATCAAATGGTCGTACTTACTTTGTCTCACACGTTAATTTATGCGACTAATTAACTAGCTTGACCTGCTGCAGGGGTTGTACAATTACGACATTTTGACAGATGCTTTGGGTAATGGGATCTTCGCTGTGGATGGTGAAAAGTGGATACATCAAAGGAAGTTATCTAGCTATGAAATATCAACCAAAGTAGCTAAAGACTTCAGCAATGGAGTTTTCAAAACCAAAGCAGTAAAGCTTGCTGGGATAATTTCTAAAGCGGCAACCTGCGACCAAGTAATAGAGATCCAAGTAAGTTTTCAATAATGCTTCGATATTCACATAGATAGAATTGTCATTTTATTTCTTCTGAGATATTTTAATGTTGGTTCCTTTTTAATATATATTATTTTATTTTATTTTATTTTCTTGTACCGGGAAGGATTTGATTATGAAAGCGGGGTTAGATTCAGTCGTCAAGATTCTGCTTGGAATGGAAGTAGATACCATGTATGGGACAAATGAAGAAGGCACCCGGTTTGCCCATGCTTTCGATGAAGCAAACAAACTTACCCTGTATCGTTTTGTTGATTTCTCCTGGAAAATCAAACGGTTCTTCAACATTGGGTCAGAAGCAAAGCTGCGGAATGATATTAAACTGATGGATCAATTTATTTATAAATTAATCAACAGAAAGATTGAAACATCCCATAATTCATCAGACGATGAGCTACCTGCAGTGAGTTAATTACCTTCCATTCCATTAAGTAATGATTAGTTTAGTATCTTAATATATATGATTAATGCGGATGAGTGACAGTTGAAGAAGGGAGACATGATTTCAAGGCTTTTGGAAGTGAAAGGGAATGATCCAAAGTACTTGAGAGACTTGATTTTGAGTCTCATTGTTGCCGGCAAAGACTCAACGGCAAGCACGATTACGTGGGTTATTTATATGCTCTGCAAGCACCCTCATATGCAAGAAAAGGTTGCGAAGGAAGTTCGAGAAGCGGCAAATCTGAAGGATGATTCAAGCATTGTTGAACTTGCAGACAGTCTTAATGAAGAAGCTCTTAACAAAATGCAGTATCTCTATGCAGCTTTGACCGAGACACTCAGGCTCTACCCTGCAATTCCACTGGTAATTTGACTAACTTCTTAATTAAACCAAATGCATACATATTGCAAGGGAAATGGTTTCCGAAGGCTCTGTTTATTTCTTTCCCTTACTTCACTTTTGATTTATTCAATTCAAGGCCAGAAATAAACAGATGTGCATACTTTCTAAATTTTTTGAATTATTTTGAATCGTTGTTGACTATTTATTTTACAATTTGTGTGATGACATATGAACTGTCGACAAAGAATGCGAAGATCTGTTCATCTGATGATACCTGGCCAGATGGATTTAGTGTCAAAAAAGGTGATATGGTGGCATACAATGCTTATAGCATGGGCAGGATGACGTATCTATGGGGTGATGACGCACAAGAATTTCGGCCAGATAGATGGCTCGACGAAAATGGCGTTTTCCAGGAAGAAAGCCCTTTCAAATTTATAGTCTTCAGTGTAAGAGAATAGCATCGATACATGCCACATTTTATTTATTTATTTATTGAAAAAAGAAAAAGAATTGAAGAAATTTTGTGATTTACATAAACAGGCGGGTCCAAGGATTTGTTTAGGGAAGGACTTTGCTCGTCGACAGATGCTAATGTTTTCTGCTGTGCTATTCGGGAGCTTCATATTCAAGTTGAAAGAAGAGAACAAAGTGGCCCGTTACACGACCAAGATCACCCTCCATATTGATGGGGGCCTTCATGTCCATGCCTCTGTCAGATAAGGATGCTCCCATAGATAGCGTTTCAGCGCTACTGTATATGCTATATCGCTGGATGCATCAATCGCTTTTTTATTTCAATTGTTGCTCTAAGAGCATATCTACTGGCGAAATAAAGAATAAACAAGGTTATGAACCAACTATATTACATTTTTCCTTCGCCAAAATTATCCAATGATGAAATCTAAATTATTCCTTCGCCAAAATAAAGAATAAATCAATGAGGGTGTCTAATACCCAGCCCGATTTTATCCAACCCGGTTTCCGACTTCCAGTGGCGGGATGGCGGTGGCGCCCGCAAGCAACAACGCGGGAGAAAATATAGTTATACTTTTCAGTCTTTTCCTATCCACTGTAGGATATTTCAAATTCTCTTGAATCCCTAACCACGTGACTATTTTGCGCAAACCAAACGGCTATTTATGTGAAACGCGCCCAGCCGTCGGATGAGATTAGATCCAACGGCAGAGACATGGGAAGAAAAAGTATATAATCACCTAGCCTGGTAAGGAAAGATCTCATACGATTTCGCACCAAAATAGTCTCTGAAAACAACAGAGAAGGTCCTTGTCCTCATCAAAACCTAATTCCTTCCACGTTAATTCACATAATTAACACAGAGAAACCCTAACGAGGTCTTAACAATGGAGGAGGAGGGTTATGGTGGTAATGTGCCGCTGGGTTCTTACAAAAATCCGCTGCTGGGTTCTAATGGTATGCCGCTGGGTTTTCGGTTTCATCCGACCGATCAGGAATTGATCAGTTTCTTCCTCTACAACAGATTCCTCCACAGAGAGTCCTTAATGGCGGACTGCAACAACTTTAATCTTATCCACGAGTTCGACCTCTTCGCCAAGACTCCACCGTGGGTGGTTTGGGAGAATTTCGGCGGACCGGGACTTGAAGATCAAGATTTGTACTTCTTCTGCCAACTCAAGACTCGAAGCCAGGCGCGCATCAAACGTGAAATTGACGCCGGTGGTACGTGGAGCGAATCCAATTCAAAGCCGGTTAAGGATTTGCAGAATTTAAAAGCTCTGGGGAAAAAGAGGAATTTGCGGTATGAGAAGGAAGGGTGTGAGCATGACGGTGACTGGCTCTTGGAAGAGTACAGCATTCTTCCTAGTGTAGTTGCTGGCGCTGATGACTCCGATCACGAAATTGGAAAGGTGGTTCTCTGCCGACTTAAAAAGAATTCTAGAAGCGGAAACAAGAAGAATTGTTCGAACTCAACCCAACAAGTGAACGAGCAGCCGGCAAAAAAGAGAGCAAGAAAAGAAGTCAAGGAGAAGCCGGCAAAAAAGAAGGCAAGAAATGAAGTCAAGCAGAGACCGGCGAAAAAGAAGGCAAGAAACGAAGTGGGATCACAAAATACTACTAGTGTGATCACCCATACTGTTGAGGAACTACAAAACTGCCCTAGTACTAGCAGTGCTCCTGTCGTGCCCTTCGATGAAACCAATTACAAGATGATTAGTGACGCTATTAATCATGATCAGCAGTGCATAAGCAACATTGACGGTAGTACAATGCCCACAAATTTTTCTGATCATGATTATGTGCCGGTAAGCTTTGCCAGCGAATGTGGTGAGTTTCTTTTGAAGGATGAAGACTTTCTTTTGAAGAACGGTGAAGATATGTTTTTTGACCTCGAGGATTTGTTGCCACCATTGGACTGTGGATCTGCATGGTCACTAGAGAAGCTGCCTCAAATTGACGGAACTCAAGAGCCTTTGCCGTTGGATGGGATGAGTTGTTGGAACGACTGTTTGTGGATGGGCAATTGTGTTCAATGATCAGTAGATCGGAGACGTATAGGTGACTACGGCTGTCTGATTTCGACGGCGAGAGATTGTAATTTCTGTTTTAGTTTATATATAAGATTTTTCTTTGATCTCTTGTTGTTATTGAGTTACTTCCTGATCAACGTGTAATTGTTTACTCAGAATGTATGGACTCACAAGTTGGTTTTTAACATGAATTGAAACTATGGAAAAGCACAGAAACACATTGGCATAACAATGAAAGAATCCGTGGCGCTAAATATTCCGTCGGAGCCAATGAAAGATCGATCACATATTTGTTCGGAAAATTTAATCACACAAATCTAGAACCAGTTCAGATCCAAAGGACAAATACGAGATTGTATAATTATCAAGAGCCAAAAAAAAGAGCAAAATGAAATCATTGTATTCCTTACAGCATTCAAAAACGTCCCAGTAATACGACCACCAAGTCGCTTGAGACAATCCATGTTGTTGCACCATGGTACCTCTGTTCCTGCAGCATTCAAAGATATCCGGACACATCAGTCGTTGCACCATGTAGTTGCTAATGTCCTTTGAGGGTTGCTTGGAATTGAAGTTTCAAATCTACCTTCCATGGGCTTTATTAAGTCAACTCATCCTAATCTGAACACCGTCTTATTGTTAATCTAACAATGCAGAACAGTCCCATCATCATCGTGATCTGCATTGTTGTCGAATCCATCTGACCCAAAGCAATCCCAATTTAAGACGCGTAAACACCACATCTTACGCCTGTATTTCCAATCACTGCTAGTTAGCAGTCACAACCTACTCTACTATCTACAGATATCTGCCCAGCATTGTGATAATCATTGATTCGTCCATAATCCCCTATAAATGAAAAGTAACCAAAACAAGATTAAGAAAATCATTACTAGTCTTCTTACAGACCTCCATACTTCAAAACATGTCCGAGTCATCAATGTAAAACCTAGAGAATTAAGAACAAAGGAGATAAAAAAGATGCAATGCAACACTCTGAAAGCATATAGATGGCAGAACAACTGATCTCACGAAAGCGAACAGTATCTCAAAGCACATTACAATAAAATTTCACCAGTATAGAACTACACCCATCTGTGGTTTCTTATGCATCAACATGTAAGGTACTATTTTAACCATCTCCATTTCCAATTTAAAGCCTAGATCAAGAGGAACAGTGACATAAGTAACAAATAACTTAGGACTGGTCATTCTACCGTTCTGCTAACTCATTTCAGATGAGAAAGCGTTGAAGGATAAAGAACAAGTTCAACATGAAGCAATTGAATTTTTTTCATAGACTAAACTATGTTTAGAGGATCCTTATTCCAAAAAAGCATTACAAACCAATATATTTATCGCTAGATACAACAGGTTAGGAGAACTAAATCCTGTATATGACCAACTGGTTTGGACACCAGTAGCCTCGTGCCGGCCCAAACTGTCTCGGCTTCCCTAGTTGCAAAACTTAAAAATTCTGATGCATTTGGTAAGTTAAACTTTAAATTCCAAAATCACATAATCTAGTCATGTATAACTAAAATGAGTTGCATCAACCCCAGCCTCCACAAACCCAGTCCCCTACTTGCGGGAGAGGACTCTTTATTATGCATCAGCCATAGGCCCATAGGCTATAGTATAACAGTAATTTCTGGCCGGTGAGGGAGTGATCAGAACAAACCATATGGGAGGAAAAACAACAAAACACATACAACTAGATTTGCAAACCTACAAACTCACACATACTAAAATTTGAATTGATTAAGAACAAACTAGAAAACCAAAAAACTACACATTTTTCTTTTGATATGTTACTATTCCACTCATGAGGTGAGAAAACATTGACGCGCAATGAACAAGTAAGCGTTATCCAGTAATTGCATTCGCTGATCAATCAACGATAAAAGATCATTTTTCCTACGAAAGCATTCTGAAACACCATACATTCATCATAGCATGTATTCTGTCCTATTATACCATCGGTTGAGACTTTGGAGTATCGAGCCATTACGTCTTCTCCCTAGTTGCCATGCCAAACATGAATCCAGTAAATGATATCCTAACCAATCGCAAGTAGTGCACTTGCAAATGACAGAGCAATTCAAATGCAATGTACAAGGAAAACTATTCACACTAACTTGAACCACAAGCAATTTATCAAACAGTTGGCAGGCGACTCACATCGGTGATCCAAATTACTCAGACTATTACCTCGCCGGATTTTATCCGACCCGGTTCCGGACTTCCACTCTCCTCCTCCTCACACTTGGCGGGAATGATGGCTCGGCGTTGGTGAACGCTCGAGAAAACGACGTAAATGAAATTTGGTAAAAATGGAAAATTACAATTCGGTTTTGGTAAAAATACCAAAATTTGGGCAAATAAATAAAATACGAAAAATTTGAGATACCGTTGATACCCTCCATATGGATAATTAAAAGACATCATCCACCGTTGGATAGGACTAGATCCAACGGTTGAAAATGGGGCAAAACTCCATATTTAGCAATAGTTACTGTAGCAGTGCACTACACATTGCGAGAGAGAGAGAGAGAGAGAGAGAGAGAGAGAGTTTCTAAATTCATCGGAAAACCCATTTCCGAGTCGGAATTGTTCTCTTTCGCCGATCATTCAAATCTTCAAGAATGAAAATCTAGAGCCCTGATTAACTTAACAATGGCGAATTTCTACGGCAATGGGCTGGTGCGTTCTTACGGCGACGTGCCGCTGGGTTTTCGATTCCGTCCAACCGATCAAGAACTGGTCGGTTTCTATCTTTCCAACAGAGTCATCGCCGGAGAGCAGTTTATGGCGTACTGCCGGAGCTTCTTGCACGAGTTCGACCCCTTCGGAGAGACGGAACCCTGGGTTATCTGGGAGAATTTCGGCGGACGTTCCCTTGTGGATCAAGACTTGTACTTGTTCTACGAACTGCATTATCTGCCGTCGAACTACATCAAACGCACCATTGACGCCGGAGGCACCTGGAGCCAAAGCTCATACAAGACGGTTAAGGATTTTGACGGAAAACAAATTGGAGATAAGAGGTGCTTCAAGTATAAGAACGAGGGGTGTGAACAGGACTGTGGCTGGCTCCTAGAAGAATACATTCTTAATCAAACCCAAGAAATCGTTGATGGCAATGGCTCCGATCATAAATCCCGAAAGGTTGTTCTTTGCCGGCTTAAAAAGAATCCGAGGTGCGCGAACAAGACAGATCATCCAACCCAAGAATTGAAGGAGAAACCGGAGAACAAGAGAGCTAGGATAAGTAGTTCTCTTGTGCACTTTGATGAAAGCAATAAGAAGATCAGTGGAACTAATCAAGATCAGGAGTGCAAGAGCGGCATTGACCTTAATGCAATGCCGCCAGATTTTTCTGATCATGATTGTCTCACGACGACCAGTGGCGTTTGTTCTTGTCCGATATGCTTGGATGGCGGAGGTGGTGAACCGCTTTTGGAGGATGAAGACGATGAAGATTCGCTTAAAGACGTCGACTTATCGTTAGGACCAAAGGTGCTGCCTCAGTTTGACGAAACTTAAGTTGTGCCTCGGCCAGCTTCAACCGGCTTTGAGGATTGACTGTTTGCAGATGAAAGCTATTTTGTCAATGACCGGTGGAAGAGATGTGGAGGTGACGACGGCTTTCTAATCTCCACCGTGTGCAGAAGCAGAGTTTTGATCACGAGAGACTGTAATTTCGCTACTTAGTATATAATAAGATGTTCCTCTGATTTGATTTCTTATTGTTTTTGGTTAGTATATGAGGAAATTCATCAGAATGATCAATGTATTGCCAGTTTGTTTTCTACGGAAATTCGAATTGTGAATGCAACTTTTGAATTCGATAAAATCAACTCTAGTTTTATGAACAAGTTAACTATATTTGTGTAATCGAATTTGCAAAATCGATTACAAATGATTTTGCAGAAGATACAATGATTTCGTATAAGGATTATATTAAAACGACGCCCTAGGGCGGCATGCTGTAGGTTTACAAACCTTGTTCCGCAAGTAAAACGGGCAGGACAGTGCCCACAAGGAAGAAAGAAGCAATCCCTTGGACCATATCAAAGCAAATAACACGAAGACACCGAGTATTGTCGCTACCCCTTCATTTGTTGACTTGCCTTGAACTGCAAGGTACCCTTCCAAATCTCTTCTTTGTTTGAAATAGATTCATAAGATGAAGTACCCCAGGTCCAAACTAAAACCATCATCATCCTCTTATGGTGAAAGCAATCGGGTGCCCTCAGATTCTGCCTCCCCTGCTTGAAAGTCTTTTCTGTCATCTGCGGAACTTTCAATCGCATTACAAAATCTAAAGGCCGAATTAAGAGGAGCACGGTCATCATGCCTACATGTAGACGTCGAGGTAGATGTACATAGACAATCTGCAAACTAGCTACAGGGACTGAATTCAATGCAATCGAAAGTAACATTGACGAAAGAGGAACTCTGTGAAAACTACCAGGATTTAAAACGTGTTTCGGGCTAAATTTTTCAGATGGCTAGGTGGAGTTTGTGTGTTCCCTCAATGGTGTATGAAATCCGATTGGGTCGGATCTTAATTTTTCAGTGTTCCAGTAACCAAAATACATATTTTCTCAGTCAAGAATTACAATCTCCTCAACTGCACGTTCCGATGTTCTAGTCAAATGTTATTACCAAATGGTATTATTGACATAGGAAACCGACTACCAAAAATCAAGCGACCTACCAGTATGCATCTACCCTTCAAAGTGCAAACTTCAAACCTCTCATCACACACATTAACATACAAAACTACCAAAACCCATCTCAAATATCAACCACCTCTCTCTCTCTCTCCCATGGCTGCCTCATGGGAGGAAAGCGTCGAATACTCCATCAACACGATCTACCTCCTCTTCTCCGCCTACCTCGTCTTCGTCATGCAGCTCGGCTTCGCCATGCTCTGCGCCGGCTCCGTTCGAGCCAAGAACGCCATGAACATAATGCTCACCAACGTCGTCGACGCCGTGGTAGGTAGCCTCTCCTACTACCTCTTCGGCTTTGCCTTTGCATTCGGAGAAGGCTCAAATGCCAACCCTTTTATTGGTACAAGTTTCTTTGCTCTCAAGGACATTCCCAACTCCACCTACGACTATGACTACAGCTTCTTCCTTTTCCAATGGGCTTTTGCCATAGCCGTTGCGGGTATAACTAGTGGGTCAATTGCTGAGCGTACCCAATTTAGTGCTTACCTCGTTTTCTCTTGCTTTCTATCTGGGTTTGTGTACCCTGTGGTGGCTCATTGGGTGTGGTCTTCCACTGGGTGGCTTAGTCCAAACTCGAGTAACTTGTTGTTGGGCTCTGGGGCAATTGATTTTGCCGGGAGTGGCGTGGTCCATTTGGTTGGCGGGGTTGCCGGGCTTTGGGGCTCTTTCATCGAAGGCCCCAGAGTGGGCCGGTTTGACTCGTTTGGGAAGGCCACGCCCATTAGAGGCCATAACGCGACGCTCGTGGTGCTTGGGACGTTCTTGTTGTGGTTCGGTTGGTTTGGGTTCAATCCCGGCTCGTTTGATAAGATTCTTGTGGCGTATCCGGACACAAGTGATCAAGGGAATTGGACTGGCGTAGGCCGAACAGCGGTTGCAACTACGTTAGCTGGATCGACTGCTGGAATCGTTACCCTATTCGGCCGGCGCTTGCTAGTGGGTCATTGGGATGCACTAGATGTTTGCAACGGAGTGCTTGGTGGGTTTGTAGCGATAACGTCGGGATGTGCCGTGGTTGAACCGTGGGCTGCCGTTGTCTGTGGTTTCTTCGCAGCTTGCGTTCTAATCGGGTTCAACATCTTGGCCGCAAAACTACAATTTGATGACCCGTTGGAGGCGACCCAATTGCACGGTGGGTGTGGTGCGTGGGGTTTGATATTTACAGGGCTGTTCGCGAAAGAGGAGTTTGTTGTCCAAGCTTATAATGCAGGCGCCGTCGGTACAGTACGGCCTTACGGTCTCTTTATGGGCGGCGGATGGAGGCTGCTCGGAGCCCAAGTGGCTGAGCTTTTGGCCATTGTGGACTGGGTTAGCTTGACAATGGGTCCTCTCTTCTACACCCTTCACAAGCTCAAGATTTTGAGGATCTCTGTGGCTGACGAAATTGCAGGTCTTGATGTTTCCACTCATGGAGGCCATGCCTATGTTCATACAGAAGAACACCAACCTCGCTTTTACGCAGATTACGTACGCATTCAAGGCAATAGATCGTGACTCGAGATCCAGCAACATACTGCTCTGGTTCTTCTTGATCTCATAGCATTATGCAGAGTGATTCAAATTGATGTACCTACTGCAAGTATTGTATTCAAGTTATGAATGAAATTCAAAACGAAAAAAAGGCAGAACGGAAGTCTGACACGAACAAAATACATCTTACTCTTTTGAAGTGAATCAAAACAATGGCCAAAGTGCATTTACATGTTAACAGGTTTTAAATTACAGTAGGGTAAGGCTTGTTATATACACAGTTCCTGAATGCAAGATGTAGACGAACCTCACCGGACATGAGAATCATAGGGTAGAAAAACAGGATCTGGCATAACAAGAGGCAGTTTTTCTACGTACATAAATAGTCTCTTGCGGTCCTCTCTTAAGATTGATGATAAATCGAGAGCATCGCATTTCTCAGTGTAGATCCAAAGATCACCTGAGTTGATTCTTTTGAGACTATCGCGACAAAAGGGGCATGACTGAGACCTACCACGCCTGAAACAAACAGCAGAAAGCATCAGGTTCTGCTCGATATTATGAAATGGAAATAAAAAGCATTTAAACAAGGAAAAGGAAAATCCAAATTCCAGGTTTACGCATCAGTATCATTCGATTAAACAAGGCCAATTCTGAAAGAAGTCGTTGGCCATTTTAAACTTTCATCTGAGCCGAACGGGGTAACTCAAAGACTTAATGATGGAAACGTTATAAAGACACATGGTCCAATGTGTACGAGAGTATCCCAAAAAATGAAATGATGACCTAATGAACGTTGTTAACACTTATTCGAGGTAGAATTTCAGTTCCATTAATCTGTGGCATGCAAGATGGAAATCATCAACAAGAAATCACTCTTGCTAACAGAAATCACAGTTCATGGATACAACGAGAATATGCTGTATACAAATAAGTTGAAATTATAAAAGAAAACACAAGAAAAAAAGGCCAAAAAGCTTACCAGTCTCGATAACACTTCAAACACAATGTGTGACTGCAGTTAGGCAACACGACTTTTCTGTTCACCTCCATGCAAATTCCACACTCTTCTTCTCTTTCAATCTCAATTTCAGAGAGTTTTCCCCTCTCGGATTCATCCCTTCTTTTGTATCTGGCTGTGCAAATCTCTTTCTGTTTCCTCTCCTCCACATCTGTGATTCCCCTTTGAAGTTGCAACAAAGAAGGAAATATGACAGCTGCCCATGAAAATAAAAGTGTTCACAAAACATAATCCATGAATATCGAGGAAGAAATAGTTATATCCATTGCCACTCCCACCACCCCCCCCCCCCCTAAAAAAAAAAAAGCCCTTCCACCGCCCCCCTCGCATCCTCCCAATATGTACTTGCAGCACAAAGCATTTGCCTACAAATATTACCACTACAATAAGCATTTACGTACATCTTTACTGAATCTCACTTACCATAAAACTCTCTCATGCTGGCTTTCCTTTCGTAAACAGACATGGTGGTCTTTCCATCAGGATAAGTCTGCACAAATCAATTGCATTCCCACAACCAAACAAGAAGTCAAATAAAATTACTACATTTTCTGAAGATAGTATGACATGAATGAATTAAAAATTGAGAAAATCGACGATGAAATTACAAAGCATGCCAGACAATAAAGACCAACAGACACAACAAAAACCAAAAACTTGACACCAACACCCTGAAGGCCACTATCCCAATAGGCCAGCAGGCCCGGCAATCATACTACCACAGTCGAGAATGCGTGTTCACTCCATAGGCTATCAGTTCTCGGTGAACTAGCAGGAAATTTAAACCAACTATTATACTACTGTTGTACTTCAACATGTTCTGTATGCAGCAAACGTTCCGAGGAATCCATTTCAAATTCCTTTTTACTCTCTATCATCTTTCTCTCAGCTCTCTCTCATCACGAAAACTGAATCACGCATTGACATATAACGAAACTCGATTGAGAAAAAAGAATGTACCATATAAATAAGAATTCGAAGCAAGCCGAGTGCTCCGGCGAGGTGACAGTCAGTCCACTGGACTAGAAAGAGGAAAAAGTTGGCCGCCGGACAGTAAGACAGTCTCATCTGAAGACGTGCTCCGTCTTTCTCCCTCGGATAATCCAGTGCCCTGAACAAAAACAGTGGCCAAACAAAGCATTTGATCAACAAGCATTCCACAATTATTACATCTCCAAAGTCCAATTAATGCACGAAATCAATAAAACCCACATCATTAATACATAATTACACAGTAAAAATCAATTTTTGATCCTAAGAAATTTTTTTTTTTTAATCTATGAAAAAAAATAAGTCTTTAAATCGACCCTACGAGTATAAAACATAAAAATTGGAAGAAAAAAAAAACCATGAAAAAAAAAAAAAAAAAAAAACTCCTAAATTTAGTGCAGCAGAGGAGCGGAAAATTAAGCGAAAATTCATATATTTAGTGGATAATTGAATTGAAGGAGAAGGCGGAGACTTACAGAGTATTGGCGTGCTGAATATCTGCTTGAAGCGCTTTAAGAGAGTCCCTGAACGGTTTTCCCATGACTTGGAAATTTTCCCGGAAAATTATTTTCCCACCAACCAAACAGAAAATAAGAAATAACAGTTCAAAAACCCCTAAAGTCTCAACCTTTATATTTATCCCCTTATCCCCTCAGCTTCTCGAAACAACGAAACTAGAGAGACAAAAGCTCAAACCTTAACTGCACTGTCCGCTTCAAACTCCATAAACAAGCCAGAGGGTCCCGCTTTTTAAATTCCTTATCCAACTGACCAAATTTTAGATTTACGAATGATCCGCTGCGGTGAAGACTTTAACGTTCCCTGTTAAGTAGCTATTAACTGCGAGCCACGTGGTTTACTGGAGGGTTTGAATTTTTGGTATCGTGACGTGGAGAGGATTGATTGGCGGCTTTGAAGATACGTGCAGGAAGAAAATAACCAGGCGGCGCAGCGGGTAGGGGAGCACCAGGTTTTGTGAAAAACCATGGAAAGGACGAGTCGTCCAAGGCCACTGGCCAACCATGACGCGTAATTTGATTAAGTTTTTGTTGGATAGATAATTATGATTAACTTGATGTCTATCACGACAGATTTTTCAATGTGATAAAAGTACGAGTATTTACGTCATATATTAATAATAATATACAAGTGAATAAGCACTTGAATAAAATTACCTTCTCTTGCATTGTAACATATGATATATTATTTCGTGTTCCAAGTTAAAAAACATCTTTGATTTTAACATAGTTGAATTTGATTAAGTTTGTTGAATAGATAATTATAATTATAACTTGATGTCTATTACGATAAATTTTTTAGTGTGATAAAAATACAAGTATTTACATCATATATTAATAATAATATACAAGTGAACAAACACTTGAATAAAATTACCTCTCGTTGCATTATAACATATAACATATTATTTCGTGTTCCAAGTTGAAAAACATCTTGTCTTTAACATAGTTGATACGTTTCAAATGAATAAAAGGAAGGCTAATCCTCATATTAAATAATCTAAATTATGATTAATCATGGTTTGTGGATAAGGACACCCTTATCCTTGGTGGCCCACCTGAAATAATTGTGGCTCAACACAATAAAGCAACATGTAAGTTTGAAGGAAAATAATCTCTCTCCATCTTTTCCTCCTAATCCATCAAATTTAAAGATTCAGATTTTGAAATTTGATATAACAATTACAAACAGAAATTCACTTTAAAAATTATAATAATTTTAACCGTTTGATCAAATTTCAACAATTCAGATCCTTAAACTTGATGAATTTGAAAGACAGGATCCTTAGAAGATCCCTTTCCAAATTTGAAAACACATTAAACTATTCATTTCTTTGTTACCGAGAGAAATACTATGTTTTTTTTATATGGATTTTTTGTTAATTGCCATGCTTTGGCACAATTTTTTTTGTTAATATTATATGATATTACGTCGGTAATAACAGTTTATAAAAAATCTCACTTTAATAAAATCTCTTTAACATTTCTCTAATTACCAAACACATTCTCTCTCCTCCCCTTTAGTTCTCTCTTCGAACCCAGAAAACATTTTCCTTGTCGACATAGCATCTGTTACTTCCGACAACTCCCATCAGGATTTGGATCCTCATCGGAACCCCTTCTTAGGGATCTAGGGATCAACGCACACGAACAGTTGATCAAAAATCATGTTGTCGTAATTAAAAGTTTTTTATATTTTTAAAAGTAAAACAATCTCGTTTTACGTGAAAAATATAAAAAAAAAAAATTATGACTTAATCAACGATCTGTATGCGTGTTGATCCCTATGATCCTCAGAAAGAAGATCCGGCGAAGATCCAATTCCCTCCCACCCGATCCCATTCATTTCCCCGCCTCCGCATCCCCTTCGTATTCTCTCTCTTCCGATAAATACTGAAAGTGGAGCTCAATAATTCTCATCATCTCCATCTTCATCAGGATCAAGATTCAAAAAACGACATTTGCAGGACAATGTCAAAGTCGTCATCGGAGACCTTTATATTCTTATTATATTTTTGTACTGTATACAATTTTATATGATATTTTTTTACCCAAAAAATAAAATAAAAAATAAAAAATGACGATGTGAATAATCATATCATTTAAGTTAGTCAGAATCTAAATTTAATTAAAAACTATTTAATAAACCAATAATTAAAATTAAAAAAAATTATTAATTAAATAATAATTATGGTATACGATGAGTCTTCCTCATTCATTTCCCTTTCAATTCTGGTTCTTGTTCATATTTTCTTTTTCACATCATTCATATCCACTACAATCCAAATCAATTCTTATATAGCAAGATTCATTGGCATTGAAGAAGAACCCGAGAAACTGAAGGACATTAACCCCGTGATGATTATTAGCAGCCCAATATATGAACGTAATTAGTTTTATTGGAACAACTACAAATTTGATTTTCCCTGTCTGTTCATCATGCTCGCAGTGTGGTGTGTTACATATCTCCACCATTTGATAAGCTCAGTACTTTTGTTGGGTTCATCTTTATAAAATTGATAAGTTTTTCGGGTTTTCTTTTGTATATTGATAGGGCATCAAATGTTTTCATTGCCCTAAACAACTTAGTTCCTCATAGTTCTCCCAAGTTTTAGGAAAAGGGACTTCTTCTAATGAAATTACTGATGAAGTTGATGCAGTTGATGCAGTTGAATTGCCCTTTGCATCCAATATCTCATAGTTCTCCCAAATTGCATTAGTCTAAAAAATATGTAACAAATAAATCAGTGTCTTAATACGATCGTCCTTTGCATCTCACCCACATTCTTCTTTAACATTCAACACAACTAACCAGATATACGATTTAGAGCTGCTATCGACCACATTATTGTTCAATCATGGATACTTCTGCAGCAGGAAGGAGGGGGATTTCCCCTTGTCGGTTCCGTCCATTACCTTTTTTCCTCCTCTTCTTCCCTAATCTGATACAGTTGCCACGTTCGATTACATGTTTTGGCCAACTCTAGTGAAACAAAGTTGTAGACCAGAGTGACTATCATACATGATGAGTTTAATTGCATGAAAGGCATAATAGGCATAATCAAGAGTCACATACCTTGGAGCACAAGTATCCTTGTTCTTGTTCATGATCTGCATTCTTCCACTGAAAGCATGGTGGCTGTGCAAACCAAGTTAAAACGGATCGGTGCAAAGAGTGATGGAATAGAACAATGGGTCACCTCTCAATGTAGACCTACGTAAACATGGGAAGCTGTCATTACTGCTGTTTTTGTCATTAAACTGATGCAGGATTAAGTAGAACCCAAATGACTGCATCGAGTTTATACAATCCGACGTTCAACTTCAAGCCACACAGGAACCTCCACAGTATTATGCATGAGCCTGCTCCTATTCAAACGTGATGACTATGTATCAACGCTCTGGATAACAGATGTGACGCAACATCCTTCAGAATAAGCACTTATCAAAACACCTGCACTATGCAAGTGGCCTCTTATCAGTAATGGAAAAGAGTTGAGCCATTGCATGACGGCATGGACTCGAAATCATTTGGTAACTAATATAACATCTAATCCAATAAAATCTATAGATCGACTAGAAAAAAAAAAAAAAAAAACTGCACTATGCAACTGGTAAGTGAAACCGATAATTTCGAGCAATGTGCTAGCAATAGAACTGAAAAAGCCCTAACTGTTTACCATATAATATAGGGAACTTTAACGAAAAGCTTTCGGTATTGTTCACTTTAACGAAAAATCACATTTGTACACTAAAAAGTCAATTCTGGTACTATACATTTTATTTTTTATTTTATCCTTATCGTTAAAATTCAAAGTTTTCAAGTTTTTTTTTTTCATTAGTTTTCTTGAAAATATATCCTTGCGAACAAAGAGTGTACACAACTGTGCAACAATGTAAAGCAATGGTTACCTTCAGAACCCTACATTAACGCAAAATGTTTTCGGTAAGCCCAAAAACACAAAAACCCAATTTGTCAAAATGTTATTTTCTAAAGAACTTTAATGAAAAGTTTTATGTTTATTTTAACGAAAAATTATATTTTTACACTAAAAAAACAATCATAATACTATTTATTTTACTCTTTATTTTATCCTTATAGTTAAAACTCAAAATTTTCAAACAATTTTAATTAATTTTCTTATTTTCTATAGTCCATTTTGCGTTAATCTAGGGTTCTGAAAGTAACTATTGCTTTACATTAACCACCTCGTGTAAAAATTAAAATCTCACGTTGGTATGGACTATGGACAGCTCCTTTTATGTGGGGCGATCATGGCGGCACACATGCGGCCAAACCAAGCGGCCGAAAGCGAGACACGTCTTCTCCCGCCACACTAGAAAAACGCAAGTTCGTATATACCCCTACATTTGAATCCCAATTCCAGTAACACCCTTCTTCCTGTTTCCCCATATTAACGCGAAAACATTCGAAAATTTGACAGATCGGTGTCGTTTTTCTGAAGGGTATTTAAGTAAACTCATCCCATCCTTCCAGGTTAAAGGTCGGTTTCCTTTTCTTCGCCTGACCCCAATCTGTCCCTCTGTGTTCCAGTGTCTTTCTGTCTTCACTTTCTTCCCAACCAAAATCCGTAGACTTTCCCTTTTTTCTGTTGCTGAAAATGTCCCCGCAAACCAGAAGAATGACGTTCCCGAAGGTCGTCATTGAGAGAGACTCGGACTCCGAGCAGAGCTCATCCGAAGAAGACGAAGAACAACAAGAGGAAGATGAAGTGTTGGAGAGCGAAAACGAAGCCAAAGTCGAGGAGGTTTTGGACGAGAAGAAGAAAGGGAAATCACCCATTACTATTAGCCTCAAGAAAGTCTGCAAAGTAAGCTCCTTTAACATTTTCGGTCCGTTTGATGATCATTTCGTTTTAATTTCGGTTTTCTATAAATTGGGTTTTTGTGTTTTGGGGTTTTGTTGGCGGTTCGTATAGGTGTGCAAGAAGCCGGGGCATGAAGCTGGATTCAAAGGGGCTACTTACATTGATTGCCCAATGAAGCCCTGCTTTCTTTGTAAAATGCCTGGTAACTATTTGATATTTTGTTACTGAATTGGGTTTGCTATTGTTTGCTATAATCCGGTAACTTTATGTAATTTTTGTCTTAATTGTGTGTTTTTCTATGTGGGTTTTGTGTATTAAAGGCCACACTACAGTGGCATGCCCACACCGAGTGGCTACTGAGCATGGGGTTGTCCCAGCACCCCATAAAAATACCCGTAACGCGCTGGAGTATATGTTCGAACGCCAGATTAGACCTCGCGTTGCTCCGGTATGCCTTAACTATTTGCCTTGTGTTAGCTGAAATTTGTTGGTTTTATGTTTGCTGCTTACAGAAAATTTTCGGGCAACTATTATGTACCAGTCTCTTTTTAGCCGTACTGTGACTACATTTGATGCGATTAGCTTTGATGAATGCATGACAAGCCAACTCTTTGTGCCTTTGTATTGGTTTTCACTTGCTAAATCATGTGAATCGAACTTTTTACTCCTTTGGCGAGTATATAATGGCAGTAATGCTGTGGTGGTGTATTTGTTATGTTTCTGCATTTTTTTCGCAGAGTAAGTTTATATCTAGTGTTATGAAATTTTTATATTTTCTGTTGCCTTTTGATAGATCAAGACAGCATATGTGATCCCAGATCAAGTAAGTTGTGCGGTTATTAGATATCACAGTAGACGGGTGACAAGCTTAGAGTTCCATCCAACGAAGAATAACATCCTTTTATCTGGAGATAAGGTAAGTCTCACCTATAGCTTTTGTTTTGACTTGGTCGAGGTTTATGTTGCTCAAGATTTTGATTGTTCAATGATGGTTGACTAACTTAAATTGAATGATGTTTAATGATTGTTTGCGTCTCTTTGGCTGTGGTTCATTGTCAAGAAAGGACAACTTGGAGTTTGGGATTTTGTCAAAGTACATGAAAAGATTGTTTATGGAAATGTACACTCTTGTATACTCAACAACATGAAGTGAGTTCTTTATTTATTTATTTTTACGCACACGCATACATGTAAATCATATGTTTTCATGCGCGCACACACACATACACACTTTATGTTGATTTTATTGTTTCCATAACAGAAAAAGTTTGCACATTAAAACTCTTGCAGGTTTAAACCTGCAAGTGATGATACAGTATATGGTGCATCCTCAGATGGAACCATTAGTTGCACTGATTTGGAGACTGGAATTTCATTATCCTTGATGAACCTCAACCCTGATGGATGGCAGGTAATCGTATTCCTAACTATATTCGCTGTTAATGAATGAATGTCATGTAGGAGTGATGAAACTTTTGTCACTGCCTAACAAATGTTTGAAGAATGCAACCGCCGCTGAAAGTTACAATATTTGATGTTTTCTTTTGTTGTTTTTTTCCCATCACTTCTTTCCTCTAGTTTGCTGTTATATATATATAGATGACACAAACACACGTAACTGTGTTTTTTCTCTCGGTTGTTACATTTTTGAGCCTGTTTCTCAATTTGAAAAGCTTGTCGTGTCACTGTTCGTCTTAATTAGTTGCAATCTTAATGCTGAACATATAAAGTCGTTCATCTTAGTCTCAGTTTAATTTTATAGAAACTGATTTGTATATATGGATTGTTTTTAGGGGCCAAACAGCTGGAGAATGCTTTATGGAATGGATATCAATGCAGAAAAAGGTGTTGTGCTTGTTGCTGACAACTTTGGCTTTCTGTACATGTACGTATATTTTACCTGTTTTTGTTTCTTAAGTTCTTAACTGAGATAAAGAAAGATATAATCAGATAATAAAGAAACGGGAAATTTGCATGCAACTATTGTATTGTGTAGTCAGTTGATACAGTTACATTGTTTAGCACGTGTTTCCATTCTTCCCCCATTCCCTGTCAGATGTCATATTTTCCCCAGCTAGAATATTTGGCAAGACAATTATTGCTTGCTTTGTTTTCTTTTTTGGGGTTGGTTAATATATTGCTTTAATTGTTAATTTGTTTTATGTTATAGGGTTGATTCTCGCTCCAATGACAAAACTGGGAAGCCAATTTTGATCCATAAGAAAGGTAGCAAAGTAGTTGGACTCCACTGCAATCCATTGCGGCCTGACCTTCTACTGAGTTGTGGAAATGATCACTTTGTAAGTTTCTGATTAACAAATTTGAAACATTTATGGATTGCTTGGTCGTCTGGAATTCTCTGCATGCCTGTATTGTCTGTTTCACCTATATGGTAAAATATCTAAGACGTAATTCCTTTTTTAGGCTCGTATATGGGACATTCGTCGAATTGAAGCTGGTTCTTCCATATACGACCTTGCACACAGCCGTGTTGTAAACTCTGCATATTTTTCTCCCATTTCTGGCAGCAAAATTCTTAGCACTTCACAGGATAACCGTATTCGTATATGGGACTCTATATTTGGCAATATGGATACCCCAAGCCGAGAGATTGTACACAGTCATGATTTCAATCGTCATCTGACTCCTTTCAAAGCTGAATGGGATCCAAAGGTAATAGTTTCGACTGAAGTATTTCTATTTTCAATACTAAGTTCTTTCGTTTCATCTTTGAAATCTATCTTGCTTTTTCGTCCAGGACTCGTCAGAGTCCCTTGCAGTTATTGGTCGTTACATAAGTGAAAACTATAATGGAGCTGCCCTCCATCCCATTGATTTCATAGACATCAGCACAGGACAACTAGTTGCTGAGGTCATGGATCCAAACATCACTACAATCAGTCCAGTGAACAAGCTACATCCGCGTGATGATGTTTTGGCATCGGGCAGTTCAAGGTTTGGGCACTGTTACACTCATCTGCTAATTGTACTTGCATTATGTAAATTATCAAACTTGGAATTCCCTACATCATCATAATGATGTGTCTTCTTAACCATGTCACTTGTTCAGGTCACTTTTCATTTGGCGGCCGAAGGAAAAGTGCGAGCCTGTTGAACCGAAGGATGAACGGAAGATTATTGTCTGTTCTGGAGCTGAGAAGAAGAGGAACCGGAAGTTTGGGGATGAAAACGATGATTCTGATGATGACAAGTTCCCCCCGAAGGGCAAGAATTTAAAGTCCAAAAAATCTGCCTCGAAATCGAGTCAATATACTCTCAAGGTCAAACGCTGATTACAATTGTAGAGCTTGGACGACATTCTCTGATATCCAAAATGCAGGGTAGAAGTTTTTTGGTTTTGAGATTTTCCATCTGCCAAGCCTGTACAGGTAAGCCAAGCCCTTCGTCCCTTGTTTATCATTTTGGGTGAAAGCTTTTGACATAGCATTGTTAGTGTTTTAGCATCCCACTACTTTTGTCAGCATCTAGAAGATGAGTTCTTTCGTTTGGGCAGGTCTATGCGATTCCCCTGCTAACAGCGAGGCGGACGCATGTTTGTGTGCTCCGCTTCTCTGTGAGTTCGGGTTCGCATAAGACCTTCCCCATACAAGAATGTTTCTTACAGCTGCTGCTCGCCTCCGGAAACTTTAATTTTTTTGTGTATGATGCTCAACATGACGTTGTGTAATGTTCTTTTTGTCATCTGTATCAAGTAATCTTCGTGAAAGATATTTGACAAGACGATATATATACTAAATTACCCAAATCTAGGAGGAAAGAGATTTGAACTCGAGTACAGATCAACTGGCGTAACCCACCCTTGCAGTGAAATAAGGATAATGATTCACAACTTCACGCATTTTTCGTTCTAAAATCGTCAATTGTTTTTTATGAAATTGTCACAAGAGGGTTGTGAGTTTTTTTACGCCTTTCACATGTTCCACGGATCAATGTGATCAATCTCACATTACCTCAATTTTGGAAACATGTTTGTGTGCTCCGCTTCTCTATGAGTTAGGGTTCGCATAAGACCTTCCCCATACAAGAATGTTTCTTGCAGTTGCTGCTCGCCTCCCGAAACTTTAATTTTTTTTTAGTGTATGATGCTCAACATGACATTGTGTAATGTTCTTTTTGTCTTCGTGAAAGATATTTGACAAGACGATACTCAAATCTAAGAGGAAGGAGATTCAAACTCGAATACAGACCAACTAGTGTAACTCACATTTGCAGTGAAAGAAATATAATGATTCATGAACTTCACGCATTTTTTGTTCTAATATCGTCAATTGCTTTTTATGGAATTGTCACAAGAGGCGTGTGAGTTTTTTTTACACCTTTTACATGTTCTGCGGATCAATGCGATCAATCTCACATATGCTGGTCATGTCATACCCTAATTTTGGAAACATTTTGACGGTATCATGTCGTATTTGAATGGCAAAACTCTCTGAACTGTTAAATTTTGACGACTGAGACGTAATGGCGCAGTAGGAACCCAACACAAAGATGTGGTCACTTCGTATGAACCCAACATTATGATGTGGTATGAATCTGCTCGAAGAGATATTTTTGTGTGTCACTGGTTTATAACTTTATATCACGTACGTGATGAAAAATATAATCACGCGAAATAAGTATGTACACGACAAATTAAATCTCTACCTTGAGATAAGATGGTGTTAAGCTTTGGGCCTTTCTCGTTTGGGTATTAAATATCGCATGAAACATTAAATAGGAAAAATCTTGTGTTTTATAGGACAGTCATATGCAGAGAGATATAATTATATATACAAGTGTATAAAGTGTATACACTCGAAAATAGAGCAGATTGGTTTTTTTTAAGAGTGGTGCTATTTGCACTCATTTTTACCTCTTATAAACTCCTCTCAATTTCTGGTTGTCGGGTCGAATGAATTAAAGAAAGATTAACGGACAAAAATTAACAAAGATGCCTGGAAGGTAAATAGGGGAGTGTGGATAACACTACCTTTCTCAAAAAAAAAAAAAATTATGAGACGGAGGCAAAAATTAACAAAAAAAGTGTAGAAGATAAAATAAAAGTGTACGGATAATATTATGTTCTTCAAATAAAATTAACCGGACACATGTCACGTAAAGAGAGATAATCGCACCCAGTGACAGAGGAGCATCTGAAAGTGTATGAGTTGAGTGTGTGTGTGTGTGTGTGTGTTATGACATGATGGCGATTGTTTCCTGCCAATGTGCGTCGTCTCGAATCATCCACGTTGAAGACCCACAAAAGCAGACACGGTGATCAATTGGTGGCTACAAATCCTATACGATACAGAAACATGATTAAATAAGAGGAAATACTTTTAAAAGGTAGTGTTATCTACACGATTATTTTTATGTTTCACATATTTTTATCAGTTTTAAGCTGTCAGATTATCGGATCGAATGAATTGAAAAAAAATTAATGACCAAAATGAACAAAAGTGTGTGAGAGACAAAAATAGTCTTGTGAATTACACTTTCGTACCTTAAACTGTGCTGCATAGTAATATGACGATGTTTATTTTTTAGGTTGGAATAAAAATATTGATTTAACATTATGGTTTACAATTATGAATAATTCGATGAGAATTCTTAATCTCCACCACTTAAGCAGATGAGACTTGACGAAAATAATAAAGCAATAATGTTATGAGACAGATTGGTACATTTTAAAAGATTAGTGAGGCTTGTAATTAAATTTAAAGTTAATGAGGCAAACAGTAAGAAAATCCTAAGTTCATCGCGACCAGAGATGTTTTCATGAATTTAATACACAAGTTGGTATATTATGGGTCAATGTTTCGTGATACAAGAGCACTATACAATATACTCATTCTCCACTTATACTATGATAACAAATAGTGTCTGAACTTGTGTTTCGATTACACTAAAAACTTGGGACATTACTAACGATTTCCAAGGAAACTATTACGTTTCTTGCAACCAACACACCCACATATTGCTTTTTCAAGAAAGTAATTACACATAATTTGTAGAGGAGAAATGTTAAGGAGACTTGCTGAAAAGTGGGACTCTTCATAGATTTTTTTTCCATCTCATGTTTTTTGCACAATATTTTATAATATTATTACAAAAATTAACATTAAACTGTGATCTGTCATAGAGTTTTCGGAAAGATATTCCCTTAGCATTTCTCTTTGCAGATAGATTACAACTAGACCGTAGTACTAAGTAGACACTCAACTAATTAATTACAAACTAATTAAAATCGATTTTAATTGTATTTCCAGAAAACTTTAATCAGCGCCAACACCTTAAGAACCGGACCAGAAAAGAAATTTCCTTCCCAAAACGAACCCCAAACTTCTAGAACGAAATCTGTTCCAATCGCATCGCGTTTCCTCCTCCAGAAACGAAAACGCCGAGGGCAAAATCGGAAACACGCAGTCTTGAAAATTCGCGGGGCTTTTAGTCCAAAGATAAAATGACCATAATACCCCCACAGCTCAGAGTGCTCGTGCATGCCGATGAGTTCCCAACAGTCCTCATTTCTCTCCAAGTCTGTTAGGATTTCTGGTTAAATCAAAACTCTCGGAAGTAAAAGATCCCTAAAAAAAAATTAACAGAGAGAGAGAGGGTGAGTGATCGGACGGTCGAGATCGGCCGCAGGTGGTGAGGCAGAAACAATGGCGGCGGCGTCGAACGGGAGCGAGTACTTCGAGATAGAGGCGGGGAACGAGTCGTTCGCTCGGCCTTCGAATGCCGAGTCGGTAGCGGAGGACGAGGAGGAGCTGATGTGGGCGGCGATCGGGAGGTTGCCGTCGCAGAGGCGGTCGAACACGGCGCTGGTGAGGAAGAGGGAGTCCGATGAAAGAAGCGGTGGCGAAAAGGTGGAGACGGTCGACGTGAGGAAGCTGGATCGGTTCAATCGGGAGCTCGTCGTCAAAAAAGCGTTGGCCACTAACGATCAAGATAACTATCTCTTGCTCTCCGCTGTTAAAGAGCGTCTCGATAAGTACGAACGGCCATTCTCTCTCTCTCTCTCTCTCTCTCTCTCTCTCTCTCTAACTCCTATTTCTCTCTCTAGTTCGTGGATTTGGTGTATGGTTGAAGATCACAAAAGAAATATGGGTTTAGGTTAATTTTCAGATTTTCATTTTCTTTTTCTTTTTCTTTTTCAAAACAAAAGGGAAAACTTGAGAAAAAAAGGAGTGATTTTTTCTTGCATGCATGTGAGTGGCGGTGGGACCCGCATATATCGGAAGCATCAGAGTATGAACATGCTTAAAATTTTCGTTATGTTTCATTGTCAAAAACACTTTTACGAATAAAAACATGAACAATATAAACAAGTTCAGAGACGTTGAATTTTCATCTGTAATTATATCTTTGAAGAAATTTTCATTAACATTATCAGTTGTTAGGAGCTACGTTAATTATGTAATTTCTGTAAAACTGTTTGCACAATACCATATGTGTGGGTTTTTTTTCTTGGTTTTAATCAAATATATTGCAATTATTTCTGTTTTTAACATGAAGCAAATCCAACTGCGAATACAAATTAAATTACCAAATTTGGGATGCATGGTTAATTTCTTTATACTAATTTGAAGCCGAAGCTTCATCAAATGCTGGTTAATTTCTTTATATGGTTAGTAATTTTGTTTATCTTTAATTTGTTTGTCTGAATTTATTTGTTCTTGTTGTGTTAAATGAAGAGTGGGATTGGAGGTCGCAAAGGTTGAAGTACGGTATGATAATCTGAAAGTGGTGGCAAACGTTCAGACTGGATCAAGAGCCTTGCCTACTCTAATCAACTATACTCGTAATGCTTTAGAGGTATGTAATTAAATAATTATCTGAGAAAGCTCAAATATCATTTTTTCCCTTGCAAAATGACATATCTTAGGAGATGAGGATGAGGTAGTTTCGGATCCGAAACGTATGCGTAGAAATCTAACATTGTATTCACTAAGATATTAAACCATATGCAAAATGATATATCTTATAGTGCTACTATATATTTGAATGCAGGGTATTTTAACTGGTTTGAGGATATTTCGACCTAAGAGACATTCTTTAACCATTTTGAACAACATTAGAGGCGTTGTTAAACCCGGAAGGTAATTATTGTTTTCGTGTTAGAAGTACCTTTTTTAATTGATTTAGAAGTAAAAAAAATATGTTTAGTTTAAATGCAATTTAATTTATTTTTAAATTCACTACTATCATGCGTTGTGTAAACATATATCAACATACAAGTGTAATTTATTTAAGGAAGTTTTAACGAAACACTTCCGGTACTATTCATTTTTAACGAAAAACTACATTTTTACCTTTATCGGGTACTATTCACTACACATTTATTTGTCATTTTTCATTAAAACTAAATTTTTTTTGGACTTTTAATTAGTTTTCTTTTTATTTAATGCATATGTTGTTTTCCTTTTGTAGGATGACATTGCTTTTAGGTCCTCCAGGTTCTGGAAAATCCACTTTGCTTTTGGCTCTTGCAGGAAAACTTGACCCCAACTTAAAGGTCTGTAATTAGTAGTTGTTTATATTTCCTTTTTTAGCAAAATTTTTTTTTATCACAAGCTGTAATTTCTGTGTAAATTTGTAAATCATCTTTCCTTTTCAGTTTACTTCCATGTATGTATATGGTTTTGGTCACTTTCCTTTTTAGAAGTTCTTCGAACGCTCTTCACCAATTCAACTACAATCACTTGTTCAACATTTGAAAAATACTGAAAAGACCGTTACGCTTTCATTCAATATATTTATATGATCCATTCTTCTCTTCACCCTATTAATTGATTAGAGGATATCCCTTATTGAGAATGTTAAGCATACTGCATTGCAATGTAAAACATTTCGGGCCTCATTTGTTATCGATATATTGATTTTCGATTGGATTCTATGTAGTATTGGAACAAACAATTCATATGTTAGGGAAATCAAAATATATGTAACTTGTTTGACTTAAGTCACGCTACACACGCGAAGAAGCGTGTTGATTCTCACATGAGAAATATGTGCCAAAAAATATAATGTCTCGGTTTAACTCACATGCACAGCGTTATACACCCTTTTTAACACTTTGGGATTTTCTTTTCAGAAAAGCGGTACCATTACCTACAATGGCCATAAGCTCAACGAGTTTTGCGTTCAAAGAACTGCAGCTTACATCAGCCAAACAGATAATCATATTGGAGAACTGACCGTAAGAGAAACATTGGATTTTGCAGCTAGATGTCAAGGTGCAAGCGAAGGCTTTGCAGGTGTGTTCCTGTTAATTGCAATTTTGTTACATTCAATGTGTAGATATTCTTAATTTCAGCAATTGCGTTCATGTTCTCAATCGAGTACTGTTAATATTCTTCTGCTGTTTTTGTCAATTGTTTTATGCTGTAGCATACATGAACGATTTGGTACGGTTAGAGAGGGAAAGGAACATAAGGCCGGATCCAGAAATTGATGCATATATGAAGGTTTGTTATTATAATTTGGTTTTGACACCAGAAGAAGAAAAAAAAAAAAAAGAATTGAATTTTGGATTCTGTAATTGTTTTAGTACTAAAGGTTTTGTTTTATTTTTCCGTACGTGTTCTTTGTAATGAATTTGAATCTACAATCCACAGGCATCATCTGTTGGCGGTAAAAAGCACAGTGTTTCAACAGATTATGTGTTGAAAGTGCTCGGTCTTGATGTATGTTCAGAGACAATTGTTGGAAACGAAATGGTAAGAGGCGTATCAGGTGGACAGAGGAAAAGGGTCACCACAGGTATCTCTCGCACTCGCTGTCATGAATTTAATTGTATTCTTTAACCATGTTAATGTTTGTAAACATAATTTTGAAGAGACTGATGTTTAATGCATTTGGAGTACGGCTGAATGGTTATGTTTAACTTTTTGGCTGGAGAAGTTTTATTTTGTTTAAGCTCTTAGAGCATTTCTAACTGATTACATCCAAGATCAATATGATTTGTTGTTTTTATTTTTAAGAACGTAAAACATCTTTTATTTACAAATGTAGGAATTCTTAACTGATTTCGGTTGCCTTTGTGACTTTCCCTTCATCCAATTGTAAAAATTAAGCTAATGTTTTGCAGGAGAAATGGCTGTTGGCCCAAGAAAAGCCCTATTTATGGATGAAATTTCTACCGGACTTGATAGTTCTACTACATTCCAAATTGTAAAATGCACTCGGAACTTTGTTCATCTAATGGATGCGACAATACTAATGGCTCTTCTTCAGCCTGCGCCCGAGACATTTGATCTCTTTGATGATCTGGTGCTGTTATCAGAAGGGCATGTGGTTTATCATGGTCCCAGAGCCCAAGTATTGGAATTCTTCGAGTCATTAGGCTTTCGTCTACCCCCACGCAAGGGAGTTGCAGATTTTCTTCAAGAGGTATATATAATTTTAAAAGAACAAGATGATTTCATCTTTTTAGGCTGCATGCATTGGTATAACTTGTTTTATTTCCAGGTGACTTCTAAAAAGGACCAATCTCAGTATTGGGCAGATAAATCGAAACCATACGTGTACCTTTCTGTTCCACAAATTGCTGAAGCCTTCAGAAATTCCAAATTTGGAAGGACTCTGGAGTCTGAGCTTTCGGATCCATATGATAAGTCTAATACTCATCCTGCAGCGTTGGCAAAATCAAAATATGCAGTCTCAAGATGGGAGCTTTGTAAAGCATGCTTTTCACGAGAAACCCTGTTGATCAGCAGGCATAAGTTTCTTTATATATTTAGGACGTGCCAGGTACACTTTACTCTGTCGCTTCTCGTACCCATCTTTCGAATCTTGATTTTAAAACTGTGTATCATTGCCTGTCTACAATTAGTCTCTTACTGGGTATCTATATCATTGTCAACAGGGTAGCCATATGTTTGTAGTTAGATAAATTGTTTTTATCAATTGGTAGTCGACTTGATATATAACTTTCTAACAAATGAAGATATAAAGTGCTATTTGAAATTTGAAAATTTCTATTTTTAGCAGATTCTTATCCGAGTTCTCTTTGTCTCTTAAAGGTTGCATTTGTTGGATTTGTTACATGCACAATGTTTCTGCGAACAAGACTGCACCCGACAGATGAGGGACATGGAGAACTTTATCTTTCTTGCTTGTTTTTTGGGCTGGTGCACATGATGTTTAATGGATTTTCTGAGCTGCCTCTTATGATATCTCGGCTCCCAGTCTTTTACAAGCAAAGGGACAATTTCTTTCATCCTGCGTGGGCATGGTCTGTCGTGAGTTGGCTTCTGCGTATTCCTTACTCCATTATTGAAGCTGTTGTATGGTCTTGTGTTGTGTACTACACTGTTGGTTTTGCTCCTGCTGCTGGAAGGTATTCTCTGTTTACTCATACGCTCAAAGTTGCTCAAATTCTTACAGTTTGTCCAATACTCATCACTTTTCATAAATATTTCAGGTTTTTTCGTTTCATGCTTTTACTGTTCTCAGTGCACCAAATGGCTTTGGGTCTCTTTCGGTTCATGGCTTCTATTACGCGAGATATGGTCATTGCCAATACATTTGGATCAGCTGCGCTACTAATTATATTCTTGCTGGGTGGATTCATCATTCCGAAAGGTATTAAAATCTTCTGTTTGATTCAGAGATTAGTTATTGTTAGAATTTAACACACAAGGGTTTTTTTATATTTTGTTTTTTATTTTGATAATTTGGCTGTTTATTTCTTCAGCAAGCATTAAGCCATGGTGGGTTTGGGCCTTTTGGGTATCACCACTATCTTATGGGCAACGAGCTATGTCCGTAAACGAATTTGCTGCTACAAGGTGGATGAAGGTATGCTCTTCAGCTTTATGGTTAACTTCGGATCAGTACATTCTTTTGTTCGGCTTCATATAGATTAATTCTACTGGTTCTGGACACTCTTACTTTGCAGAAATCTTCTGTTAATGATGACACAATCGGGTACAATATTCTTCACTCACACAGCTTACCAACTGGTGATCATTGGTATTGGATTGGAGTTGGTACCTTATTGCTTTATGCCATACTTTTCAATGGCCTTGTGACTATGGCCTTGCTTTACCTAAATCGTAAGTTTAAACAAAGGTTTGTGTGTTTTTATGTGTTCATATTTGTTTTAAATGATCTCTGAAGGTTATCGTTATTGACAGCACTTAGGAAGAACCAGACAGTGGTTCCAGTTGACAAAACAGAAGGGAGCCCTGCTGCAGATGGTCAGTCTCCAAATCTGCTAAGTGATCGTATATAATTTGATATTTAATTGGTGCCAGGTTTGTTGTAATATTTGTGATCAGAAAAAATATCTCTAAAAAAATAAATTTGATTATGCAGTGGCTGAATCAAAGCCAACATCGACTGAAACTAGCAGCCCCAAAAAGGGAATGATCTTACCGTTTCAGCCATTGACAATGACTTTCCATAATGTTAATTACTTTGTTGACATGCCAAAGGTCTGTTGCCTTGGTGCCTTTGATTTTCTTTTGTTCTTTTAGTCTTTATACATATGTGATGTGAACTAGTTAATAGAACGTCACGTTTTTGTAGTGGATTTGGATATTCTAGCTGATGCAAGCTGAGGGATGTTTGAACTTTTAGGAAATGAAGTCGCAAGGAATACCAGAAAATAAGTTGCAACTCTTGGCGAATGTGAGTGGAGTATTTTCACCAGGCGTTCTTACTGCTTTAGTTGGGTCTAGTGGAGCTGGTAAGACCACTTTGATGGATGTCCTTGCTGGTAGGAAAACTGGAGGATACATTGAAGGAGATATCAGAATATCTGGTTACCCAAAAGAGCAACGTACTTTTGCCAGAATATCGGGATATGTTGAGCAAAATGACATACATTCTCCTCAAGTTACAGTTGAGGAATCCCTGCTGTTTTCTTCTTCTCTTCGCCTGCCAAAGGAAGTCAGCAAAGAGAAAAGACTTGTGAGCTATCATACTTCTTCAGATATTTATGTTCTCTTTGTCTTTCCTAATCTTTCCAGTTTGTTTTTGACGTAACTGTACTGCTTTCATTTCAGGAATTTGTTGAAGAAGTAATGAGATTAGTAGAGCTTGATCCTCTAAGGCATGCTTTGGTCGGCATGCCTGGCAGTTCAGGCTTATCAACAGAGCAAAGAAAACGCCTGACAATCGCTGTGGAGCTTGTTGCAAATCCTTCAATTATCTTTATGGATGAACCTACATCAGGACTCGATGCAAGGGCAGCAGCCATTGTGATGCGGACTGTTCGTAATACTGTTGATACAGGAAGAACGGTTGTCTGTACTATACATCAACCAAGTATTGATATATTTGAGGCATTCGATGAGGTTTGTTAGATCATTGACTAACACCTGACAGAAAGCTTTCGTATAAGAAACAAAGGTCATGCACTGTCTTCTTCTAATTGTGAATTTGATTTGATACGCAGCTTCTTCTTATGAAACGAGGGGGGCAAGTTATATATGGGGGAAAGCTTGGTTTGCACTCGCAGACAATGATAAATTATTTTCAGGTAACATTGTAATAACCTGTTTGTATACTTAATCCTTAATCTAATCAGTCCACTCATTATCGTGTCAAGCAAAATAATATACTGGTTCATTTTCTTGTGCAGGGAATCAACGGAATCACTCCAATTCCCAGAGGGTACAATCCAGCAACCTGGATGCTTGAGGTTACTACACCTGCTTGTGAAGAGAGAATTGGTAAAGACTTTGCAAACGTTTACAGAATTTCAGACCAATACAGGTATTCAATTTCATGTTACGTTTGTAATGCGACTGAGACCTGTGCTGATTCTATCTACTTCCGTATTCTTTGTTGTCAATGGGAACTAATCCTTACAATCATTTTGTCACAATATTATTTAACAAATTTCTTTACATCTTGCTTCAGGGAGGTAGAAGAGTCCATCAAACAATTTAGTATTCCTCCAGCTGGTTCAGAACCACTGAAGTTTGCATCGACATATTCTCAAACTACAATGTCGCAGTTTTTGATCTGCTTATGGAAACAAAATCTTGTATATTGGAGAAGTCCACATTATAATGCCATGAGGTTGATTTTTACAACGATCAGTGCACTGGTATTTGGTTCTGCATTTTGGAATGTTGGTACAAAAAGGTACACCTCATCTCTATTGTAGTAAGTTTTGAAATTTGGTTGCATTTCGAGCTCACATTGCTCTAATTGCGCACTATTCACTGGCATGCTGAATTGTCTGGCTATATCTCATAGTTTCAAGTCTCTACGTACATTCTCAAAGCAGACTCGATGGAATAACTAATTACAGATGAATTTAGGGCTATATCTTAGATCTTAAAGAGCAACATCAACTACTCGGGCAGCCAAATGCTTTGGCATTGGTAACCACCCTTGGGAAGTATTTGGTAGCAGAAATCTTGAGTCTTTCTATGAATATACGAGTGTTGGAATTGAGTGAGAACATATTACAGTTTCCGTGATATGATCAAAGACAAAGACTTAAGAATTGCTAGGGTTTTAACTTTGCATCTCACGTATGACATGTGGTATATGCATCCTCACGCTAGAACATGATGGCAAAAGTATTTTACCCCTTATTGCAATTCTTAACGAAGTTATGAGTCATTCCACCAATATGTTCCGTAGGGACTCACCTCAAGCGCTAATGACGGTTATGGGAGCTCTTTATGCTGCTTGCTTGTTTCTTGGGGTCAATAACGCTTCTTCAGTGCAACCAATTGTTTCAATTGAGAGGGCAGTATTCTATCGAGAGAAAGCAGCCGGGATGTATTCTCCATTATCTTATGCAGCTGCACAGGTAAGTTGGCATACTATAACGAAAATGTTTGCAAAATTTTAATCTAGGAAAGAACAGGCGGTAATTATCTTATTTGCCTTCTCGACTGCAGGGCCTTGTCGAGATCCCATACATTGCTGTGCAGACAATAGTATACGGTGTAATCACATACTTCATGGTTCATTTTGAAAGGACGCTTAGTAAGATCCCTAATTTTCCTTCGAAAACACTTTTTATTTGGAATTGGTCTTTTCATTAACTGTGATATTATCATTTGTTTGACTACAGTATTATTTTCTAAATTCACAAGTGCACACTGTAACTGAAAATTCAAATTCTGTTTGGTTATGTGTTGTAGGAAAGTTTTTGCTCTATATTGTGTTCATGTTCCTCACATTCACCTACTTTACCTTCTATGGTATGGCGGCTGTTGGTCTCACACCTTCTCAACATCTTGCGGCTGTTGTCTCCTCCGCTTTCTACTCTTTGTGGAATCTCCTCTCGGGTTTTCTTGTCCCAAAGCCGGTGAGTAATATGCTTAAAATCGTGGCATGTCTAGTTCATTATTCAATGTCTCGACCTTTGTTTCCAAAAACCAATCATTTTCACTCATTAACTAACCTTTGGTTATTGTACAAATTTCATTTCAGCATATCCCGGGATGGTGGATGTGGTTTTACTACATCTGTCCAGTGGCATGGACCCTTCGAGGTATTATCACCTCGCAACTTGGTGATGTGGAGACCACGATGAAAGGACCTACGTTTCAGGGCACCGTGAAAGAGTACTTGGAGGTCAATCTTGGTTATGGCCCTGGGATGATTGGAGTTTCAGTCGCCGTGCTTGTTTGCTTTTGCCTCCTTTTCTTCAGCGTCTTTGCACTCTCAGTGAAGTTACTCAACTTTCAGAAAAGATGAGTCGAGGGTTCAGTTCTTCCAACTTCATGATCTTCTCGCGTTTCAGAATCTTGAAAAACGATCCATCATCCATGTCATGAGTAAGAGACTAAGTTCCACATCAAAGTTGTCGGAGAAATCAAAGCTCAAGTGGCAGAGCCTTCGCTTACAACGCCATCTACTGGTCATCAAAATCATAAATTTTCCCTTCTCACTAAGGAACTCATGAGGATAGTTACAATCTATGGAGAAATTTATATATGAATTAGCAGTCCCAATTTAACAGTTGAACTCTATAAGCAGGGAGAAGTATATAGACTGCTGTCTACCTATACATTCTATTGTCGATTAACTGTTCGATTTGAGAATATTAATAAGAATAGACAATGCAATGTTTTCATGGCGCCTTCGTTTTCCTTTTTCAAATTTTGGAATACTGATATACCATCCTTTAACAAGTGATTGCTTGAGATTATTGTGTCTATTGTTCAGTTGTGACCTTGTTTCGTAGTGATATCATCAGATGGAGGACGTTAAAGGACTGACCTAGGATGTTGTGGGATTTTCTTTACAGAGATTCGGAACAGGAAGGTAGTCAAGCAGAAGTGAGAGGAAAATAGCGTCAAGCTGCGAGCAAGCGAAGACATCATAAGGTAACACAATTTCTTTCTTGTGTCGATAGTCAATACTATGTTTGTAGCGGAAATGAACCCGCTTTTGTTTTACAGATAAGCATTTAGGATTTAGGGTGTCTGCCAGAGGGTTGGAGCTCATTATATACAAATTTATAGAAGCAGATGCTAACCATGTGAAATCCAGCACACGAATAGGACGTGTGTTGAATATGAAACTTAGGAAGCATGTACGTAGAGCTTGTAGTTCAAGCGGTTAACACATATACCCTTGAGACCATAGGTTCAATTTCCGCTCCCTCGCCATCAGTTGGATAATTAAAAAATTTGAAAAAGGCAGTGCAGGCTGCCCCCTCCCTTTGCTGTTAAAGTGAGGCTGGGGACAAGATGAGTAAAAATAGGAGGAGACAAAAACACCCTGTATGATCATAAATTAAGGAACAAGAAATAATGTAGTCAACAAAAACATGTACAGGAGGAGTTTATGGAGCTCCACATTCTCCACAAATTACTGGAACAAATTTAACCAAAAGTGAAAAGTTCATATGCTTTAAGGTATTAACTTTTCATCTCTCATACAATCTATCCAGTACAAGATTGAATCCAGTGTCTTATACCTCACAGCAAAACCTAGTCGATCAACTTTGTTTCGGGTTCCCAGTAGCTTAAACGGACAACGAAACAAGAGGTCCAAGAATTCCCAATTGGCCAAATTTTCCATCTCAGTTTGAATCAGTCCTTTCTCTGCTACAATTTCTTTCCAAACCTCTTTCTTGTCAGACATGGATTTCGAATACCAGAAATCATCCGAAAATGCACTTTCGTGTACTACTACTCCGAATTTCTCTCCAAGAGCCGTCCAGATCTCCTTCCATGTAAAACTTGGCCCATTGATTGCATTGTATGACTGACCATCAGTGGAATGCGAGTATAAATCAACATCGGTTGCTGCCCAAATGTGCTGTTGAGCTACTAGCCTTGCATCCGAGCCATCGATACAAGTCTTTTCCCAACACCTTTTTGTCCCTCCAAACACAAAAGGCAGATTCAAATGCTTACAAATGGTTCCGTAAACACATAAACTCCCCATAAAATTGTACACAGTCCTACGAGAACTACCAATTAACAAACCAGGCCTGTGTACCGACCAAGCTACCTTACCAACCAGCCTCTCCTTTAGCAAGTCTTCTAGGACATAGTAAAAGTTGCACCCTTTATCCACTCTCGGGCAATCTTCATCGTAGTACCGAGCTTCTGCTTCATCATCGAAAGGCCCTTGCAACGACACGTAATGCTTCATCCCTGTCTGGAGAGAAACATGCTTCAATGCCTTGGCTTTCGGAACAATGGCATCCAATGCATTCGACATCATGGCCTTATTCTGCTCACAACACTCAACGCTATCCAACTGGTATTGGCTTGCCCAGGTGAGCCAAAACACATGAGTAACATCTTGCAACAGTGAGAGCCGTTCTTCGGTTTCCGAACGGTTTAGCAGATCACATTGGATGAAATAGAAGTTTGAAGAACGTTGATCAATAGGCGGCATGATCTCCGGATTACGAGCTATGCCGTAAACCTTCCATTTGGGTTTTGTGACCAGCTCTCTGGCCAGCACCTTCCCAACTAGCCCGGTGACCCCGAAAATGGCTGCTACATGTTCAATGCCATTGCCATCCTCTGGGTTTTCAGTTTCTTCAGCTGCCATTAACACAATTAAGAAAGAGCTAGGTAGTTCCTGGATTGATATATGGAAGAATATATGGAGGAATAATATGGCCTGTATATTTACAAATACAAATAGAAAAGTCAAATTCTGATTCTAATCCTATAAAGCCGTGATCCACACAATACGTGGAATACCATTTCCTAGTTTGGACAAATACAATACATGCTCACTTAAAATCAACAGCTAGTTTGGGAAACTTTTATGGTATCGGAAACATAAACAACGTGATACTTTTTCACGTATTATAATAAGGGTGGACGACATTGTTTATAAGTTTCGGTAGAGTATATTAATAACAAATAAATTCATGTGTTATATTAATTTGAGTAAAATAATAATGTTATGTAACGTGTTGAAGATGAATTGAAAAATTGGAAAACTAATGAAAATGGCTTGAAAACTTTGAGTTTTAACTATAATAACAAAATAAAGAGTAAAGTGAATAATATTAGAATTAACTTTTTAGTGTAAAAATATGATTTTTCGTTAAAATGAACAGTGCCCAGAGTTTTTCGTTAAAATCCTCTTAAAAAATTACTAGAAATAGTGTCCCCTTCTTTTGAGGATTGCTGGCACAATTCTTTGCGGCGTCAAAGCCTATTAGATGGCAAGTATGCCGGCAGAATGTGACCCTTGCCGTTGTATTGCGGGCTTTATGGTTACATTATGGTTTAAAATACAATATTGAGTGGTTTTGTGTTATTTAAGTTGGCCATATATTTGGGGCTGATAAATTTAAGGGAAAAGTAATAAAAATGATCTGAAAATTTTGAATTTTAACGATAAGGACAAAATAAAGGGTAAAGTGAATAGTACCAGGGTTGACTTCTTAGTGTAAAAATGTGATTTTTCGTTAAAATAAATAGTACCGGAAGCTTTTTGTTGAAGTTTTCTAAATTTAATGGTAGACATCACTTATCTCATATTCACAATAAGAGTTCGACTTTTATTTGAGAAAAAAGGATTCGAACTTTCAATCTTCCTCTTTACAAAGATGTTTCTATACCATTCTCGAAATATAACAATATTGAGGGATCCACATGACATAGGTCTCTGTGTACACAATTGCCCACAACTTATTGTTACACATGAAATTGTCTAATGTTTTGTCGATATTCTGTTTTAGTATGGCTACTACGTAGGAAAAATGTTTGACAAAACATATCAAAGAGGCTCATAAGTAAGGTAGATATATAGCTAAGAGCAATTAGCCATTGTGAGACCTGAGTTTCATCTTATGCTCGGAAGGAAAAATTTGTAAATTCATCGTTGTATGCAAACAATTTAACAAGGCTAAGACCAAAGTTACGGACAAAACTTTGCAAGTGATAACTAAACTGTATTACGTATACAAAGGGTAACTCAATATAGCATGTAGAGAAATATTAAGGGGACTCTCTGAAAAGTAGAACTCTCTGCCATCTTATAATTTAACGTTAATTTTCGTGCTAACATTATAAAATAATATTGTGCCAAAAAAATGAGATGACAAAGAGTCTATAGAGAATACCACTTTAAGAGAATCTCCTTAGCATTTTTCTAGCATGTGTTATATTTAGTTGGTGCTATGAAGGTAGCTTGGAGACACAAGAATAAAGCATGTAAAATTAGGAACTTTAACGAAAAGTTTCCTGTATTATTCACTTTAACGAAAAACCATATTTTTACACTAAAAAATCAATCTTTATACTATTCACTTTACCCTTTATTTTATCATTATCATTAAAACTCAAAATTTTCTAATCATTTTCAATAATTTTCCTTATAAAATTACCATCACTTTGGAGACCAAAACCCTTCGTTGGGAAGCAATCTCCACAACTTTCTTGAAGTGGTAGCAAGTTAGAACACAAAATTGGTAGGACGTGCATGCACTACTTTGAATAATTATATCATATATTTTGCTATGGTAATGGTGCCATACATTTTGCTATGGTAACCGTGCCATAGATAAAATAAAAACACACAATTAATGACCATTTGTTTTTCATTTTTTCCTTCTCCACAATTTTATTTATTTATGATTTTTATATTGAATAAATCTAGAAAAATTGGAAACAAAAAAATAAAGAGTAAGATTCTCTTCTTTTTGAATTCTCCTTTATTTATATTTGAAAAGTCACGATTAAATTATACCTACATCTTGTATGGACTTTTTTATAGAGAGATAGACAAAGATAAAAGTGAGAGAGAGAGAGAGAGAGAGAGGGAGGAAGAGATTTTTCAGTGTACCGGAAACACAATTTGGTATACCAAATGTAATAATAGAATTGGTTGGAAATATTAAAAAAAAAGTTCAACCAATTATATCATGACACGTGATGTACTAAGCTATGTTCCCGTCATCCTAAAAAAATTCTCAAGGAAAGAAGAGGGGAGAGGATTTGGAGGGGAGTTAACTCTACTCCCAAAAATAAATAGAGATATGCAGAAATGATTCACGTTTGTCAAACTTATGACATTTCATAATGTTTATAAAATGTTGAACTCTAAAATGAAGAATTTTTTTATTTCCATGATATTATTGTAATTAGTAAAAGATGGAAACTGCCCCTTCATGTGCAGAGTCCACACTGAAATTTTTGTCCTCTGCTTAAATCAAATTCATGCAATTTCCCGCTAGTTTAACCAAAATGAAGCAAATTAAAACCTTATTAAATAGACATGAGAGCAAAAGTTATATACAAACATCTTCAGAGGGAAACTTCCCCTTCATGTCCAAGTGCAGAGTCCACACTGTGAAATTTTTTTTCCAATGAACCAATAGGGTGACAAATGAATCTAAATCTCTTGATTTGGGATCCCACGATACTTCAAGCAAACAAGATTCCGGAGGATGGTTCATGCAGTGTTCCCAAATTGTCCACAATTGTCTCATCTGTCACGAAAATTCATAATATACTTATTAGTGCAATGAAATAAAGTTAGTTGATGGTCTTTAGTTAAGATTCAAAGTTTTTTCATGTCTCTTGATTCTCTTTTGATAATTCAATCCAAAGACGAGAAAAGCATGAGGTGTAAACGATAGTGCAAAAATCATATACTTGTTGGATAAAACTATTCGCATGCCAAATTTTACCACTCACACTCTTCCTAATTTTTTGTCATTGATATTCTTCAATTCATTTCATCCGACGGTGTGAGACATAAAAATAAGTCTGTGGATAACACTACCCTACCTTTTTTTTATGTCTAAAGTATATTACAACGATATAGCCACTTACTCGAGGGAATTTTGTCAACGAAAAAGCATGCCGCAATAACAATGTAGCATAGGAAAAGAATGACTCCTTTCATATAATGTGAAGTTCCATCCTGGAAAATAAGAGAATAGTTAAAATTTTTAGCAAAAATTAAAGTAAAAGAACAGGAGAATGTATTTTCGTTACTACTAATTTACAAAATCCCCACAGAAAAGTGAGAAATATATAGAGGTTAGATTTAGGAGGAAACCTGCAATGTGAAGGCTGTGATGATTATGGTGAAAGCAAGAGAACCAGTTTCAAGGAGACTGAAATCAAGGTCCATTTGGACGCCCATTATCCATGCAACAATCACACTTAAAGGGATCTGAAAATGACAGGAAAATTTGGTTTCTTAGAAGTTTGAAGAAATATTCTTTCAATTTTGTATATAGGTTTACTTAAATTAGGAGCAGTTAGGAAGTAATTTTAAAATGAGTAAAAAGTGCTTTTAGAGAAAAATTTTCCGAATTTATTTACATTTTTAATAATTTGATTTCAAAAATATTTTCATCAAAAACTCTTTCAGCCATTTTAAAGGTACTTCCAAACTAGCCCATAGTCACTAGCTAATATTACAAAAGAATGAACAAAATCCACTCGATAGGATCTTAGGGCTTGTTTGTGCCTTTATAAAGACTAAAAGCACTTACAACAACATTGCTTGTGGATCAGTTTTAAGTGTTTTTTTTAGCTTAGATTTGTGATAATCTTACCACAAACATAGAAATTTGGGATGCAGAACCTAAAGCAACTCCCAAAGAAATATCCTGCATAAAAATCAGAAATTGATATTCAGATTAATTTCAGAACAATGTAATATCTAAAAGAAGATTATCGAGTGATCTTTTAATGAACTTTTCGTTTTAATTTTTAGGTGTAACTTACCAACTTATTCTTGAGAGCAAAAATTATGGAACCAGCATGTTCAGCAGCATTCCCAACAATTGGTAGCAAAATAATGCTGATGAAGCACACAGAAATTCCCCAAGAATTTGATGCAGCCTAATTGAATAAAAATGCATATAATTAGGGATATACTAAGGAACTAATGGTTCAAAATTCATGATTATGGAATTTTAACAAAAATTATGAAAATCTGATCAAGTTTAGGGTTCTTAGAATAATGATCATGCATATCTAAATATATATAAATACCTCGATCGTACCCACAACATACTCAGACAAGAGAGCTATGATAATTGTCATACCAACCAGCCAACTGAATGCACTCCAAAACCCTATCACTGCTATTTCTCCGTCTTCATCTTCATCTTCCTGCTTATATATCGCATTGGAACAAGTTATAGAGTTTTTTCATGTTCTAACAAAAGCGCTTTATCAAAAACACTTTGAAAATTTTAATAAAAACACAAGTGTTTTCTGGAAACACTTTTGGTTATTTGAAACCTTTTATAATCATTCTAAAAGCACTTCCAAATAAGCTCGCATGTATGTTAATTATTGATAGTTAGTGCATATTATTAATCACCTCTTGTGACTCAAACAATTGCCGGTGGGTTTTTAACTGGAAGAAGATATAGGCAACATATGCTATGAGCATAAAAATGCTGCTTGTTCTTGACAACTGAAGAGTGTCGATGGCAAAGGGATTGTCCACCCCCGAGGCATATCTGAACATCAGTGGCAGCATGTGGCATAGTAAACCCAGCAATAAAAGTAGTGAATTCACATCAGCCTGCTTCTGTTAAATCCAAAAAAGAAAATGAAATTAACAAAAATTCTCCCATTAATTGGTTTTCTAAATTGTTGAATTGAAAGGGTTAATTTGTTGATAATTAAAGTTTTTATCAATTAATAATATTTCTTACTCTATCATATCTTTGTTCATTTTTCAGGTTGGCCAAGCCTCCACAGAGAAGAGAGGTCCCAAGAACAAGGAGGAGGTTTGAAAGAATGGAACCCAAAAGGGAGTATTTCACAACATCTATTTTGTTTTGGCGAAGAGCAAATAATGCTATGATCATCTCTGTTGCGTTTCCACATGTTGCATTAAGAAGTCCTCCCACTGCAAATTAAATCAAAATTAATTAACCCCAACAATATATAGCATTAGTCCACATTGATTAAATATTGTTTAGTAATAATAATTGGATATTCTAATTAGAAGTGAGAGCTATGTACCTGTTGGACCAGTGAAGTAAGCAATTTGCCTGGATTATTTAATTTGAGTAGACAAAATTGGAAGGAAAAAAAAAAAACCAATGTTAGAAATTGTGTACATATATATCTGTATGTCATAATTTAGAGAGCTGCTATTTGCACTTTGCTCTCTAAAAAATTCATCACGCTCTTTCTTAATGAAAAAAATATACGAAAGTAAAATGACTTTTTAGAATACTAATGACAATTTTCTTTTATAAAATAGTACTTTCTAATTAGCAAAACTGCTTACTCAGTAAGGAAGCTGACACGTTCAGCAAGTGGGGTGAGTCCCATCAAACTCAAAGCAAAAATCCAAGGCTGCATTGCACAATTAGAACAAATACAAATGAACATCAGAAACTAATTAATTTACAAAAGAAGGAAAAATCTCATATTTCTGATTAATTGTTCCAAATTAATTAATTAAATGAGAATATGCACTTACTCTCCCGAAGTGATAAAAATCAGCCAGAATTGCAAGGGGGATGGCTGGGAAGAGCACTGCAAGTTTGGTGCCAAGAACAACCTCATGCAAATTGTTGAGAATATTTCTAACCATTTGGAATCGAACATTCGAAACAAGAATCGGATCGGATTTTTTTCGTACAATCGAAGCTGACAAATTTTGTGGTGTTCTTGATCCATTGATCCACTGCTCTCTATCATTTCCTGAACCCTTGTTATAATCACTAATCCCATTCTCTATGTTGTTCAAAGCCTCCTGGGATTCTTCCATGATAGATATATCGATCAAAACAAAACCCTAAACCCTTCCACTTTCTTCACCGCGAATGAATGGAGTATTTGGAGGGTTGATGAACAGCAAATGAAGTAGTATCTCTCTTTCTTTCTTTGTTTGTTAAGAAACAATGGTTTCTACATATATAAATATAGGATAAGGCAACTTCCTGGAATTTTCTGAGTTTGTTTATATTCATGCATGAGTCTCCACGTACTTTAAAAAGACTGGACTCTCTCAGGAGTTACAAGCGGTGTAAGGTTGACAACAAAATAAATATGTAATACCCCTTAAAGCACACAGTTAGACATGCATTTATATAATTATTCATTTTGGACCTAAAAAACATAAATACATGCATATTAATCCAAATAAGGCTGTTACATACAGACAAATAATATTTAATTTTCTAACAAAAGAGGTTATAGATGAAAACAAATGGGAAATTGTATAGTTCTGAACATGCTGTGCATCTTCTTTTTTAGTCATTAAATTAAACAAATCAAAGGAGACTTAAGGGTTAAATTTGAGAAAAGCGGTCACTTAGTACTATGGTCTGGTGGTATTACCTTTCACTTGGAAGTGAAAGGTCTTATGTTCGAATCTCGTGGATGACAAATTTGATACCAAATTAGGCTCAAAAAAAAAAAAAAAAAGATATTTGGCAAATTAATTTGGGTACATAATTCAATTGCCACCCAGGCTCCCAGCATAAACGCTCTTCGTACCAAGCAAAATTCGAACTTAATTACCATTTTGCCCATACAAAATGAAAAAAAATAAAAATTCAATCATACACACAACCATTCCCACTTGTACTCCGCCACAACCACGGATGTTAGGACCCGATCCCAGCCTTTCCATGCAAATCGTTGCCCTCGGCCTCCCCTGTCTATTAGAGTTTAGGGTTTAGGATTGAAAAATGAAGGCGAGAATGGGGTACTGTTGTATTAAGGTAGACGATTGTGGCAAAGTAGAGCAGTTCAATTTGGTATTTTAAATTTGTAGTAGTTTTTGTTTAGGGGCAAAATGGGAACTTTGGTTTGCTGGGTATATTTTGCTGAGATGAATCAACTTGCAAAAACTCATTGAAATCGAAAGCCGTTTAGCTAACTAGTTAATTGTGATCTAATGTATAGATGAACACAATATTGATGAAATTTTCACAATAATGCTTTTAAGTGCTAAACGATTTTTTATTTGAGCAAATTCGAATAAATTCTATAAATGAGGACCTGAAAATTAACTGCTCGGATTATGAGGTCACTCTGTGGAACGGATCTAAATGAATAGGTAGTGCTGTTCTGAAAATTATCTCTCTCACTTTCAATGCATTACTTATGTCTGTGAATCATCCGTTAACACTTGTAGAACACTGCATGCTCTATCCTCTTACACATCAAAACCCACACTTGGCAACACATATAATATTGTGATAAATTGTCCTCTTTTGTGTGTTGCATTTCACACACAGCACCCTGTCATTGGTTATAGTTAGCTCCAATATCTTTCAGTATGCTGCATGGAAGCGGTGAGGGGAGAGCGCTCTCCTCGAGAGGGTAACGGCAGCAACAATCTGCATGTACATCTCTGTCGTACCCAAAAGACAGAAGTTTCGTGGAATTTTCAAGCCTTCCTTGGAAGAGATTCAAACGGTTATCATGTCTTTACAGTTTCATATAACAAAAACAGTTCTAAAAAAATGTTAAACCGACCTAAATATACGATGTTGGTAAGATTATTCGAGAAACGAAAAATATTTGACGAAGTTTCCTCAAAGCGCATACACTCACTTTCTTCGTTTCCTTACACTCCAAAATATGGAAATTGCTCATCCGTATGAAAAAAGAAACTCTGTTGGATAAGTTTTGTCTATTGTCGTCATCTGTGCATATATTAGACAACTAATTTAATTATAGTCAGTAAGAGGATCGTTAGGGGACTCATTATAGTACGTATTTATTCAGTATATATTCACTATTTAATGGCCAAATACGGTCATATATGATATTCTTTCATTTTAGTTGCACACCTGACCGTTAGATGACTAATATATTAAGTAAATGCATGTATTGTGTGTAATTTGATCGTATAAACTCCAAATTTTTGTTTTGCTATAAGGCATTATTTCACGCATTCATTTTTACATGTCAATAATGCCACTGCATGTCTTTCCAAGAATATCATAGATATATTTAGTCTAAAGTCAAAAAAGGCTTCTTGTAAACTTGAGTATGTGACTCCATGGTAAAAAGACGACTATGGGGCGAATTGCAAACTCAAACATACACTCTCCTTACGCAAAGTATCGAAACCGACCTAATACATATATTTGTAGATGATTGGACCAGAAGTTACGTATTTTCATAATCCTTCGATGATATAAGGGTATGCTTGGGCTTGACATTGTGGCAAAATACAGGTTTATTGTGTGTGGTGATGTCGGTTGAGGAAGAAGATAGGTTAATTGAAAAAAAATATGTTATATGTATTAGTATATTTCTTTCTTATTAATTATAATCCATATGATCATTTTATGAAAAAAAAAAATTTATATGAATAATGTAATACATTCATCAGCCATGGTGTCATAACGAAATATGGTGTGTTTGTCACCTTAATTCGTATTAGATGATTCAACAGTTAATTATGCTTCAACTTCACATTGTCGGTAAAGAACATTATGAAACTATGCAAAGGGTTAAGACTTAAAGGATCACAAGATGTTTTGTATTAATTGATTAGCAATTCAAATAAGGAACTTTTGGGCCAAACCAAAAAGGAAAAGCAAAGCATGGGAATTGGATTTAAGAACACAGGGAAAGAAAAACAAAAGTTGCAATGTGTGGCATTAATGGAAATGACAAAAACTTGCAACCGAATAATAATAAAATCACGAAAACTAGTGTGGTAAAGCATGATCCACAAAAATAAAGGGGGCAATAAACATGAGGTTTCATAAATATTAGGGATGGTTTTGAGAATATCAAACTTTTGCTTTAGAAGCTTCATGAACAAAGGAAAGAGAAAGATAAGCGCGCGAACGGAGGAACCAAAACGCAGAGCAGAAGCAAACCCTAGCTCACGAAATGGCCGAGAAATTGGCACCGGAGAAGCGCCATAGCTTCGTTCACAATGGTGAATCTTTCTTCTTTTCCAAGTTTTGCATTTGATTTTGGTTTTCCGTGACTGAATTTTGTGTTCGGATTTAAATTTTAGGTCAGAAGGTGTTTGAATGGGACCAAACCCTAGAGGAGGTGAATATGTACATAAATTTACCCCCAAATGTTCCTTCAAAGCAATTTTACTGCAAAATTCAGTCGAAGCACGTCGAAGTCGGCATCAAAGGAAATCCTCCGTACCTCAATGTGAGTGAATTCACTGTAATTTGATTCATTTTCGTGAAAAGACTGAAGCTTTTGGGATTTGGTTTAAAACGGTGTATTTCTCGGTTTCGGGTGTACAGCATGACCTTACTTGCCCAGTGAAGACGGACTGTTCTTTCTGGACACTAGGTAATTAGTGTTTAGTTTTTAATTTTTCATATCTTCTGTAATTTTTTGTATATTTTTGGATGTTTTATGCTGATTTTGTTATTAATGATATGGTAGAGGATGATATAATGCACATAACACTGCAAAAGAGGGACAAAGGCCAGACATGGGCATCACCTATAGTGGGCGAGGGTCAGCTCGATCCTTACTCCACGGATCTTGAGCAGAAGCGCCTTATGCTTCAGAGATTTCAAGAAGAGGTGAATTACTCTTGTGCATCTTATTCTCACTCTATGTATTTATGTATTGCTGTTTGAATTCATGAGATAATGTGAAGCTAGTTCATTATGTTAGTGTTCCTTGTGGTGTGAGATACGCTAGCGAGCGTTTCTTTAATATCAAGGAGATTGATTTTGAAAAATGAATGGGATTTTGGATGCATAAAAAAATGTGATTGTGAGGTAATCGATAATAGGAGATGCAAAGCTCAGTATTGTGTGGTGCATTATGTTCCATTGGTCTATAATTTCACTAGGCTTTCTTAGATTAGAATGTGGCGATTTATTGTTCGTTGTACCCAAAAATTCACATGCTGAATTTTATTCGTAGGAAAGAAAGGAGAATGTTGACACAATTTTACCTGTACACAATAGTTTTCACTAGAAAGGCGATTAGCTTGGTTTTCTATCAAGATTAAATGTTGATGCAAAAATGAGACAACGAAGATGCAAAAATGTTGATGCAGGATCTGAGTAACTTTTTTTGCCTACAACTTAGTTTAATTCTAGTTACCTTAACTAGAACTCTACCCATGACGCTGAATTTGATATTTAAATTGCTAAGAAAACCAATGTTTTCTGGTTATCTACCGATCATATGAACCTCACCCAAATATGCTCTTTGATGAATTTTCTGATAATATAGCTAGTGATTCTTTGGCTCTCTGCAGAACCCAGGCTTTGATTTCTCACAAGCCCAGTTCAATGGAGGCTGCCCTGATCCAAGGACCTTTATGGGCGGTATCCGCTCTGATTGACGAGTTTGCTGCATTAGTTACCTGCATAAGCCTGGTATAAAATCCTGACCAACATTTAGTAAATAAGACAACTTGATTGGCTGGCCAACTTGCCTTCGTGTGATCTCTGTAAGAACTTCAGTTCTACTTAAAATCTGTTCTTGTTTACTTTTGTATCTTGTCTATAACTAGAAACTTAAAAATCTAGAATTTATGTAATTTATCTTCCAGTGTCTGCTTCTCTACTTTCCGACAATGGCACGGCCAAATAAATCTCTTGTTTATGAAGTATGATTTGAAGCTTTGAACTATGATTTGAGAAATAGAAATTAGGAAGTATCTTGATAAACATGTTGCCAGTATTAGGTTGGCTGCCTTTTTCTTAAATTCATTGTGAATATCTAGCACCCAATACTCAGAGGAACTTAGAATATGACTTCTTCCTGCACATGCCAACCATATGGTAAATTGCCCCCATCTGCTCTGTCTGAAAATTAAAGTTATCAACATACGAATGTTTGACATTAAATCGATGCCTTGTATATATTTAAAGTTCAGTTGGCGGGTTCCAATATAAAGATGAACTTGTTAGGTTTCAATAAGTCCTTTCGGGTTTAAAAGAGTGGCCTGAAAGGGATTTAGGCCACTTTATTTGATTTGATTTTATTTGTGTCTGAAAATGGCTAATGAGGTGACTGAAGTTGGACTGTTGGAGTGAGAATTGTATTCTAAAGTCTTGAAATTTGTAATATAATAGGCCATTTTAGATGGTTATAAATGAAACGGAATCACATTCCCATGTCTCGTGTTGGACATTAGCTGTTTTTATTGTATTTTGATTCAAGTATTGGAGGAGGGGAATCGAACTTGAAACATCGGGTGCAGGGGGACAATGCTCGGAAGTAGTCGTAACCGTGTTATAAGCCTTGTGTTGTTGGATGGTTGCTGTTAGCAGTGGTGCGTTTGTAGAAGTACACAGCAAAAACCTGATGGATGTTCTGTTGTGTGAACTGCTTTAGGGTGGTGAATTGCCGAAATTCACACTTTATTTACTCCATCTGCATCGCTCTCCCTGGTCGTATGCTTTGATGTTTGCTCAACTGCCTGAGCATAAAATTGAGAAGACGTAACGTAATCGGAGAAAATGAGGGTGCGAAAATCGTCATTCCTTCCTTATCCTTTGGCTAGCTTCTTGATGACGTCTGTGTTTTGGTTTGTTATTTCTTTCTCAGTTTTGGGAAATTTGGAAAAATAATCAAAATTTAAACTCCATATAGAATTATAGCTAACTTTTAAAATTTATGGTAATTATAATCAAAAGTTGATATAAAAGTACCAATATACCCTTAATAACTATAACTTTTAACAAAACAAATCCAAAGACTCCCAAAACCCAAATGTTTTTGTAGCCTTACGCTTCCTGATCTTCAATGTTTTCCTTCACACATGATTTTTTAAAAATAGAAGGAAAGAGTTGGATAAATGTGGGTTCTTGGGTGAAGCGAATGTGGTTTAATTGACTGAAGGTTTTCTCATTTGACTGAAATTCCTTATGCGTATTTGAATCTTGGTTGCTGAGTTTGGAAGAAGCGTGGGATTTGAGTGATTTTCTCGTCTACATAAGGGAAAGAAGAATATAGATTATATTCACACATTTCAAATTACTTCTCCCACTCTTAATTTTTTTAATTTTTTTTTATCAAGTGTTAGTGGTGTGTAGAATATCTAAAAAATATTAAAAAATAAAAGAGTATGAGGCAAGTAATTTGGATTGTGTGAATATAATCTCTTAAGAAGAAAAAGGAGTAAACTTTAGAGTTTGGAAAACAAAGGAGTGAAATTTAGATGTCCCTCAGGAGCAAAACCTGCTTGTCCTTCGTCACCTTCGTAGCCTAGACCTTGGACTGGGGTGGAGAGGACAACATGCTCACCACTGACGGAGCGATGACAATGAGGAAAACGGGTCTTTGAGAGAGAGAGAGAGAGAGAGAGAGAGATGACTACTAGAATGTCGAGCCACAGGAGTAGGCCAAGGTATTTGATGGAAATTTATCTCTTGAGATGCCTTCACACAACTAGAGAATATCTTTCGTTTAGTTACCGTCCATGTGACATGAGAGATTTTGATGCAAACAAAATCTTTTTTTTTGTTTTTATAAAAAAAACTAATGAAAAATCCTTAAATTTTAATTTTAATGAAAATAACAAAATAAATGTGTAAATGAATAGTATCAAAAGTAATTTTTAAAATTAAAAATATTCTTTTCGTTAAAAGTGAACGTACTAATTGTTTCATTAATATTCCTTTTTTTTTAATGACACAATCTTAGTTATTAAGAGACAAACAAAATATTAAATACAAATTAAGGTGACAATTCCCAACGGTCCCCACCAGTCGTCCTCCCCTTTCCGCAAACCAAAGTAGCTTCGACGGAGGGCCGTCAGCAGCAGTCACCCTCCGTCCCTCGATCTCATCCCCTGCCACTGATTTCCCATGCACTATATATTCTTTACGACACCTGCACGTACAAAAGTCCAAAACTTCTTCTTTCCAGTCTTCTCTCTCTCTCTCTCTCTCTCTCTCTCTCCCCCCCCTCATTTCTTCAATGGTGCCTCTCAAACCTAACCATCTTCTTATTCTTTGTTTTTCTAACCCATGATTCCAAAACCCACCTGCGGATCACACAATCGAATCCAAACCCGCCAAACCCCACATGGGCCGAGACGGAAATCGACCCAATTCAGCTCCCCTTGTCCTAATCGCCGGCAACTACTGCCACGACGTTTTAATCAAAGACGGCGTCGTTTTGGCTGAGACTCTCGGCGGGGCCGCTTCCTTCATCTCCAATGTATTCGATGGAGTATCCGTTCCCTACGATTTGGTCTCCAAAGTCGGGTCGGACTTTGCTTACTCGGTCCCGCGTGACCCGATTGTCATACCCGATTGCAAAACCACTCTCTTCCACGCGCATTTTGATTCCGGCGTCGGCGGTGACGAACACCAGGACCGGGTTCTGCAACGGGTAAGAGCTTGCGGCCCGATTAGGCCCTCGGATCTCCCCGAAACGAGGTTTGATTTCGGAATGGCGGTTGGGGTCGGCGGCGAGATCACCGTTGAGACGGTGGAGAAGTTGGTTGAGACTTGCAACACTGTGTTCGTGGACATTCAGGCTCTGATTCGAGCTTTCGACGGAGTCGACGGGACTGTGAAGCTTGTGGGTTTGAAGGAGAGTGGATTCTTCCATCTCTTGCCTCGAATTGGGGTTTTGAAGGCGTCGGCGGAGGAGGCATTGCTTATGGAGGTGGAGGAGGTGAGGAAGCTCTGCTGTGTTGTGGTGACGAATGGGAGGCGTGGGTGTAAAGTTTATTGGAGAGACGGTGAGGTGGAAGTTGCGCCTTTTCCGACGAACCAGGTTGATCCGACGGGCGCAGGAGACAGTTTCCTTGGTGGGTTTGTTGCCGGGCTTGTTAATGGCTTGACTGTGCCTGATGCTGCATTGCTCGGCAACCTTTTCGGGTCACTGACTGTTGGGCAAATAGGATTGTCCAAGTTTGATTCCAAGTTGTTGCAGGTGTGCCTTATTTTTCATTGCCATTGTTCTCTTCCTGTTTGCTTCGGTTTGGATTGTGGGATAGTATGTAGATTTATTCAATAGTGTAAAACTTATGCCACTAATACTGTCTATAAAGTTTGGAATTCGTATTTCGATATCATAGATTTGGTTAACTTATGTTCTTGTATATTCAGCGATTATTATAGCCGGATCATGTTGTTATGCTGCTGAAAAAAGTGCATATATCTATGTGAAGTTGTGGTTTCCAGTTTATGCTTTCTCAACCTAGACTAAAAATATGATCAGTTTCCAAATTGGGTGCAATGGCGAATATTAAGTTAAATGTAGGTGAGATGTTTCCACCACATATTCCGTGATGGATGGTGAAGATAAGTAGCTCTGCGCATTGTAGTTCACTAACAGATGCTAATGGGAGAGGTGTGTAGGCTTCATTCAGCCATCTGCAGAACTTAACTTTGCGTAGGAAATGTGACTCCATGTTCTTTAGTGTCTCATGAAATATTTTGCTGTTTTCAATGTCTTCGTAACAGTTATGAAGTGTATGTTGTTTTCAAGAAATTTCACAGTAAAGATTTATGCGGAGATCTTATTGTATTAGCACTTTCAAAAATCAAGAATATTTACGCGTTAGGCATGTGTCTTTGCTTATAAAAAATGCAATAGAGGCGAATAAGTTCTGGTGAAAAGGCTGATTATGTGGTCGTGTTTGTGCTCACACTTATTCTGTTGTAGATTTTCATCTCGTAGTTGTCGTACTACCTATAACTATGAAGTTTTCACTAATTGTTTCGATAGTGAGCGGACGTTGTTTTGTTTAACAAATATCTAATTGTAGTCTCTCACCTTATGTCTTGCAGAGAGTTCGTGAAGAGGTGCAGAGGAGAAAAATGCAGTGCGCTAATTGCCACGAAAGAAAAGATGACAGGTTTAAGTTTGTGAACATAGCAGGACATGAGCAATTTCATGCATCCCTAGGAGCAGCTAAGCAGACAACAAAGTGCCTTGCTCAGGAACCTCAACGGGATCTGCCAAGTTCTCCTCCCAAGTCAATGGAACAGGGTGTCCTCCCTCAATACGCGACACAGCCTAAATTGTTGCCCGTCTCTGTCAATGAAGAACCAGTTCAAATCGTTGGCACTGCCGGTAAGCCAGGATTCTCGACAGTGCAGCAGTGAATTTCCTCATCCATAACCTTACGCGGGATTGCGTCATGTCGAAGATGCGTGTATCTTTACTGTTTAGATCAATGTAGAACCCCAATGCAAAAATAAAAGAAGAAACAAAGTTGCTTTCTCTGAGAGAATTTTTACTCCTTTCTACTCCTAGTTGCAATTACTAATGAGTGTGGCGGTTTTCTTCTCAGAAATCGGACCCCTTTAGGGCAAGTCGTAACATACTAGTATTTCTTTCGATTGAGAACTGGCAAAACGTGTAAATTATGCCGGGCATATCCGTGCATTATACGGCCATGATGGGCGGAGTTGTGGCCAGTTGTGGCCCATTAAGCTGTAATCAGTATGGGGTTCGGTCCATCACTTAGTGTCGGCAAAAATAATGGGTGTCGGCACAAGTCCATTATTTTTTAATCATGGAAGTCCATTATTTTTTAATCATGATCGTGATTTTATTTGATTTATTCAGTTCGATAGCCGAGCATAAAAAATGTGTGAAAAGTTACGAATTATGAACTGATCTTGTAGAATTGTAGAAGATTTTAAAATTGGTATTGCATTAAATGCATGAATTGCGAAACTGATTTTGCAGATTGATATTGCATTAAATGCATGAGTTGTGAAACTCATTTTGCAGAAGTTCATAAATTATTATTTACGGATCTAATATCAATTCAAAGTTTTTATTGGGGATGTTTAGTTTAGGATTGTGCTATTCATACATTTTATTTTACTTCTCATATATCCTTTGATAATTTCTGTCCGTTGATCTTCTTTAATTCATTCGATTTGACGGTAAAAAATTTAAAAAATATGTAAGAAGTAAAATAAAATATGTAGATGTCATGCCTCTTAGTTTATAGTTTTGGCCAAGTTAAACAATAGGTCTATTTAGCTTTTCGTCTTTATAAATAAAACTCCACTCGTTAAATCAATCAGCAGTAAATGAAAAAAGTCGATTAATTTCCACCGCGTGTACGCTAGCAACAACAGCAGTGAAATGATTGGCTGGCCCCACAAATTCCCTAACAATCGGAAAATGGTTTTGTAATATCCAACCCGGTCCTCTATTCTTTTGGAAAGAATCTTAGAGATTCGTGAATCGTATCTATTAGATCATGTAATTATTTTTTATTAAATACTACTTATATTTATTTTTAAATAAAAATATTAAAAATAATTTTTGATAGCACGATGTATGAACATGATTCATAGATTATTAGGATCCTTACAAAGAAGATCCGAATTCTTTTAATATGATCAAAATGGATTCTCGGATTCTCATAAAGAAAATCTAATAAGGATCCGAATTCTTTTAATATGATCCAAATGGATTATCAGAATCCTCGTAAAGAAGATCAGATGAAAATCCAAGTTCTTTTAATATGATCAAAATATAAAACGGTACATTATGTGTTACTGTACATTTCGGGACGCAATCATTTTCCTTAGTTAAGGGAACTCCAAAAAGCCGTCCCCCAAATAAACCAACAAACAAATAAAACATGAATCCCTGTCAACGACTCGCCAACCCCCTCACCCACCCGGACGGCTCACTACCACCACTACCTCCTTTTATTTTCCGACATCCCTAAATTAGCCATATCCCCTTCTCTAATTCTCCGTTTCTACCCCCGCTCCACCTCTCCAACCTAGGGTTTCTGATCTGATTCCTCGTCCACCGGCCGGTTTCAGAAACCCTATTCCTCGCAGAAGCTCATATCCCCCAACCGAATTTTCGCGCCAGGGTTTTATATTATCAATCGTCCAATCGTCGGCATCGTGACGGATTCCGGTTAAACTTTAGCTGTTTCAGCAGCGGCGATGAAGCATACGAAGAGGAGAAGGAGGAAGAAGAGCTCGGCGGTTCCGACGCCGGTCGCCAAGGAAGACGAAGAGCAGAAGGTGATCCGCTCGCTTATGGAGGTTTTCTCGTCGGTATCGCTTGACGACGCCACTTATGCATATCGCGAAGCCGATGGCGACGCGGGCAAGGCCGCGGAGATTTTGGAACGGGCTGTGGCTGAATGTTCCGAAGAGCCATTCACGAGCTCCACAGCGAGTGGCGTTTCTGGATCGGACGCGGCTTCGAGTTCGGGCTCGAGCTCGGGTTCGAGCTCGGGTTCGGGTTCGTCGGAAGGGTTTGAGTCGGGTTGTATTCAGAATTTGGTGAGCGAGAAGGGTTTAAGGGGTAAGCAGAAGAGGGTTGTGGCGGCCGCCGGAACGGTATCGACGGTTTTGGGTAAGGAGTACGTGAGCTCGATTCCTAGGAGGGCTCCAACGTCGTCAAAAGTGACGAAGCTGAAGGGTTTTGGTAATGGAGGTGCTGCTGGGCAAGAGGAAGCTGAGCAGTTTCTTTGTTCTATGCTTGGAGATGAGTCTGAGCTGAGCTTGGCGGTTGTTAGAGACGTCCTTTGTATGTATCCTCTGTTGGTTTTTTTATGTTTATGATAATATCATTTCGGGGTTTTTCGGTTTCTGTACGAACTACAACTTGCATACTAACGAAAGCGATGAATGAAAGATGAATTGTCTTTTGGTCTGAAAGTTTGCTTTGGTGTGCGTTCAGTGGAAATATTGTATAACCCGAAATTTTGGTTTTGCAGTTCAGTGTGGGTATGATGTTGAAAAGGTACTAAGTGCTGCCCTATGCCAAGGAAGATGAGTTAGTTGCGGTATAGAGTTTCTATCATGTTTCCGTCAGTGCTTAAGATGATTGCAGAACAATCATCAGGTTTCACGGGCATTTTAGAAACTTGGTCCGAGCTAATGAGAATCCGTATTTGAACCTCTAGGTTGTTGCTGTTGTAATCTGATGATTATTTATATGCTTCTTCAGGCCCTGGATGCATTGCTTGAGGTCTCTTCCTCGTATGAACAGTCCAGTAGTAGTTCTAACTATAGTATGTTTTTTAAGGAAGATAGTAGACATCCCTTTGAACAGTCTGACACTGTAAGTATATTTTTTTTGTGTTCTTAAATGTGTGAAAATAATTGTTAGACATAATAGTGAAAGTTGTGCTCTTAGTCATTTTCATTGTGCTGAACATTTATTTGATAGCTCGCATGCATAGTTTGAGTTTTTTGAATTATGAGTTGTAGAAAGAACGCACAGTGGATATTTGAAAAAAATGATAAAGGAAGATCAAAAGGATAGAAACTATTAACATCACACCTGTAGGGTTTAGAAATCACTCCTAGGGTAAGGTTGCATCACACAAACCTAGATCGAAGCAAAGCTCCTGCAATTCTATTAATCTTTAAACTGTACCCAGAGAGTTACAAGGATGTAATTTATAAAGACTTAAACCTAAAATCCTTAAAGAAGGATATAATTCTTGTAGAACGAGGAAATTGAAAGACTAATAGGCCTGCTGGAGCCCCTGTATTTTAAAACCCTAGACAGTAAAAGTAGAACAACCTTTGCCCACATGACAGATTTAGGGCGGCCTTCATTTTTGCTCTTCATTTGCTTCTTTATTTGTGTTTTATCGATGTGAACCATCTTTTATTTCGTACTATTCAGGACCATCTCTAGATGCTTTCTTGTACTTGTTTATTTTTTGCTAAGAATCTGTTCTTATCAGTCCCTCACCAGAAGTTACTATACTGTGTCCTGTGGAAGAACAAAGACTCCTCTGAATATGGAAGAACAAAGACTCCTCTCAATATTATGCTCTGCTCGCTTCTTTGCAAGTGGGGAGTTGAGTTTTTGGAGGCTGGGGTTGATTCAACTCATTTTAAGTATACATGACTAGTGTGATGTCATTTAGAAATTTTAACCTATCAAAACATTTGTCTTTTTTGGTGTATTTTGTATTTTTAAATTGCAGCAAGCAACACCATCACCTCGTTCTCCTCTGTCTCTCAAACACACACATACACATGTGCACACACAAAATGTACATGCAGACTAACAAATAGAAAGTTAGGTTCCGGGTTTGACAGATTAGGATGGGTCTCTTGGTTTAGGTTTGACTCTTTTTATTCAATCTCGGTGCCCTGGATTCGTTACACTTTTGAAACAGTTGAAGAGGATGTAGTTATTACCGGTTTTAGTTTTTAATAGGACGTAGTCATTACCCTTGTTATCCAGGGGTTGCCTTATTGAAACTGGGATGTGTTTATGCTGTTGTCTGTAAGAGACTTGTAAGTGGCCTGACACGTAGGCTTATGAAGGATAGCCACTGACAGTGTTGATCATGTTATTTTTTATGAATTGTTATTTGTACATATTTTGGCCTCTAAAACGTTTGTGTATACTTGTTTAAATTTCTGTGCTTCATTGCATATGTACTGATGGCATAATTTTGTGATAGCTGACAGATAGGGCATCTGATTGCACTTCGCATTCGTCTGAATATGAGCAGGATAATATATGGTATGCTGGATGTGCTTGCAATTAAATTATTCTGATTGACTCTTCGTTTTTAACTTTAATTTTTCTTGATGAATGCTTAGGCCGTACACTGTAATTTATCCTTTTTTTCTATTTTAATGTAAACTTTGAGTATACATACTGTGAGAAGCTTATCAAAATGTAGTACTTTCATGGAGTTCTGTGGTCATGTTCAAGTGTGTGGCCATATATGATTTTGATGGTTAGGAACAGTCAACAATGTTTAATACGTTAATCAGCCATCTGGCAATGGGATGTGCACTGTAATATTATGTTCAAACATTTAGAGCCCATGCATTTAGTTACATATGATGCTAGCTTATCATGAGATTGATAAGTAGATTATGTTATTGAAGAATTCACTCATTTTGGTTCCCTTTTGAGGTATTTCCCGGAGATACAATTGATATTGTCTAAAACTAGATGTCCAATTGTTTTCAATCTGGATGGTCATAATTTGTTTTTCAGTAAATACATTTAGTTTGTGCTAATTATGGTAGTAAGTATTTCATTCACCATTTAAATGCTATTATGCCGCTTAGCCAAATATGGCACAATATAGATTTTTCTTAGTCCCTTTTTTAGACCAAAATTTGTATCTCAATTTCTTTGGTTCATTGCTTTGAGGATGTTAAAAATATAGAACCTGATGTTGTTTTCTTTGTTTTAGGAATTATTCAAAGGTACTCACTGATTCTGAAGCTCATTCTCCTGCTAGCCCCAAAAGTACTGCGGCAGATCTCTCTCAAAAGGTGTTGGAATCTTTGTTTAACATCTCCAAGAGTCCTGAATATGAACCAAAAACCATGAATTGGAAGAATGTTGCAACTAAATTGCAGTCATTGGCACCTAGGTATGATGTTTGCACTTCTGGCTCAGCGGAAGCACAGCAGGTCAATTTTGGTATTGAACTTCGAACTCCTGACGCTTCTTTTGCATTTGCATCTTCTCTTGTGCAAGGGATTAATTTCCTTTTATAGTAGTGGTTTATTTTTCTCAGAATGAAGGTTTTGATTTATTTGATTATTTATTGAATGTATCCTATTGTTTTCTTTTTGAATTAACTGTTATCTATCCTACTATAGCAATGCCTTAATCTACCCAAATATGTAAATTTCTATATCTATAGCAATGTCTTATCTTTGTTTTTCCGTGTAGCTCAAGGAGATGAATATCATGCATTCAGAGGAACTGCAAAGGAGCACTGGGATTCAATGAGGTCCTACTATCAGAAAGTAAGATGGTTTTAACACGTTACTTTCAGCGGTTATTTCAGTAACTTACTGATGAGGGAACATTTTTCTGCAGGCTGCAACGGCATATTCAAGAGGAGCACGGGAACATGCAAGTTACCTTGCTGAGCAGGTCTGGGCTTCTCTAAAAGCACAATGTTGTTTTGTTGTTTGGGAAGTGTGCTTTCTGTGTATTGAAAAGAATGTTGTGTTTTGAGGCATGCATGTCAGTTTTTGCTATTGATGGTGGAGTGGTTGTCCAGCGTGTTCTCTAGATTTGTGGACTTACATCCAAGAAAGCAGCATTGGCAATAACCCAAAGTTTGCACCTTGCACATCCATTAGTTTCCCTCTATCAATTTCCTCATCTGCCCAATGGTCTAGGAAAAACCTTACCCTAGGTTGTTGCCCCTTGAGTGTTAGTTTAAGGTTTATTTCCAAGCGGGCTAAGCCTCAGGACAAGTGTTTTGTAATGTATTTAGTTATATTTTATAGAAAGAAGTTGAATTCAAGTTGAGATATTAATGTTACCTCTTATATTTTGATTGGCTAGGCGAAGGTACAAACTAAATTGGCACAAGCAGCTGACGAAAAGGCAAGCCAGGAAATCTTTAAAGCTAGGTTGGTGCAATGATGGCATGAAAATATTCGTTGTCTTATGCAACTCTTGCATTTTGTGTTTGTAGACAAACTAAGCTAATGTTCTAATCTGCAGAAACAAGGGCATAGAAAATGTGATAACAATTGATTTGCATGGGCAACATGTCAAACAAGCCATGAAACTTTTAAAAATCCATCTACTGTTTGGAACTTATGCACAATGTAAGTGTTTTGCAATTTTCTTTTTGCTTTCTCTTTGAACAATTTTGATCTGCAATTTTATTAGGTATGGTCTATTTACTTGTCTGCTCCGGTACAGCGGTTCAATTCCTCAGGGTTATCACAGGGAGCGGGTCGCATGGTTATGGAAGGTCAAAGCTGAAGCAATCGGTAGGGGTTTTAAATTCTCTTTGGCATGAATTTTTTGGGGAAATAGTGGGGTGCTTGGTAATGCATATTAAACTGATCAAACTGGTGACTGAGTTAATGTATGTGTAAATAAAATGTCTCTTACTTTATGATGGTGCCTTCGTATATTGCTACTGTAATTTTGGTGTTATTTAACTCGATTGTATATTGATTAGGGATATGCTTTTTGGAGCGGTTGAACGCTAACAACTGTTTTCTTTTTGGGAAGTTTGAGTTTTCATAACAATGAGGTTTTATTTCTCTTCTTCCCCTGCCATGGGGGTATTTGGCTATAGCGTAATAAATGAAAGTAATGATCGTTGAATTTTACCTTCCCATTTTTTATGGAAACATTGTAAGAAGAAATCTCAGAACTGTCCAAAGTATATCTTGGTTTCTTTAATTGGATTATTTGATCTCTCAACTTTAAAAATATAAGCTTCGTTCAATATTTTTCTTACTGCTTGCTTTGTGCAGGTCATCGAACTTGCTGAGAATGAAGGTATTCAATGGAGGGAAGAGAATCGAGGAATGGTATTACTCAAGCTAGGTTCACATAGAGAGTTCAGCTTTCAGGATGCGGAGAGTGATCCCGAGTAACCTCCTTTAGCATGGTATGTAATACCCACCACCGGTTGTGTTTCTGGTTAATGTTGTCAGTCAGTAGGGAGTTACTGTTTAGTGTAGTCGCCTTAATGTCGTGTCGGAGGCCAGGTTTACGGATGTCCATATTCATCTCTTTTCTCTAGGTCGCTTAATTATCTAGACGCCTCTATTGAAGAAACTAGCTCAGCTCAAGTTGCTCGTTGTACTTACCGTGTAGGGCATGTATATAACTTGAGAAAACTGTGTAAAACTTAACTTAGTTGACAATGCATTGAAACTGAAACTGTTGGATCATGACATACATCGTTGTTTGTTACTGTTTATTGTTTCCTGCTTTGCTTGTGTTTGCCGCTTCAAGTGTGCGAGTTCCACTTTTACCTCATCAAAAGGCATGTTGACCCAACATATGCTCACAAGTTGTGTTTTCGCGCCGTATGTACGGTAAGGACGGGCTCCTCGTTTGCCAAATTTGACAGATTTGACGACAGGAAGTAAAACAGAACACTTGAACATGGTTTAGAGGGAGCTCGCCAACTGTGTTACATGCGGTCTACCGGCCGCAAGAAGGCACTACCAAGTCTTCCTATCCTTCCTGCTACTGCTCCGGCTAGACGGAGCTTGTGAGCAAGGGTTCTCCCTCGAAATGGCTTTTTATTCTACGTAAGTTAGGGACCAAAGTGATTTACAGTGGACAGCCCAAAGACTAGTTCTATCGTTTTTTAGGGACCAAAATGAGGAGTTAAATGTATTCCAGAGACCATTTTGTCTAAAAGGTCTAAAAATAATACAAAAAGTTAGAAACATGTATTTCTTTTCTTAGGATGAAAAGTTTGGTGGTAAAAAAAACAAGAAACGCTCGAGCCCCACTGGGCAGTGGTAGCCGCAAAAGGCAAGGAACTGTGCACTGTTGAACCTGCATCAGAAAGAAAAATAAAAAGAACTAAGAAGATGCAGGCCGAAAAGGGAAGGAGAGGATGAGTTTTTATTTATCTTGCTCCCCGTGCACTGCACATTGAACAAAAAATGCCAGCACGTGGTATTCGAAGAGAGTGAAGCAAAATAAGAAGGAAATGCATGCATGCATGGTCCTTGTGGTTATCGTCCACGACTAAATACAGTAAAACCTCGGTATATATGAACAAAGTACGTTGGCAATCAAGCATACCCACTAGATGCAATGGCAACCAAATTCGAATTCCTGGTTTCATTAATCCAAGTGGTCACCCAAATTCCCTTACAAAATCCCGCATAAATTCACACTACAAGAAAAATAGCTCTAAAACACCAATCTTATCGGTGCCAATTTGACGAAATTGTCACGGAAAAGAGAGGTAAAAAATGCAAAAATTCCAATTGTAAATCATCACCATATAAAGTAAAAATAAAAAATGGTGAAACTTTCAATATTTCCACAATGCCTCTCACTTTGATGGAAAAGAACAATGAACAATTGACCAAACAAAATAAGACTAAATTGTAATTTTACATGTTTTAAATGAATTTTCAAATGCACACGTTGTGGATGGTTAATTATTCTTCCACTTTTTTTTTATTAAAAATTATCCAAGGACAAAGTAGGTATTCAACATATTTCCCACCACAAGTATCAAACACCATTCTTGTCACCATTTGATCCAATTCTACCACCACCTTCGAGAAGGAACGAACGCTTTCACTAGCTCAAAGAACAAAGACAATGTTAATTAGACACAATTTTAATATCCAAGTGTTGCAATGCTTTTTTACCATAGTTTTTATTTTATTTTAATATTAAACCACGTTTGTGTTGTCAGAATTTAAATTCAGATCACATGATACTTGTGAAGCGTTGAGCTCCTTCTAAGGATGCTGGATCTTGAATGCCCAAGTTCTCATAGCGAGGATTGAGTGGAAGTTGGCCAAAATAGAGGTGGAAAGGCCTATCACTGGTCTTCTGCATTTTAGTTTCTAATGGAAGGTCACAAAGATCTTTTGTCGCAGAAAAAATGGAGTTGTGAATTTCCAAAGTAGCTTTACTGTAAACAGCTTCAAAGCAGCTGTACTCTTCTAGTGCATGCTGGACTTGTTTGCATGCCAAGAGCCATGCATCTGTTCCAGGCTTCAAGTTTTCATTGGATAAGTCTACAACGGGAACTACCTTAGGCTCGAAAGTGGCTAACTCAAGGCCAAGACAGCCAATTTTGAGCCGTTTTCTGGCCAAACCACGGCGAGTTAGCCATAAAAAAAGGTAACATTCTCTTTGTCTCATCGAGAAGTATGATTTTCGTTTTTGAATCACTCGATTTCGTTGAGTATTGAAGAAGTTATGAACGTTTAAAGTTTACCCAGTTTTAGGCGAGTTTTCCAGTTTTCCGGCTGATCAGTCACCTTTCAGGCTATTTTCTGGCCGTCTCAGTCAACCATTGGGCTTTCAAATGGTATAATCTTGTTCTACACTTTACTATCTTCATTTTGATATATTATGGATCGAATTTGGTTAAGAAACAATTGAGTTATGAAGCTTTGAAAGTTGCCTAAACTTCCGGCTAAGAGCTCCATGACACTTAACAGAGTTTTTAACAGAATGACCAAAATAATGGATGGTGGACAATCTCAGGACCATTTCTATTGATTTTCAATCTCAGAGACCAAAGTGATGTGTTATGTAAATCTCAGAACCATAGCCAAAATTAAAATCAAAATGACCATGTGCTTGTTTGTTAAAAAACGAATATCCTAAAGAATGGAACTTGCTTTACCGGCTGCCCATAGCTTAACAAGCACTTGCCTTCGTCTATAAGTTTGTTCAACAACAAAACAATGGGACTTCATTAATTCAACAGGAGAAATAAAATTATCATGAGCGTTGAGGTTAAACAAATCTCCAAGGAGATTATCAAACCATCTTCTCCAACCCCCGACCATCTTCGCCGATATCAGTACTTCTTTCTCGATCAATTAGAACCCCCACTCTATATCCCTCTGCTCTTCTTCTATGAGTTCAATGGCCACACACAACCCAAAATTACAGTAATATCCAACCACCTCAAGCAGTCCTTGTCCCAAGTCTTAACCCTTTACTACCCTTTAGCCGGACGAGTGAAAGACAACAAATTCATCGACTGCAACGACGACGGCATTCCCTTTGTTGAAGCTCAAGTGCGCAACTGTACGCTTTCCGATGTTCTCAAAAACCCTAACCTTGCTCAGCTCAACAGGTTCTTCCCATTTGAACTCGAAAATTACCACAACGAAATTCCCGGAGGGGTCCAGCTCAACATGTTTCAGTGCGGAGGGTTTGCAATCGGCCAATGCGTGTCTCACAAGTTTGCTGACGGGTTGTCCAATTCGTGTTCACGAACACCTGGGCCGCCACCGCACGCGGAGATCAAGCCAATATAGACCCTCCACAATTTGTGTCAGCTGCACTCTTCCCCCCACCGAAGGAGTTCAACCTTGGATCAGGTGGTAGCATGCCACTCACCAAAGATAAGGTAACACGGAGGTTTATTTGCAACGCTTCTGAAATAGAAACCCTCCGAGCAAAATACCAACGGAATACCAAAAATGTTACGTCAAAACGCCCTTCCCGCGTCGAGACCTTAACCACCTTCATATGGAATCGATTTGTGGCGGCTGCAAAGGGTTGCGCTACGAATAAATTGTAACGTTGCAAATTCTAAGCAACAGTTCCGATGATGAAGAATGTGATGACGGGACGGTGCTTGGGGAGCTACGAGAAGAAACAAACAAGATTGACAACGAGTGTATCAAGAAACTACAAGAGGGTGACGAACTCTTGCAAGATATGATGCAACTAGGTAAGGACACGGCTACGTTATTTGGCTTCAGTAGTCATTGTGGGTTTCCACTCTATGAGAATGATTTTGGTTGGGGGAGGCCTACGTGGGTGGGGTCACCGGCACTGGTTTACAATAACTTAGTGGTTTTCAGGGACACCAAAAAGGGTAACGGAATAGAGGCATATGTTAGCTTGGAGGAGAAGGTCATGGCCAAATTCGAATGTGATAGCCAATTGCTCTCTTATGTTTCTCCAACTGGTCGGGTGCTCATGAATTATGGAAGTTAAGTGTTGATGTGTGTGTTATTAATTTCCCTAAATAAAATAAAATAAAATAAATAACATTTGTGTTATTCAAGTTTTAGTATTTCTTCCACTTTTTCTTCCATTAATGAAATTGTTTATAACTCATTCGTTCTATATTTTATTTTCCTGCAATATAAAAAGTTAACGTTTCAATGTATTAGATATTCCATGACCTGGCGACCATAGTTTTTGGGTGATTAAAGTATTGTTAGTGCTAACATGAGTCTTCATGAGGTGCGTAGTTAAAGAAAGTTTTTTTGTTTTTTGTTTTTTTTAATCTTTACAAAAGATTTAAATTTAATAAAAATCTAGTGTTAAATTACATATTGATTATAGTCTATTGATGTGTGAGGTGATGGAGGTGGTTCGGAGGGCCACTTGTTGGCTTCAATCTTTCAAGGAAGCAAATTCCACACCCAAGGGAGTTAGGCAATCTCCCCGGATCAAGTGGAGCGTTCCAACGGAGGGAGAAATTTTTAGTTGTGATAGGAACATAAGTGATACATCACATGTTTTAATAGGAATGACGGAAAATTTATTTTTTAAGTTATTAATTTTTTAGCATACATATCCCATAATTTATTTAATGATACATAATGTATCATCCCCGTATATATACCGGTCACATTGAAAAATCTTCCTCACGGAGGGCTGGGTTAAAGTAAATGTGGATGGTGCTACGAAGCTTGGTGAAAATCTGGGCGGGGGAAGGTCGGAGTGGGATCGGTGCTTCAAGTGGAGTTATTAGCTGTGCTGGCGGGTGCGAGGCTTGCACATCAACTCGGGGTCCACCAAGTTGTGGTGGAGAGTGACTCCTCCCAAGCTGTTGCTCCCATCTGTAACCCACTCTGGGAGGCTGTCTGCGATGGGTCTTATAGCACAAGACGTCACTCAAGTTGCGCGCCTTCTTCACCCTACGAACTACGGAGTTCCTGCACACCCCTCGAACATGTAATGGTGCTGCTCATAGATTGGCCAAGTTTGCTATTTTAATTGGCAATGGACTAGTTTAGTTTGAGAAGCCTTCTGATGTTATTTAGGACCTCCTTGCCCAAGATTTGATTAATCTCTTTTTGCAGTCAATACTATAGACTTTCCTTACAAAAAAAAAAAAAAAATTAATGGACCTAAATATTAGTATTGAATTGTTTATACCGAAATCTATGCACTGAAATATATTATATTAATTATTGTATCTAAATGTATATACCGAAATGTATCCGCTGAAATGTTAGTACCAAAATGTATAATATTTAATTAATAGACCGAAATGTTTGTGCCGAAATATATGTATGAATGTGTGTACCAAAATATATTATATTGAATTTAATATAGCTAAATGAATAAGACAAAGCACATTGAAATATATTGTATAACAAACATTAGTTTATTTAAATTTTTACAACAAAATATATTATGATGAATGAAATGAAAATTATAAATATAATGAACACGCATGCAAATACTCTAATTAAGTTCAACATCTTGACATTTTCCAAGCTACATTATTGCAATTATTCAAGTTTTCCACCATTTAGATCCAAGTACTTTCTGGAAATTATTCAGGTGACCAAAATACTTTTTTTTTTTTCGTTTTTGGAATCAAGTAGATAAGTGTGCTTGTAATAAAATATAAAATAATACAAAAAGTTAGAAACATGTATTTACAAGCAATGGTGCCTGCGTGATGCTACGAGTTCACAACTCTATTTAAGCATATTTACAAACTATGTTTACAACTCTATTTACAAATATATGTACAACCATATTTACAATCCTATTTACACATACTAATCAGCATTTTCGAACTAAGTTGATCGACACTTCAGAGTTTTTTGTTTCCTCATATGTTCTATGTTTACAAATTGAAAAAAATAGAAGTTGTTACTGTAAATCATGACATTTTAAGTGAAGATGAGGAGATAAAATGTAATTATTGTGGAGCAGTTTTCTTAATTGCTAAAAGAAATTGAATACGTTCTTCAATGGATTCTCATATGCATTTAATAAGATATGTTAAAAACAAACATATGTTAATCCACCAATTTAAGTGTACCACAAGGAGAAAAAATAAATTTTCAATTGCTCATCAATAATTAAAATTGACATATGTAGAAGGAAGTAGACTTTCCGAATTGCTCATCTCACAATTTTATTAAGTTGATCACAATAAACTCTTCTACCACAATTCTTAACCTGCAAATAATGTGATTGTTTTCATCCTATTGTAAATGGAAATATAAACCTTTATTCTGATGAATTGTAAATTAAGAGAAAAAAAATGCATAAAAGGACACAGGATTTATAAGATCTAAAAAAGTATGGAAAAATGAGTAGCAATGCATGTACTGAATTCCAAGTCAAAAAATAAGTATTTTATTGTGTGGGCAGTCAGACCTAGAGAACTGATTGATAGGATTTGGATCCTCTCCTGAGCTAATGGAGAGGATTCTTCTGACCTATCATCATAGACCGTTAAATTTTTATCCAACGGCTACAAGTAGAGAGTCCCTTTAAAATTATAATAATTGTAACCGTTGGATAAAAATCCAACGGTTCATAATGATGGATCAAGAGAATCCTCTCCATTAGCTCAGGAGAGGATCCAAATCCTGATTGATATACCTTAAAAACAATCACCTGAACAATAAGTACAAATGATCAAAGACAAAAGAAACAACGTCCATGGTAATAACTGAAATAACAAAAATGTCATGTGGCATTATCTAGTGAATGAGTTAGTTAACAAGGTTAGAACGGTATTGTTGTAATTATCATTTGTGGATATAGAAGAGGTGATAGGTCTTTCATTTGTGATATATTGTAATACTTTCTAAAAGTAATTAATACAATCTCTCTCTCTTTCTCTTCTCTCTTTGAATCTCTCTAGTCTTCTTCATTCTCATCAATTCTGCAATCCATTGTTCTTCATAGTTTTCTTAGGTTAATACATGGAACATTGCAAAAGAGCTCGTAGTTCAGTAAGTCAAGAGAAAAAAAGAAAGGGAAACCAACTCATCATTGCTCTAAACATGAAATCAAAATTCAAGGGAAACCGTCATAGAAAACCAACAAATTACTTGCTTGGTAAAAGAATAGGTTTTGGGGGCCTGTGGAAACCCCAACAAAGTTGACGTGGGTTTTGAGAGAGAGCAATCCCAAATCTTAGAGCATTTTCAAAGGAGATGTCAAAAATATTATGTCAAAATTTTATTTGATGGCTAATGTGACAAATTGAATACAAATGCTAAATTTATTTTATTATTTTATTGGGCCTAGAGTTACATTAACTATTAAAAAATAATCAAAATTAGTATTAGTTTTTATTCTATTGGTTGTTAATGAGACCCATGCATTAAAAATTAAATTGTATTTGACTCCTTCTTTGTTTGTTGTAAAAAAAGGCAGCTAGAAAGCAATGAGTCAAATGACTCACATGCCACATCATATATGGCATATCGATTGACGAATACTTAAATATATTTTAATCCTATTTGACATATTTGACATCTCATTTAGAGATGATCTTACTTTGTCAAACGCTTAGAGAATTACAAATTCAATAAATAAATAAAAACAAATGAAAAACTTTAACTTAAAAAACAAATAAATAAAACAATTTGTAATCCAATTACAGGACAAAATTATCAATGCCTCTTCGAGTTTTACATCAGTTTTTTTTTTTTTTTTAAGGTAGAATCAGAAAATTGAAAGAAAGAAAAAACAATACAATTAATTTTTACATTAGCTTAGGTTACTCAGATATCCGTGTAAGATTTCAATTAAAAACAAATAAGGGACAGATCAATAGCATATTTTGCTGTTAAAAGTTGAAATAAAATATTTTAGCAAAAAATTCAAATCCATGCAGAATATAAAAGAAATGAAGTAAAACAAATATTAGAAAATATTGTTTCATTGATAAAAGATGACAAAGTTGCTCAATGCAACACCGAAAGGAAAATATAAAAATATTTAAAATGACAATTGACAAAGTTTGCCTAAATGTATTGCCTTAACGTCGTGTCGGATTCCTTTAGCATGGCTTGTAAAACCTGAGAAATAGTGTAATCGGTATACGGAATAATATATCATATGTTAATATACAAATTATAAGATGACACACCCCAACCGAGATCAGGGCATGCTGGTCGTCACGTGGAAGTGACGTAGCCATGTGCACAGTGCGGAAGCTAAAAGAAGTAATATAAAAGTACGAATAATTTAAAACTAGCATACATAAAGTGATAAGATAAATGCTAGCATAAGTGAGACGCTGAATTCAGAGCCTAAAGTCTACAGAGTCCAAAGGAAAAGATACAACAATAGTGCACCCGAAGGTGACCCTACATCGGTGAGTGTCTGTCAGAAATGCCGGGACATCCTCTGGGAAAACCACCGAACCCGCTAAGCTACTAGAACCTGGAGGGGCGCAAAACAAAAGCGTGAGTGGACAAAAACAAAGCTCTTTGAAAACCATTTAGTAAAATACATTCTAACCCCTCGCCGTAAAACCTGTATACTTCCCAGAAAATAAACATATGCACGTATATATATAGATATGCCAATCATGCTCCATAATATGCCATGTCGGAACCTCAGAATGAAAGGTAAGTGTTCAGGTATAAATCACATCAATAGCATAACATCTGGCAGCCGGAGTCCCCCTAAGTGACCTGTACGGCTGAATCTAGAGCTCAAATCTCAATCACTATATCTGAACCTGCCCACGAGTCGGAACCACCTAAAGTGGTCTGTACGACAGGCCTGGGTGTAATACATATAAACGCTCTAGTGCTATGATCACGTGAAGGTTGTGCGAATAATCGCGGGTCACCTACGAGTCGGAACCACCTAGAGTGGTCTGTACGACAAGACTGTGCACCTAACTTGGATCCAAGCTGAGCGTGTGGTGCGGGAGGTGAACAACACGTGAAGGACTGTGCCCTACTCTGGGCGGGAGCACTAACACCGGGGGTGCAGGTTATGAGCTCTCTAAGCACCTCTAATCACTATTTAATGCAATTGTTAAACAACGCTTACCTGGTACTTATCTGTGCCTCCACAGCACCATTATATATATAGACATATGCATAATTGAATATATAAGTAAACGTATATGCAACTAATCATGCATAACCACCAATTATATAAAAGGAATGGCATATAACGATTAAACATTTATACTAATTTCTGGGAATTAATATGTATATAGGTATATACGGAAAACCAAAAGCCCACTCACTGGTATGTGGAAGGGTCGTAGCCCCCCCTGCCTCGAGTGTGCACGCTCGTCCTCGGGATAGGAATCACCTATATGCGAATTAACTATAAAAACGTTAACTTTAAAGCACATAACCTTCCGTTCAAAATAACTTCTCATACATTGCTCAAAATGGACAAATGAATATACCAACGTGCTCTACACAACCTCAGGATCACAACCATATTTTTAGAAAAAATTTCCTCCGCCGCACGCGCTGGCCACGCGCAGGCACGTGTGGTGCACACGGACGGCGTCAACTGACGCCGTTAGGAATATTCCGTCAAAACTGACAGATTCCGTTAACGGCGTCAGGAAAATTCCGTCATAACCCTGACGGAATATTCCGTCACCTTCTCCGGCGAGACTCCGGCGCCGTCGCCGGAAAACCTGCAAATCGTGTTTTCTCGTTCGTTTTTCAACCGTTTTTCATGATTCTTGCACCAAATTAAAGCTTAGGACTAGTAGAACACGGGCCCTACAAGTTTTAAGGCCTAAAAATTACTAAATCATACCTGTCCACAAACTCCAAAACCGGCCAAACTCGAACCCAACGATCCCGACGTCCAAATTCGTCCAACGAAACACTCCGAGATTCCTGGGAACCTCACTAAGACATCTATGTGCTTCAAAAGTCCAAAAACATGCTAAAATGAGTTTGCATGAATAGTGCTCAAATCGGAAAATCTCGAATCGACATGAAAATGGTGGTTTCCCTACCTGAAAATGGTACGTCTGTGTTCCCCTCGACCTCACGATCACGACTGCACCCTTGGTTTCCTCGATCTGCTACGGTTTGAGGGAGTTGTGTGCTTGTCCGTACGTTTACAGAAGGAAGAAGAAGAAAGGGAACTCGGGAGAGAGAGAGAGAGACAGAGAAAATGACAGAGGGAGAGGGAGAGTGAGACAGTGTGTGTGTGTGTGTGGCCCAACACTTGCCAACACCACACAAACAACCAAACAACATAACAAAACAAACTAGGGGTAAAATGGTCATTTCACCTATGCATTTCGATAGTTTCGGGACGGGGTGTCACATAAGATATGTATGTTAAAATGTTAATAATTTAAAAAATAAAATTTCTCACCACTTCTATAAAAATAAGTGGTGTACCACCCATATTCCGGTTACAATAAAAAATTTCTCGTAAAATCCATCACAAATTATGTTTCTAGTCAATTTTCTCGAGAAATTTTTCATTGTGACGGGAACATGATTAATATACCATGTGTTTTTATATAAGTGGTGAGAAATTATATTTTTTAAGTTATTAACTTTTTGGCACACGTATCTCACTATTGATATAGTAATATCTCGTGTTTTAGTTACATTGAAAAATCTCTGAATTTTCTCAGTCAATTGATGGTTATTGTTTAGTGTAGTCGCCTGTCGTGTCGGAGGCCAGGTTTACAAATGTCCATATTCATCTCTTTTCTCTAGGTTTCAAAATTATCCAGCGCCTTTGTTGAAGAAACTAGCTCAGCTCAAGGTGAATTGTTGTACATACTGTGTGTAGAAAACCGTGTAAAACTTAACTTAGTTGACAATGACCTGAAAATGAAACCGAAACCGTTCGGTCATAACATACATCGTCGTTTGATTTTCTTTCTTGTTTGGGAAATTTTACTTAAATCTATCTAACTTTTTTCTACACCTAATTTAATTTTTAAATGTTAATTATCTATTTTATCCTATTATATAATTACTATTAAGTACAAAATGAAATTAATAATAAAAATCAAATTTATCAATAGACCCACATACTATAACTAAACTCTAGCATTACTCTTTGTTTATCTTACATTCATTCCGACTAAAACCCTAATAGCTCTGATAGAGAAAAACAAGCTTTTCTATTGATGGATGGTGATTTTGAAGTTTTTAATCCTCCAACTAAAGTATGACTCGATGTATGAATCTTTTGTTTGTTTACTTCTTCTTTGGATTAAATTTCATACTTTTTATATTATATTGTATTTGTTTCTCTATGTCGTCTGTATGCGCCCCAAAACACCAGTACAAGAACTTTTGATTAATACTGCAAAGACATAAAACTTGATTCTTTGTGCAAATAAAGATTGCTCAACCTTAGCCACGAACTAGCGGGTGGCATGTCTTGCATCTTTTTTTATTCGAAATAGCTTTAATTTGTTTATTAACATAGCAGCAAAACACCCAGTCCTATGTCACTTCAAAGTTTCTTAAAAAGTACATGAACATGCTCGATTTAAAAAGGACTGAATTGGAGCTTGCATAACATTCTCTTGGCCAATTCAAGTCTATGGAATGATTTTTGGATCCCAAGTCCATGGATGGGTTGTGGTATCAACACCAAAAAAGAAAAAAGCAACCATGGAAATGCTAGTCCTATCCGGCATATGCAATTATAGGGGGCAAAAGATGCCTCCTTGAAAAAAAAAACTTTCAACTAGAAATGTTATTTTATAAAGAGAATGAGTGTAAATATAATTTTACATTTTGAATTGGGTTTGAGAGGATAGTTTAGATAATAAATTTGGGTTTAAAGAGATATTAATTATTTAATAAAAAACAATATGAATGAAGAAAGTAAGTTGATGTAGAAAAATATTAGATGAGTTCGAATAAAATTTCCATTCTTATTTTCTGTTTTGCTTGTATTTGTCCCTTGAAGTGTGCAAAATCCACTTTGCCTCATCAAAATGCATTTTGACCAAATTTGGCGGATTTGACGACGGGAAGTAAAACAGAACACTGAAACATGGTTTAGAGGGAGCTATCCAACTGTGTTACATGCGGTCTATGGGCCACAAGAAATGACACTAGGCAGAGTATTCCCTACCAAGTCTTCCTGTTCTTCCAGCGACTGCTCTGGCTGCTTGTGAGCAAGAGTTCTCCCAAAAAGGGCTTTTTGTTATAGGTAAGTTGAGTAAAAAAGTGTTGGAATCGAAGTGACATTACTAGTAACACATCATTTAATTTGTAAATTTTATCTATAAATTTAATCTTCATAGTATCACCCTTTATAAACGTGGTGTTACAAGTTTTTCTTTCAAGTCTTTCCTCTTCCACAACGTCACATGAAGCCCCATTTTTTTGAATACATAATAATCAAAGATTAGTTGTCATTCAATTTAAGTTTAATATTAAAGCTTGAGACTAAACAATTAAAAGCACATACATTTATTTTCCACACTTAATATCAAATCAAAAGGCGAGTTACCATGTATTCTCTTTTCATTTCAAGAAAAAATTGGAAAGAATACAATAACTTTATTTCTCGAATACCCAAAGATATGCGGCTTTTCAGCCAAAATGATCATTGAGATTGACATAACTCCTCACTTTGGTCATTGATAGTGAAAAATTGATAGAAGTTGTTCATGAGTTTGTCAACCGTAAATTATTGTAGTCATTCTGTGAAAAATTTGTTGATATTCTTTTAGCTTTTGCATTATTGGATAAAACTCTGCAATTATTTCATGTAAACCTAAGAAGTTGCCATTAGATACTTCATAAGGTATTTCATTTGTTCCACGAAACGCTAAATTACAGATGACAAGTCATTTCACAACAACAGTAATTCTAATTATTACTTGTTTCCAATGCTATATCTCTTTCTTGATTCTCATTTGGAATTCTTTGACAATTGCGTGTTTTTTTGTGAATCTGTGTAACATCATTTTCTATCAAATTTACAAATGTCTCATTCTTTTTGGGAAAAAAAAATTATTAAGAGATTCTCTTAAACTTTCAGAAATTTCGTTATCCTTTTCCTTTTTTTTTCTTCATATTATTATAGAGTTGTTTCTCATAGACATGGCTTTAATAATTTGTTACAAAAGTTACTTACACACAGCATAACAAAAATTTCTAATAAAAATTATAATTCCAATATATATCATATATTATAAAAAGCACTAACTGACTAACATATATTATATATATATATATATATATTTTTTTTTTTTTCAAACATATATTATATATCATAGAAAGCACTAGCATATATTAAAAATCGATAAAACTGAAAGAAAAAAATGGGTTTGACCTGAAATTCCAGATTGTTACCGCTGCAGGTGGAATGAAAGGGACGTATGGCATCGCCACCGTGCTGGATATTCCATGTTTGAATGCAAATTGGGTGTTCCGTGTTCGACTTGAATACTGGAACTAGAATTTCGAAGCGGCAATTCCGGAAGACGAAGAGAAGAATGTGGGTGTGCAGACTGTATCAAAATAATAATTTTTTTTTTTTTTTTATCCATTTTAGGCTCTGGACAGGGACGTGTTAGTATTGGTCTTGGGTCGGCCCTGTACGTCAGGCAATGTTTTTTAGGGTATGTCCTATTTTCTGGTTGTGATAATTTTTTTTATTTAATTTATGGTTTTAAAATGCAGGCTGGTGCCACCTACTATTAAGGTTTAGTAATATTCCTCTTCACTTGTAAGTGAGAGGTTTTAAGTATGATTCTTGCCAAATGCGAGTTTGTACCACGTTATTACTAACCAATTGTAAGGCTAAGTCCACTCCCTTCCCCTTAGTCCATTATTTGGTAAGAATAGAATCTAAAACCTCTCGCTTATAAGTATCAAACTTAAAACCTCTCATTTTCTATGGGTCCAAATATTTGAGGACACGGGTCCCTGACCCGGACCGTATCAACACTCCAATTTTTTATTGAATTAATCTCCACCGTCCACACCCATTTTCCACACATATCACAAAATCACAATTCACACGGGTCTCTCTCAGTTTCTTGATCTCTCTCTCTCCATAATTCACACACCATCCACCGTTCGTTGTCGTTGTGAGTGGGAATTGTTCGTCGGTGGTTCGACGTCGACTCCCTCCCTCAGTGCCTCTCAACTCGATTGGAAATTGGGTTTGTTTTTCTGCCTGGGTGGGAATTGCTTCTCTATGGGATTTTGTAGATGCGAAGCTCTTTCTGGATTTTATGCAAAATACTTTCTATGGGACATCTCCACGGTTGATTGGTCCAAAGCAACACTTTTTGGGTTTTTTGTGAATTGTTTTATGCCAAATGCTTTCTGGGTTTATTCAAATTTTGATCAATACCATAGTTCACAAATCAGTACTAAATTTATCGTACTACACTACATCTCCACCTAAATTAACCCTGAACCTCTCTCTCTAGATCTATAATTTTCTTTAATCATCATGATTGTTAGATTGTTTTTTAAGAGAGATTAGGTTATGGATATGAAACCCATCTAATTTTGAAGCTCAATCAGATAGTTTCTATTCTGAAAAAAAAAAAAAAAAAAAAAAAAAAAAAACCCGTCGACCCGTAGGAACCGACCCGTTTGAAATGGCCTGGGTTAGATCCGGATTCCGTTTTCAAATTTCTATTATCAGATCCGCCCCACTTCGTTTTATTTTCAAATCGGTCCAGTTCGGTCCCTTTCATTTTGGACCTGGCCTAACTCGTGCCCAGCTCTGATACATCATAGAAAGCACTAACATATATTCCAACATATATTAAAAATTGACAAGAATGAAAGAAAAAGCCTGATATTCCAGATCGTTACCGCTGCAGGTGGAATGAAAGGGACGTCTGGCATCGCCACTGTGCTGGATATTCCATGTTTGAATGCAAATTGGGTGTTCCGTGTTCGACATGAATTCTGAAACTCGAGAATTTCGAAGCGGCAATTAAGACCGGAAGACGAAAAGAAGAATGCGGGTGTAAAAACTATATCAATATATATATATATATATATATATATATATATATATTTGTTTGTTTTTTTTTTAATCCATTTTAGGCTTTGTATTGGACTTCGGTAGGCTTTGTTTATCACACAATGTTTTTTAGGGTCAGCCCTATTTTCTAGTAGTGATATTTTTTTTATTATTTAATTATGGTTTTAAAATGCAGGGTGGCGCCACTTAGTATTAGGATCAAGTGATTTTCTCTTCATTTGTGAGTGTGAGATTTTAAGTTCGATTTTCATTAAATGCAAGTTTAAATCAAGTTATTGCTAATCCATTGTGAGCCTAGGCCCACTCATTTCCCCTTAGCTCATTGTTTGGTGAGAATCGAACAAAAAACCTTTCGCTTGTAACTGTCAAACCTTAAACCTCTTAGTTACAAGTAAATATAAGAACGTAGTACTAACTACTAAACGGCCGCAGGTGAGGAATTAAATTATGGTTTTAATTCTGTGTTTAACATTTTGGTTTCTGAGCAGTCTAAGTTTGACGAAAATTAAGCATTTGTCAAATCATCTAAACAAAACAAACATCATATGGCTATATATTTGTCTGAAATGTTCAAGTATTCATCATCTCTTTATTTACAAAGATATATCAGTGCAGTAATTTCCCAAACCCTAGCTAAAATCGATATAGTTCAAGTGAGACGATGATATCGAAAACTCAGCCTAAGGTGGTTCCTGTTGTAGACTTATCCGATGAAAACTTGAAGCCTGGAACAGATGCATGGCTCTTGGCATGCAAACAAGTCCAGCATGCACTAGAAGAGTACAGCTGCTTTGAAGCTGTTTACAATAAAGCTACTTTGGAAATTCACAACTCCATCTTTTCTGCGATAAAAGATCTATGTGATCTTCCATTAGAAACTAAAATGCAGAAGGCCAATGATAGGCCTTTCCACAACTATTTTGGCCAACTTCCACTCAATCCTCGCTATGAGACCTTGGGCATTCAAGATCCAGCATCCTTAGAAGGAGCTCAACGCTTCACAAATATCATGTGGCCAGCAGGAAATGACCATTTTCGGTAAGGAAAATGCTAGAGAGACTACATGTTTGTACCACATTGGTGTATCATCTAATGTGCTAAGTGATGTATACATATCACGTCAATTAATGAGTTTATCTCATGTTGGTTGTATAAATCACTTATCATATGATGGGTACATCAATATGATATAACTCTGTAATCTCCTTATTACTCTTTTCGGCAATTGATTACTCAGTCCAAAGTTTTCCTTTTTTTTATGCACGTATATATGGACCTGTTGAGGAATGCTAAAGAGCACTCCTAATTACATTTGTCGTAAAAATTTACGTGTTTCCAAGTTCTAGAAGTACTTTTTGAAAAACAGTTGTCAAATGATTCTTCAGGAAGTCATTCATGAAGAAGCATTTAGATGAGCATAACTACTTCTAACAAAAGCAGTCCCAAACAAGTTGGATATCGCTAGACTTATGCTAGCAGATTAGATTCAGATCAAACATTTAGTGAAGAATCAACTTGATCAATTATCCGAATTTAAATTCTGACAATGGAAGCATAGTATATATACTATTCAAAACTATGGTAATTAAAAGAGCATAAATATATAAAATTAACATTATGTTTGTTCTTTGAACTAGTGAAAGTGTTCATTCCTTCTCAAAGGTGGTGGTAGAATTGGATCAAATGGTGAAAAGAATGGTGTTTGATGCTTATGGTGTGGGGAGGCTTTATGATTCTTACAAGGCATCAACCACTTACCAGCTTAGATGCATTAATTATAAATCACAACTTACGAATGAGACTACTGATTTGGGACTGATTCCTCACACGGACAAGAATTTCACATCCATACTACACCAAAATGATGTCGGTGGCCTGCAGATCAAAACAAAGGATGGCGAGTGGATTGAGGCTGCACCTTCTTCACCTTCATCATTTCTAGTGTTGGCATCCGATTTATTCATGGTGGGTCACTTCCACATACCATGTCGTTTTAGCTTAGATCGTTGTATTGCAACTTGTTCTTTTACAAAACGATATTCTAAACTGCTTGATTAGTTTACGGGAAGTGGATTCAAACTCGGGTGTAAGGGGAACAATGCAAACTGCACTAGGGAACGTAACTCACACTTTTGCTTTCTTTTTTTTCTTTTTCTCTATTTTCATTTTGTAGGCATGGAGTAATGACCGAATATCCGCCTGTGAGCATCAAGTCGTCCTGAAAGAGAAGAAAGCAAGATATTCACTGGCTTTATTCTCATATATAGGTGATGGAGTTGTACAGGTACCTGAAGAGTTTGTTGATGAAAAACACCCCTTAAAATATAAGCCATTTGGTCATTTCGATTACCTTCGTTTCTATGAAACTGATGAGGAGGCCCGGAAATCGAAGAATCCTATCAAAGCCTACTGTGGTGTTTAAGATCTCTTTTGATCTGAGAAGAGAGAGGCACCCTGTCTTCGTTTCGTTTCTTGCTGCAGTTTCTCTACTGCACGTAATATTACAGTAATGTACGCTTTGACCGTTTCTTTGCTATTGAATAAAGAAAGTTGTGTGTGGGAAATATGTTGAATGCCCACTTTATAATGTTATGGTTATGGTAATGTAATAATTTTCAATGAGTACAAAAATATGCAATATCACATATAAAAACTTTTAAGATGAACTAAAATATTTTTCTAAAGTTCTTTGAGTTTGCTGGTATGTAATACTTTGTCAACATAGACACTTTCTTGTTGAAACCAAAATGTTCTAACTTCTCAAGCATGTTTACAACTTTTTGGCATGAAACCTTAAACACTTCCAAGCTGTCATCCTCAAGATTATCACATTCTCCTTCTTGCCTAATTACAACAATGATTTCTTCTTCAGTTAAAGCGTAGACAACTTGTTGCTCATTTGGATGATTTAGAGGTATACATTAATATCCACTTGATTAGCATGGACAACGGGTTTCAAGGAACAACAACTTGGAGTACAAGTGAAGAAAGTATATATGTGCAAGAAATAAAACACTTGGCACCCTAAGAATCCTATTTAGGAAATTCAACATTCATTAAGGATAATTAAGTAAATAAATAATATTTTTAATTCCACCTCTATCAAGTAATAACCTATGTAAAGTTATAAAATTAGTATGGTCCTAACTTTATGACGTTGTAGACGTTTTATTGTACATATTTTTTAATAAAAAAAAGGGTAAATTGCATTTTCATACCTCAGGTTTGAGGTCTATTTCAATTCTTTACAACATTTTCAAAATATTTCACTTTCATACCTTAAGTACTATTTTATTTCAAAATAATATATCCGTTACATTTTCCATCCATTGATGTGTTAAATGCTGACGTGGTTGCCAAATGTCTTCCATGTGGCAAAAAAAAAAAAATTAAAAAAAAACAAAAACAAAACATGAATTTAAAAAAACAAAAAACTTGAAAAAGCAGAAACCCACCCCACCCCTGCAACCCCTCTTCTCCCTCCCAAGCATCCCAACATCCCTAAACCTACAACAAGAAGAAAGAAGAAGAAGAAGAAGAAGAAGAAGAAGAAGAAATTAAGAGGAGGAGGAGAAGGAGGAAAAAAAAAATCCCAGAAATCATCTTCGCATGAGGGGTTGGGGGGTGGAGACGGAGGGATAGTTTCAAATTTTTTTTTTTTCCTTTCTTCCTCCTGTAGACATCAAAAATTCGGTGAAATGAATGTTGACCAATAATTAAAATTTCAACGTTCACGTGTCACATAAATTTTACATGTAGCGTGTGATTCAACGAAAAATCGAAATAAATTGGAAAAGTCATCAAATATGACACGTGTCAATACCTGGCAGAAATGATTTATTTCATCTGATTATTTAAATCCAAAAATCAAGTTTTGGAATTCTATAAATAGGAAGCTAAGGCATTCATTTTGGGGGGAGAAGGAAGAAAGAAAAAAAGAAGGAAGAAAGAAAGAAAGGAAGAAAGGAAGAAGCCTTGAAACTCTAAAGCTCTCAAGCAAATCCCGAAGGATCAAGAAAGCATTCTTTGTTCATCGTTCATCATCCGTTCATCCTTCAAGATCAAGCCCCAACGGCCCTTGAAGAACTTCCACCAACTCAAGATCAAGCCCCGACGGCCCTTGAAGAAAGTGTTCATCGTTCATCATCCGTTAAATATATTTTGTACACGTATTCTTGTCGCTTGTTTCAGGAATTTCTCGTGTTTACACCTCCCTCTTCCTCTTCTTCTTCTTCTTCTTGTTATTGTTGCATATGTGGGTTAGTTGGGGTGTGGGAGACGGGAGGGATAGTTTCAAATTTTTTTTTTTTTTTTCCTTTTCTTCCTCCCTCTTCCTCTTCTTCTTCTTCTTCTTCTTCTTGCAGATGTGGGTTAGTTTTTTTTTTTGTTGGGGGGGGGGGGGGGGGAAGGGATAGTTTCAATTTTTTCTTTTTTCTTTTTTCCTCCTCCTCTTCTTCTTCTTCTTCTTGCAGACTGTGGGTCGCTGTGTATTTCAATTATTTATTTATTTATAGGTGGAAAATTCAGGTTTTGGGTGGGATGGGATGGGTTTTTGGATGGGAGGGGAGGTGAAGAGAGTGGAGGAGAGGGAGGTGGTTAGGATGCTTGGGAGGGAGAAGAGGGGTTGTGGGGGTGGGGTGGGTTTCTGTGTTTTCAAGTTCTTTTTTTTTTTTTTTTTAAATTCATGTTTAAAAAAATATTAAAAAAATCTTTTTTTGCCACATGGAAGACATTTAGCAGCCACGTGGCATATATGTGGCAGCCACGTCAGCATTTAACGGATCAATGAATGAAAAATGTAACGGAGGTATTATTTTGAAATAAAATAGTGCTTAAGGTATGAAAGTGAAACGTTTTGAAGATGTTGTAAGAAATTGAAATAGACCCCAAACCTGAGGTATGAAAATGTAATTTACCCTAAAAAAAATTCATAAACAAAGAAAGAAATAATTAACCACACACAACGTGTGTTTGAAGATTCAATAAAAAAATGTAAAATTGCTATTTTGTCCCTATTTTTTTGGGTAATTGTTCATTGTTCTTCTCTATTAAAGTGAGGGCATTGTAGGAATATCGACGATATTTACTGATTCACTACAACATTGCCGAAACCCATTGTAGATTTCAAACTTTTGAACTCTTTTGGTGAAAATTTTCTCTAATTTCGACTAAATGTAGATGAGTTGATATACCCATCCCGTTGCAAATCTCTGTAATTTTTGTTGAAGCCAACCTATATCGACATCGATATGTCTATTGATATTTTCATGAATTTGCGTATCGATATTTCCACATATATTAATATGTTAAACACTGCTTAGAAGTTATTTTTTTCTTTCCTTCCAAGACTAAAATTTTTAGTTGAAAAGATGCAATGAATTTGAAGGTATAAAGTTTCCCTACTCATAAAAGGAACAAAAGTAAATGTTCCCTCCCCCCAAATTATTAGTCAGATTGTCACATCTCGGCCCGGGTGGCACTACTTCCCGGGCCCGCTCCACTACCGTAGCACGATATTGTCCGCTTTGGGCTTACCATTCCCTCACGGTTTTGTTTTTGGGAACTCACGAGCAACTTCCCAGTGGGTCACCCATCATGGGAGTGCTCTAGCCCCCTTCTCGCTTAACTTCGGAGTTCCTACGGAACCCGAAGCCAGTGAGCTCCCAAAAGGCCTCATGTTAGGTAGGGATGGGAATATACATTTAAGGATCAGTCCCCTGGGCGATGTGGGATGTCACAATTGATAATTGTCACATCCCGGCCCGGGCCCCCATCATAACCCAGGCCCGCTTCACTACCGTAGCACGATATTGTCCGCTTTGGGCTTACCATTCCCTCACGGTTTTGTTTTTGGGAACTTACGAGCAACTTCCCAGTGGGTCACCCATCCTGGGATTGCTCTCGTGCGCTACTCGCTTAACTTCGGAGTTCCCATGGAACCCGAAGCCAGTGAGCTCCCAAAAGGCCTCGTGCTAGGTAGGATGAGAATATACATTTAAGGATCAGTCCCCTGGGCGATGTGGGATGTCACACAAATGAAATAGCAATGTTACTTGCCAAAAACGGTAATAAGAAATCCAATAAAATAAAAACAAATACAGTAGGATAAACCCTACGCTCACAATGAAAAGATTACTTGGACCCGAGGAGAATTCCAGAAACCTAACTAAATTCAGTCTTAAAATTGACACAAATTGAGGTGATACATGCACGTCTACTGGCGTACCTACGCTATGCCAAATATGCTTTTAAGGGTAATATTAAGTAAATCAAATTTATATAATTAAGTTAGCCAAGAATGAAAGAAATGCAATATTGATTAATTATATCGGCCTCAAGAGAAAAACTTGGTGTCCTCAGTGACTTAGTTGATAATACATTGTTAATTTATGTGAAAAAATGTCTATGCATGTAATTTTATTGTTTGCTTTTAGTACGTAGGAAAAGAGGGAATGACTACGTGCATGGTCATTTGCATATAAGAAGTGAGAGACTTATTTTACTCGCGCGTTGTACAAGTTATCTTTTCTTTCCATCTAACATTATGTTTAATAAACCACAAGCTGGTGGCTCAGTGGTAAGTGACAAATTATGAGGCTTCCTTCAAATTAAAAACTAGAGGTCTCAGGTTCGAAATCTGCTGATGGTGTGGAAACCAGACTTGTGGCCAGGGAAGAGACTGAAATGCCTATGTGAGTCTTTTCAGCCCCCTTGTGGATAACCGTAGCTTTGCCACCAATTGTCCTCCTTATTAAAAAAAAAAAAATTGTGTTTAGTACGCAGGAAAAGAGAGTTCCTCTAAAAAATCACTTCCTTTCCCATATTGGAGAGGCCTAAACTTGGAAATCCGGAGGAATTTTTTTAATAAATAGTCCAAAGAGAGGTAGGTTTTTGGTATTCTTATCTAATCCAGGTCATCCTCTTGTATTTATTGGACAAATATGCGTGTGGGTACTTCATTTTTTTCTTTCCATTTTGTTCTTTTAGATTTTTTTCATGAAATAGCAAGATTACTTGCCAAAACGGCAATAATAAAATAAAAACAAAATGGAAAGAAATATACACACATAGATACTTGTCTAATAAGTACATGAAAGATGACTTGGACCGGAGGAGAATTCCAGAAACCTAACCCTACATTCAGTCTTATAAATTGACCCACATTGATCGAGGTGATGTTGAAAATCAATGTCAAAGATGTTGAAAATCAATGTCAAAGTTAGGTATGAAAAATTAGGCAATGTTAGGCATGGTTGAATAAAAATAAATTAGGTGAAATTAATGTGTTTTGTGTGGTAATAAATAATCTTAGTTTATTCATTTGGTTTGCTATAAATACCCAAGTTCTCAAGCATTGTAAATCATCCAAGGAAATACAAAGCCTAGAGCTAAATAAGAAAAGCTTTGCGAATTAGTTTGTTTTGTGAGCTTTCTTTAAGAGTGTGTTCTATTTTCTTCTTCTTGGGATCATTAGAGTTATCTTGGATACTCTTCTTATTCAACAATTGGTATCAGAGCCAAGTCGGTCAGGGATCGGTCTTGGTAGAGCATTGGTTGTAAAGTCTCTTGGAATTCCGAGTATGCTCTGTGGTTGCAGTTTTGACTGATCTTCCACATCAGAAAAGGTTTCTTGAGATTATTGCTGGGGTTATCACAAACCTTGAGAGGGAGCTTCTTTGTGTCGAGAGTAGTGTATTACTCTGCACGGTAGTCACTCAAGCTTGCTCGGTGTAGTCAAAGTCTTGCCGATACGATGGGTGATCTTCAAGTTGTTGGAGGAATCAAGAAGCTCAACAACCAAAACTATAACACGTGGGCAACGTGTATAGAGTCTTACCTTCAAGGTCAAGACTTGTGGGAGGTTGTCGGTGGTAGTGAAGCTACACAACCGGCAGCAGAAGATGCTAACGGCGTCTTGCGGAAGTGGAAAATTAAAGCAGGCAAATCAATGTTTGCTTTAAAGACCACAATAGAAGAAGAGATGTTGGAGCACATTCGGGATGCTAGAACGCCAAAGGAAGCATGGGACACTTTTGTTACACTCTTTTCGAAGAGGAACGATACAAAATTGCAACTTCTCGAGAATGAGCTGCTATCGATGGTACAACGCGACATGACGATTGCCCAGTACTTTCACAAGGTGAAGTCGATATGCCGTGAAATTTCAGAATTAGATCCAACAGCTCCTATTGGGGAAACCAGAATGAAGAGAATAATTATCCATGGTTTGAGACCCGAATATCGAGGGTTCATTGCCGCTATACAAGGATGGCCGACACAACCATCGCTTGTTGAGTTTGAAAATTTGCTTGCAAGTCAAGAAGCTATGGCCAAGCAAATGGGAGGAGTCTCACTGAAGAGTGAAGAGGAAGCGCTCTACACCAACAAAAGCAAAGGCAGCTTTAAGCAGCGTGCTGGTGGTGGATCTAAAAGAAATGGTGACAAGGAAAAAGGTCATCAAGGAGGAGGGAGTTCTCGGCCAGGGGGAGCTCCGAAGTATCATGGCAATCGTGGTCAGTCCCAAAATAATAAAAGATTTGAGGGCAAGTGTTACAATTGTGGAAAGAATGGCCACATGGCGAAAGATTGTTGGACCAAGAAAGAGCCTGTTGAAAGTAATACTGCTACTTCCAGTTCGAAGGAGAATAGTGAAGATGGCTGGGATGCTGAAGCATTATTCGCTACGGAGGAAGAATGGGACGCAGAAGCATCATCTTGTTGGTGCTCAGAAAATGAAATTGAAGATGATTGGGATGTCGTTGCGTCTCTAGCTGTGGAGGAAGAATGGGACGCAGAAGCATCATCTTGTTGGTGCTCAGAAAATGAGGCGTCACCTGACCCAAAAGAGTTTGAAGATACGTTGCAAGGGAAACTGGGAGACCAAGCTGCCCAAATCCAATCAAGTCCAGATGAGCCTGAAGATTTGCTTACTGGAGACAATGTCGACCAAGAAGTACCTAAGAGTACTTGGCAAACTGGCATGTATCAACAACCAGACGAAGAAGGTGGGCCTAGTGTACCGGAAGAATCAACTCCACAATCTCAACTCCGAAGGTCAACAAGAGCACGGAGACCAAATCCCAAATATGCCAATGCAGCAATAACTGATGAAGCAACAGAACCTGAGACGTTCGAAGAAGCATCGCAGAGTTCTGAGTGGATGACAGCTATGAAAGAAGAGCTTGATGCACTTCAGCAAAATCAGACTTGGGATCTCGTGCCAAAGTCAAGAGATGTGAAACCCATATCCTGCAAGTGGGTTTACAAGATAAAGCGTCGTCCAGATGGGTCAATCGAGAGGTATAAGGCACGATTAGTAGCTCGTGGTTTCTCTCAACAGTACGGACTAGACTATGATGAAACGTTTAGTCCAGTGGCGAAGCTTACAACAGTCCGAGTCTTACTTGCACTTGCAGCCAACAAAGATTGGAATCTGTGGCAGATGGATGTGAAGAATGCTTTTCTTCATGGAGAGCTGGATCGGGAGATCTACATGATCCAACCAATGGGATTTCAGAACCAAGATCATCCTGAATATGTGTGTAAACTGCGGAAAGCACTCTACGGATTGAAACAAGCACCCAGGGCGTGGTATGGTAAGATTGCTGAATTTCTAACACAAAGTGGTTATTCAGTAACACCTGCAGATTCCAGCTTGTTTGTCAAAGCCAATGAAGGAAAGCTAGCTATCGTGCTAGTGTATGTGGATGACTTGATCATAACCGGTGATGATGAGGCAGAAATTCTTCGGACGAAGGAGAATTTATCAGTCCGTTTCCAAATGAAGGAACTTGGTCAACTCAAGCACTTCCTTGGTCTAGAGGTTGATCGCACACAAGAAGGAATATTTCTCTGTCAACAGAAGTATTCCAAAGATTTATTGAAGAGGTTCGGAATGCTCGAATGCAAGCTGATCTCTACGCCGATGGAGCCAAATGTCAAAATGAATGCACATGAAGGAAAAGATTTGGAAGATGCGACGATGTATCGACAATTGGTAGGTAGTCTGATCTACTTAACCTTGACTCGACCTGACATTTCTTATGCAGTTGGTGTGATGAGTCGATACATGCAAAATCCAAAGAAGCCTCACTTGGAAGCAGTTCGACGAATACTAAGATATGTGAAGAGTACAATTGACTATGGTCTTTTGTACAAGAAAGGTGAAGACTGCAAGTTAGTTGGTTATTGTGATGCTGACTATGCGGGAGATCATGATACCAGGAGATCAACAACTGGGTATGTGTTTAAGCTTGGTTCTGGAACCATCTCTTGGTGTAGCAAGAGACAGCCGACGGTATCATTGTCAACCACTGAAGCAGAATATAGAGCAGCAGCAATGGCAGCTCAAGAGAATGCATGGCTGGTACAGTTGATGAGTGATCTACATCAACCAGTAGATTATCCAGTACCATTGTACTGTGATAACCAATCGGCAATTCGCTTGGCGGAAAATCCAGTCTTTCATGCAAGAACTAAGCATGTGGAGGTACATTACCACTTTATCAGAGAAAAGGTTCTGCAAGAAGAGATTGAGATGAGACAGGTCAAGACAAATGATCAAGTTGCGGACTTGTTCACAAAAAGTTTAAGTACAGGCAAGCTCGAAAATTTTCGCTGTCTGCTCAGCACAGTGCAAAGAATGAGAGCTGACATTGAGGGGGAGTGTTGAAAATCAATGTCAAAGATGTTGAAAATCAATGTCAAAGTTAGGTATGGAAAATTAGGCAATGTTAGGCATGGTTGAATAAAAATAAATTAGGTGAAATTAATGTGTTTTGTGTGGTAATAAATAATCTTAGTTTATTCATTTGGTTTGCTATAAATACCCAAGTTCTCAAGCATTGTAAATCATCCAAGGAAATACAAAGCCTAGAGCTAAATAAGAAAAGCTTTGCTAATTAGTTTGTTTTGTGAGCTTTCTTTAAGAGTGTGTTCTATTTTCTTCTTCTTGGGATCATTAGAGTTATCTTGGATACTCTTCTTATTCAACAGGTGATACATGCACAAACGAAACCTAGTTCTGAAGAGATGTCTGGGGTAGCTTCAGAAAACCAAGATAAGGATGAAGATGAAGCTGATCGTGATGGTATTTAAGCATCGAATCTTTGATTTACCAGAGGTATATATATCTATCTTTAACCATTCTTTTAAGCACTTCACCATCTCATCCCTTCCTTCAAATGGATCTGATAGTATCATTCACAGTTTCTGTTCTTGAGACGAACTAACAATTTGTGCTTCTCAATAACAGGTCACTAATAGGCCAGCTGAAGCAGATGGCTTTTGCTGGCCTGATCTCACTGCAGATCAGGCTGTTATGCATACTGGAGAATATCTTCCACATCTGCAAATTCCCATTAGGCTGTGTTCTCCGTACGGGAGATCAACAAAGCAAAGTTTAACAAGCTATCCAGCTTGACGTCAAGGGAATCAAGTTTTGGAGCATTAGTACAAAAGCTTGTGCTCAAACTCTAAACTTATTACGAAAGCCCTCGATCAGTTCTCCTGCAAGAGGTTAACTATTTACTGGCCATCGATGTACCCTTTTTGCTTGAATCAAACTAAGCTAGAGAAATTTGGAGTAGGGATGCAAGAAAGATGACCTTCTTTATGAAAAATCAAACCGAGCCAAACTAGCTAGATAAAGTTTTGTATCTTATTTTTTGCAGCAAAACTCCGTCAAACAATTAACTTTTTTTTTGGCTACAAAATTGGGTTATAGATCCACCACAAGGTTGGGTGGCCTTAACCGGATGTGTGGTAACAGGTAAGCTCGGAAGCTGTTCCCGTCCCTGTCAGGGGAGATGCCAACCATCTCTCCTTTCTACGAACACATCAAACAATTAACTTTGAAAAATTCTGCCATGTAACTGTTGTATCATCCGCTTTTTCGAAGACAAGTTATAGTCACTGGTCACTGTCCTGATTAATGTCTAAATATTTGAAAATTAAGAAATGATGCCTACACCTGTTGAGGTATCGGGCTAGACCACCTAGCCCGCACAAATCCGCCTAGGCATCCAATTAGATTGTGACTCACTTGGACAAAAAAATATATCACTTTCATTTTGCATTATTTTTTTTTCAATAAATTGTAAAGACGTATTGAATACTTAAATGAATACACATTATATACTTGTTCTCCATGTTTTTATTATGTTTCAATACTTCATAATATATATGTCATTCTATTTTGTAGTTTATGATGAAATTATATATATTTTAAGTATAAACACACACTTATTTACACGAAATATAATAGATTTACTTAAATCCGCCTAAGCGCCTGCCTAACCGTCTAGATGCTAGCCCTAGCCTGCGGCCTGACTAGCGCCTAGTGTCTTTTAGAACCTTGTGTAGCCCACATAATTTTTATCTTGTCGTCTAAGGGTTTTGAAATGGTGAAAATGTACTCGTGTGCACAATGCAAAATTTTTTGTTTGGAAGGTGTTTGTGAAAATTTCTTACAACGTAAAGACATAACGAGTTGGTTTTCACACACCATTTTTAGTTTCTCACGCTTCATTTTTATTCCAAACCATCATCTAAACTACATATTAACAAAACTATATTTTCCTTCTCTCGCTCACGTTTCTCCCCGACTTCTCTCTTTTATATTTAAACATCTCTTTTATATTTAAACACACGTAGTATGTGGCTTCATGTAGTATTGAATAAATTGAAAACAACAGATAACATTAAACATGGAGCATATGAGAGCGTAAAAACCAAAAGGGGTGCGTTCACTAGTACAAAAAATACTTTGGGTGACGTAGGTCATTCGTCGCGCAAAGTCAAAAAAACGTCGCGCAAAGTCAAAAAAACATCGCGCAAAAATTTGCGTGACGAACCTTCGTCGCGCTACAGGCGTCGCGCCACGCCTGTGAAAGAAGGTTTTGCGCGACGAAGAAGTTACATGCGTCACGCAAAGTGTCTTTGCGTGACGTAGTAACATGCGTCACGCAAAGTGGGTTTGCGTGACGTAGGTGTGCGTCACGCAAAGTGTGTTGGCGTGACGTAACATGCGTCACGCAAAGTGGGTTGGCATGACGTAGGTGTACGTCACGCAAAGTGGGTTTGCGTGACGTAGGTGTGCGTCACGCAAAGTGGGTTGGCGTGACGTATGATGCGTCACGCAAAGTGGGTTGGCGTGACGTAGGATGCGTCACGCAAAGTTGGTTGGCGTCACTCAAAGACACTTTGCGTGACACATACCTACGTCACGCAAACTCACTTTGCGTGACCTATGGAACTTCTTCGTCGCGCAAACTTTTTATGTTTTTATTTTTTTTTAATTTTTTTGACAAAAATATTTTTGATTTATTAATATTTTTGATTTAATTTTTAATAAATATTTTAATTATTCTAAACAATAAACCAAGAAAAAATTTAATTATAAACCATATATATGAAAATGTGCATACAAGATGTCTAAACAAAAAAAGAAAAAACTACAACAAGTAGTCTTCTAGGTTTGAAAACTACTGGGTATCGGGTAGGTGAGGTGGCTGGGAGGTCGAAGGTGGAGTAAGATCAGGTGCTGGCAGCTGGATTTGGAGACCGGACACCGCTAAGGCATGTACAATCATACTCATCTGGGCCCTCATCTGCTCATTCTCCGCCTTTATATGCTCGCTCTGGTCCATCATCTGCTCACTTTGGGCCTTTATCTGCTCGTCCTGGGCTGCAAGCTGACCTTTAAGGGTTGTCACTTCCTCCTTCAGGGCGTTGACCTCTCCTGTGGTCGATTTGGAAGAAGAGGCACCCGTCTCACGAACCCGCGCCTTCCCCATACCCCGAACAACCTTGCCATGACGACGACCGTAATTTTGATCTAGGACCTCAGTCATGATCTGAAAACCTACATCCTCAGGTAAAGTGACGTCCTCCATCGGGGTTTCCGAGGGAAGTTGCGATGTTGCTTCTTGGAGAACAGCATCGCCCTTTTCCACCATAGTAGCCTGTAATAATAAAGAAAAAACGTATAATGGTTAATAACAAAATATAAATAATATTTGAACGATTCATAAATATAAGAATAATAACAATTACATCTACTTACATGAAGCTGCTCAGCGATCTCATTGCCAGGTCGAACGTAAACGTCCTTGAACACGTCGATAATAATCCAATATCAAAAGCTTATAGTTTTATATATGTCAATAATAATCCACAATATCTCAATTTTTTTCCAAGCAAAAATAAATATCTCAACAAATAAGTGCTTCATTTGGTATTCTTCTTTCCAGTTCCATATCAAAATCTATTTACATCCCTATGTTCTATAAAGAACAATTGATATGAAAAAATTATCTTATTTACATCCATGTAGTATAATACGCAGTAAAAAATTATCTTATTCATCGCCAAATATTTGATTTTTCGCTGTGGTTTGTTATTTTACCGAATTTGGTTGTTGATATTTCGTATTTTTTATCGTTCATTTGTGTTCTATTGGGGTTGTATTTTGCTAGAATTTCATAGAATTTGATTTGGCTGCGTAACTGATTGGCTTAAAATTTTGTGAGATTAAATATTTCTTGAATTTGATCATTAGATTTCCCTTTTTTTTTTTCGTTTTTTTTTTTTTTTTTGTTGCAAATATCTTGTTTTCTAGGTCCCAACTTTTGACATTGTTGTTCAGTAGTTTACTCTTCTTTGCAGCAAAGAAATGTTTTTCTTGTACCATGCATAGGATTTTTAGAAATGGATCAAAACTAACATGAGATATAGAACTTCTGTGTTTCACTTACTTATTGATTGGGTTACAATCTCAGCATGAGAAACTCACTCCATGATCTGAAAAACATGGAAGAATTATATAGCTACAATAGACAAACTAACCTACGATTTTAGAAATACAAAGTAGGATAAATTTGCTACATGGAGATCCCACAACAGAACCAACTTACAAATATTCTAAACTCCATCCAAAATTCAAACCGTCTGCAATTCTATACAAAAATATAAACTTGTATGACAATTACTACAATTTGAAGTAAAATTTAACCTATGCAATAGTTGAATTTAATAACTCAACAATATTAATATTCTCAAGAGAACAAAAAAAAAGCACAAAAAAATAAAACCCCATATAAAAAAATCCAAGACTTTGTACAGAACATAGGCTTACCTTTCTTCAAGAACTGCAATTGAAATTGCAGCAGTTGCGTTTGTTGGGTGGTGGGAGTCATTTCGCTGTGCAAGAGTTGCTGAAAGTTTACCAAAATTTTAGTAAGATAAAGAACAAAAATAGTAATCACAAAACTCAAATTTAAAGCATAGTTTTGTAGCTCCTAAATTTTTTCTAAAGAATGCAAACACTATTGCCTATCTCAGATGGCTATAACTCATGAATCCAAATCTCATTGAATCAAGCCTATTCTCCTAAACCAAAGTATTTATACTCGGGGAAAGTATTAAGAACACCTTGCGTGACGCACATGACGTCACGCAAATACAATTTGCGTGACACACGTCTCTCGACGTCGCGCAAAGATACTTTGCATGACGTATACATGACGTCGCGCAAAGATACTTTGCCTGACGCATCCCAGAGGTCGCGCAAAGACACTTGGCGTGACCTATGGAACTTCTTCGTCGTGCAAACACTTTTTTTTTTTTTTTGACAAAAATATTTTTGGTTTATGTTTTAATACATATTGTAATTAAATTCTAAAAAATAAATAATAAACCAAGAAAAAGTATTTAATTATAAAGTATATGAATGTACATGCAAAATGTCTGAAAAAAAAAGAAGAAAAAACTCAAACAGCCTTTGCATGACGCATTGGCTCACTCTAGCGTTGCGCAAAGTTATATTTAAAAAAACTCAAAAGGTCGAACCAAAACTCAAAAGAAAACGATAGCCAAGTTGAATTGGTCAACAACAAAGCACTCCTACTTCAACTACTTGGTGACTAAATATGAAAAATGGAAAGTAATTGAATCCTGAAATCCATAAAATCTCCAAAATCCACTAAAAAATTAACGAAAAAAAAACCAAATATATAATGTCTAATTGAAACACAATTTGTTCAAAGTTCAACCACTTCATATCATATATTAATAAACATGATTAAGGAAATTGTAAGGGAGAGAGGGATGGGTCGAAAGTGGGCATTTACCCTCAATTCAACCGTATAGCACAAATTAAGGAAATTTCAAGGGGAAACCAACATTTCTTACAATTTCTTCTATGTAAATATATAAGTTAACCTCGATAAAGTATTCAAATGAAGCCCAAACAAGTCTTCAACAATATATCTACAATCTCACTCCTTTTAATAGGTAAAATTAATAAAGATTACATCAAAATTCAATCTCTTAAAACTCCACCATTACCAAAAAAGGGCATAGCAAGTAACCAAAGGTACATATACAAAAATCCCATATGCAATATGAAAAAAATACCTTCAAATTCGTTCTTCAATGATAATTGTATACAAAAATCCTGTACAAAATCAAATTAGTAGTTTTAGTTTGAATTCTCAATTCAAAGTTGCATATACAAAATCAAATTGCTTACCGGATACAAATAGATTAAGGAACGGAGAGAATTGGAGAACGTTTAGAACAAAGATGAGGGAGGGAGGTAGCTGCTGCAACTAGTTTGCAGTTTCTACCACCCAAACTGATTAAGTAAAGGAAAGAAAAGTCGTTGACTTTGCGTGACGTATGTGGCGTCGCGCAAAGATGTTTTGCGCGACGTAAGTTCACGTGCGTCGCGCAAAGCTGTTTTGCGCGACTCACGCAACCCTGCGTCACGCAAAGTCAACAGAAAAAGCGGTAAAACTTACTTTCTTTAGCACCAAAATCTTGCGGGACGCACAAAACGTCGCGCAAATGGCCTTTGCGTGACTGCACTTTGCGCGACGTTTTGTGTTTAACGTCACGCAAACATACTTTGCGCGACGCAGTTAGCTGCGTCGCACAAGTTTTCGTCGCGCAAACATGTTTTTGTACTAGTGGTTATTTATTTTCCAAAAAAGTCACTTGCACTAATTTCTAGTGATAAACCTTTTCACTTGCGAGTGAGAGGTAAATTTAATTCTCTCCAAGACAAATTTGAACTAATTTATTATGATTAGATCATTGTAAAGCTTAACTCATTCTCTTATCCGTTGATATGGTATGTATTAGAAAAATATTTTTCAAAGAAACAAAAAAATATTACACGACCAAAAAAACCTTAAAATTGTTACGAATTATTTTTAGAGAACTTTAACGAAAAGCTTCCGGTACTGTTTACTTAAACGAAAAATCATATTTTTACACTGAAAAGTCAATCTTGATATTATTCACTTTACTCTTTATTTTATCCTTATCGTTAATCTCAAAAAATTTCAAAACAATTTCATTAGTTTTTTTTATTTTTAATCACTTGCACTCAGCCAACCGGCGAAACCCCCCAAAACCGCCACTTCACAAGTCGGCGGGTCAAATGATCAAAATTCCATTCATTTCCTGTCCTAACATTTCTTCATTTGTTTTCTTCAAAAAGCCACACACAAAATCTGAGGAAAAATAAATCCAAAAAGTGGTTGATCATCGAGTATAAATGAATGCCCACACTTGAAAACCGTCGTCTTTGATGAAAGTTGACGGCCATGGACGACGACGCCACCAGAGCCAACATCCACCGCCACAAAACCCGCAAGCGCCGCCTGAGCGCGGCTGAGGAGCGGAGCAAACGCAGCGACGATGAATTGGATCAGGAGGTCGACGTGGAGGTCTGGGAGGCGCTGAGCAAGAGCTTTATGCAGGTCCAGTCCGTACTGGATCAGAACCGCGCCTTGATCCAGCAGGCCAACGACAACCACCAGTCCAGAGCCCCCGACAACCTCACCAGAAACGTTTCCTTAATCCGCGAGATCAACTCCAATATCTCCAAAGTCATCTCGATTTACTCCGATTTGTCGGCCAATTTCTCCGGCATTGTCCACCAGCACCGCGCCGCCATAACCCCCGCCAAGAACGACAACGACAGCGGCGAGACAGGGGATCGGAAATTGGATCCGGTGAAGTCGGGCGTTGAATCGCAGTGATTTCGATGACGTTGTGAGTGTTCTGTTTGTGTTTGAGAGTCTGCCTGTAAACTGTTTGATGAAATGCCTGCATTGTTGTAGACATTAATGTTTGGTAATGTTGTGAAATGTCGAAAACCTTTGCTTAATTCAGTGTTTGTTTGGTATTTGTTGTAAAAGGATGAAGGCTGCGGGATTGCTTGTCTTCGACCCGCAGATATTACAAGGTATTTATGTTCTCCTGTTTAAATTCACCTTGTTGTACTCTTTTTTTTTTAACTGTCAGCATTTTAATTCCTTTGTTGTAATGTGGATGGATTGTGCATTGCGTTTCAATTGCTTTGTTCTGTACAATTGCACTGTTGGCAATTGAGTAGGATGGCTCCTTCACGTTATGCAACTAGTGGTCAAGACAGGATGGGCGAGCACAAGGGTTCTCGTGTCCAAGCCAGTTGGTCAGATACTGGGTTTAACTTTCCTAACCCATTGTTTATAGCGATATTATATCGGTTTATAATGTTTTTATGGAATAATGATCCTATGAACATAGCTTAGTCTACAAAAAGGATCCAATTTTTTTATGTCGTATTTTTCGTTATCCTTCAATGCTTTCTCATCTGAAATGAGTTAGCAGAATAGTATGATGATCAGTCCTAAGTTGTTTGTTTCTTATGTAACTATGTCCCTTTGATCTAGGCTTTAAATTGGAGATGAAAACGGTTAAAGTTAATACCCTACATGTTGGGTGCATAAGAAACTAAAGATGGGTGTAGTTCTGTACTGGTGAAATTTTATTATAATGTGCTTTGAGATATTGTTCGCTTTGGTGAGATCAGTTATCGTGTCATCCATATGCCTTCAGAGTGTTGCATTGCATCTCTTTAATCTCCTTCGTCCCTAATTCTCTAGGTTTTACATTGATAACTCGGCCTTATTTTGATGTATGGAGAAGTCTGTGAGAAGACTACTAATGATTTTCTTAATCTTGTTTTGGTGACTTCTTGCGTATAGGGAATTAGGGACAAATCGGTGATTCTCAGTGTTGGGCAGATGTAGATAGTAAAGTAGGTTATGACTGGTAACTAGCAGCGATTCGTTAACAAGTACATGGGAATACAGGCGTAAGATGCGGTGTTCATGCGTCTTAAATTGGGATTGCTTTGGATTAGATGGACTCAACAACAATGCAGGTCATGATGATGACAGGATTGTTCCACATTGTTTGATTAACAATCAGACAGTGGTCAGATCAGGATGAGTTGATTTAAGAAAGGCCACGGAAGGTAATTTGAAACTTCAATTCCAAGCAACCTCAAAGGACATTAGCAACGGCATGGTGCAATGACAATGTGCTTGGATGTCTGAATGCTGCAGGAACACATGTGCCTTGGTGCAACGACATGGATTGTCTCAAGCGACGTGTTGGTCCTGTTAATGAGACGTCTTTGAATGTTGTAGGGAATATAATGATTTCATTTTGCTCTTCATAATTATGCAATCTCTTATTTGTCCTTTGGATTCTACATTTACGTGATTAAGCTTTTCCGATCAAACATTGTGGTCGATCTTTTATTGGCTCTGGCGGAATGTTTACCGCCATGGATTCTTTGACTGTAATGCCAATGAGTTTCTGTGCTTAACCAATCATAACGAATTCACTCAGGAATTAACTAAATAACAAGAAGAAATCAAAGAAACATCTTATATTATATAAACTACAAAAGAAATTACAATCTCCAGCAGTCGAAATTAAACAGCCGTAGTGATCACAATTACATCTTATATATAAACATCTTTATATAGACTAAAAAAGAAATTACAGTCTCTCGCCGTCGAAATTAGACAGCTCGTCGTCACCTATACGTCGATCTACTAATCATTGAACACAATTGCCCATCCACAAACAGTCGTCCCAACAATTCATCCCATCCAACGGCAAAGGCACTTGAGTTTCGTCAATCTGAAGCAGCTTCTCTTGTGACCATGCAGATTCACAGTCTAATGGTGCGAACAAATCGTCGAGGTCAAAAAACATACCGTTGTCAAAAAGTAAATCTTCATCCTTCAAAAGTGGCTCATCACCTTCGCTGGCCAAGCTTGTCAGCACATAATCATGATCGGAAAAATTTGCAGGCATCGTACTACCGTCAATGTTGCTTATGCACTGCTGATCATGATTAATAGCGTCACTAATCATCTTGTAATTGCTTTCATCGAAGGGCAGGAAGGGAGCACTGCTAGTACTAGGGCAGTTTTGTAGTTCCTCAATGGTATGGGTGATCACTCTAGTAGTATTTGGTGATCGCACTTCGTTTCTTGCCTTTGTTTTCGCCGGCTTCTCGCTCTCTTCTTTTCTTGCTCTCTTTTTTGTTTTCGCCAGCTTCTCGCTCTCTTCTTTTCTTGCTCTCTTGTTTGTTTTCGCCGGCTTCTCGCTCTCTTCTTTTCTTGCTCTCTTTCTCGCCGGCTTCTCCTTGACTTCTTTTCTTGCTCTCATTTTTGCCGGCTGCTCGCTCACTTGTTGGGTTGAATTCGAATTATTCTTCTTGTTTTCGTTCCTAGAATTCTTTTTAAGTCGGCAGAGAACCACCTTCCCAATTTCGTGATCGGAATCATCAGCGCGACCAACTACACTGGAAAGAATACTGTACTCTTCCAAGAGCCAGTCACCATCATGCTCGCATCCTTCCTTCTCATACCGCAAATTCCTCTTTTTCCCAATAGCTTTTTTATTCTGCAAATCCTTTACCGGCTTTGAATTGGATTCGCTCCACGTACCTCCGGCGTCAATTTCACGTTTGATGCGCGCCTGGCTTCTAGGCTTGAGTTGGCAGAAGAAGTACAAATCTTGATCTTCAAGTCCTGGCCCGCCGAAATTCTCCCAAACCACCCACGGTGGAGTCTTGCCGAAGAGGTCGAACTCGTAGATTAAATTCTCGCAGTACTCTCTGTGGAGGACTCTGTTGTAGAGGAAGAAACTGATCAATTCCTGATCGGTCGGATGAAACCGAAAACCCAGCGGCATTCCGTTAGAACCCAGCAGCTGATTTTCATAAAAACCCAGCGGCACAATACCACCATAACCCTCCTCCTCCATTGTTGAGACCTCGTTAGGGTTTCTCTCTGTTGTTTCAGACACTCTCTCTTTTGGTGCGAAATCGTATGAGATCTTTCCTTACCGGGCTAGGTGATTATATACTTTTTCTTCCCATGTCCCTGCCGTTTGATCTAATCTCATCTACGGCTGGGCGAGTTTGACGTAAGTAGCCGTTGGGTGGGCAAAATAGTCACGTGGTTAGGGGTTCAAAAGAACTTGAAATATCCCACCGTGGTAAGGAAAAGTATACACATTTTGTCCCGAGTTGTTCGCGGAGCACCGCCGCTGTGCCACCACTGGAAGTTGGAAACCGGGTTGGATACAATCACTGTTTGTGCGTTTCAACTTTGAACTCGGAAGAGCCTACGCTTGGAGTTCTTATGCGTTCTGGGCAATCCTGACCCGTTGGATCTAATCCCATCCCACGGTGGATGATTGTGTTTTAATTATCCTAATGGAATCTGGAAAAGGGTACTAATGGAAGTTTGAAATGTTCGTATTTTAACATGAAAAAAATAGGAGTCGTGATTTTCTACTTTTTCTTATTAGCGGCTGCACGGCGGCCTTTGGTGTTTGACACCGAAGTCAGCGTTCAATATTGGAATTTTGTACCGTTAAAATTATTCAAGTGAAGCCCTCGCTCTCACAGTGCTGGGAAGATATCTGTAGATAGTAGAGTAGGTTATGCCGGTCACTAGCATTGATTCTTTAGCAAGTACATGGAAATACAAGTGTAAAATGTGGTGTTTCACGCGTCTTAAATTGGGATTGCATAGAATCAGATGGACTCAAAACTATCGTTTGACAAAAACATAAAAAAAAATAAAAAAAAATGCAGGTCATGATGATGACGGGATCGTTACACATTGTTAGATTAACAATCAGACAGTGGTCCGATTAGGATGAGTTGATTTAAGAAAGCCCACGGGAGGTAAATTTGAAACTTCAATTCCAAGCAACCTCAAAGGACATTAGCAACGACAAATGTGCCTGGATGTCTGAGTTCTGCGTGAACAGATGTACCAAGGTGCAACAACATGGATTGTCTCAAGAGACGTGGTGGTCCTGTTACTGGGATGTCTTTGAATTCTGTGGGGGATGTTATGATTTCATTTTTCTCTTCATAATCTCTCATTTGTCCTTTGGATCTGAATTGGTTCTATATTTATGTGATTAAACTTTTCCGAACAAACATGTGAGCGATCCTTTATTGGCTCCGACGGAATATTTACCGCCATGGATTCTTTCAGTGTAATGCCAATGATTTTGTGTGCTTAACCAATCAATTACACGTTCATCATTATAAAGAATTTACTCAGGAATTAACTCAATAACAAGAAATCAAAGAAACATCTTATATTATATAAACTACACAAGAAATTATAATCTCTAGCCATCGAAATTAGACAGCCGTAGCCGTAGTCACAATTACATCTTATATATAAACACCTTTAGATAGATTAAAAAAGAAATTACAATCTCTCGCTGTCGAAGTTTGACAGAACGTCTCCTCTACTGATCACTGAACACAATTGCCCATCCACAAACAATCGTTCCAACAATTCATCCCATCCAACGGCAAAGGCACTTGAGTTTCGTCAATCTGAGGCAGCTTCTCTTGTGACCACGCAGATTCACAGTCTAATGGTGCGAACAAATCGTCGAGGTCAAAAAACATATCTTCACCGTTATCAAAAAGTAAATCTTCATCCTTCAAAAGCGAATCATCACCTTCGCTGACCAAGCTTTTCGGCACATAATCATGACCGGAAAAATTTGCAAGCATCGTACTACCGTCAATGTTGCTTATGCACTGCTGATCATGATTAATAGCGTCACTAATCATCTTGTAATTGCTTTCATCGAAGGGCAGGAAGGGAGCACTGCTAGTACTAGGGCAGTTTTGTAGTTCCTCAATGGTATGGGTGATTACGCTAGTAGTATTTTGCGAACCCACTTTGTTTGTTGCCTTTGTTTTTGCTGGCTTCTCTTTGACTTCTTTTCTTGATCTCTTTTTCGCCGGCTTCTCCTTGACTTCTTTTCTTGCTCTCTTTTTCGCCGGCTGCTCGTTCACTTGTTGGGTTGAATTCGAAAAATTCTTCTTGTTTCCGCTCCTAGAATTCTTTTTAAGTCGGCAGAGAACTACCTTCCCAATTTCGTGATCGGAGTCATCAGCGCCACCAAATACACTAGGAAGAATGCTGTACTCTTCCAAGAGCCATTCACCGTCATGCTCACACCCTTCTTTCTCATACCGCAAATTCCTCTTTTTCCCAATAGCTTTTTCATTCTGCAAATCCTTTACCGGCTTGGAATTGGATTCGCTCCACGTACCTCCGGCGTCAATTTCACGTTTGATGCGCGCCTGGCTTCTAGGCTTGAGTTGGCAGAAGAAGTACAAATCTTGATCTTCAAGTCCCGGTCCACCGAAATTCTCCCAAACCACCCACGGTGGAGTCTTGCCGAAGAGGTCGAACTCGTAGATTAAATTCTCGCAGTACTCTGTGTGGAGGAATCTGTTGTAAAGGAAGAAACTGATCAATTCCTGATCGGTCGGATGAAACCGAAAACCCAGCGGCATTCCGTTAGAACCCAGCAGCTGATTTTCATAAAAACCCAGCGGCACAATACCACCATAACCCTCCTCCATTGTTAAGACCTCGTTAGGGTTTTTCTCTGTTGTTTCAGACACTCTCTCTTTTGGTGCGAAATCGTATGAGATCTTTCCTTACAGGGCTAGGTGATTATATACTTTTTCTTCCCATGTCTCTGCCGTTTGATCTAATCTCATCTACGGCTGGGCGAGTTTCACGAAAGTAGCCGTTGGGTGGGCAAAATAGTCACGTGGTTAGGGGTTCAGAATAATTTGAAATATCCTACGATGGATAGGAAAAGTAGATAGATTTTGTCCCGAGTTGTTCGCGGAGCACCGCCGCTGTGCCGCCACAGGAAGTTGGAAACCGTGTTGGATAAATTCAGTGTTTGTGTGTTTCAACTTTGAACTCGGACGAGCCTACGCGTGGAGTTCTTTATAAGTGTTCTGGGCAATCCTGACCCGTTGGATCTAATCCCATCCCACGGTGGATGAGTGTGTTTTAATTATCCCAAAGGAATATCGAAAAGGGTAAAAGGAAATTTCAATATTGGAAAATATTTTTTAGTGGAATAGCCAAAATTGTTGTGTCGCCAATAATTTTTAATTCATGGTCCAAACTACAATTTAGAAGTGTAAAAAATATCGAAAATTACCGGACCAACCGAAGTCATACCAAAATATTGAAAAAGGACCATACTGAAAGTACATAAATATTGGGTACCCAAACCCGAACCGATACGGAATTTTTTTTGTACATGATTCGATATGAAATATTAGCTTTTTCGGTAAGACCGTAAACCAAAATAAAAATATGTGTAATATTTATAATTTATTTTTTAAAATATAATTTAAAATTATTTACCGCTGTCGAATTTGGTTGAGATTGAATCTCAATTGTTGAATTCGAATGAAGCCCTCTCTCTACCTCACCTCACTTTGCTCTCTCATACTATGCTGATTTCTCTTGATCTCTCTTCCCCTCCATATTTTCCGTCTTCGAATCCCACCATACCACACACCCACACAACACCCACATCACACTAGTGAGTCATCGACTCTTTCTCTCAATCGAACTCACTCATTCTCTCTCTCAACTGACCTCTCTAAGCTCACTCACCCACTCACTCACAGACTCACTCTCCCTCTCTCTCTCTCCGATTCTCACAGGACTCTCACTCGATCGAAAAAAAAAATCTAGAATAAAGAAGTTCAAACTGTACCGAAAAATTAAAAAAAAATTAGAATACAGAAGTTCGGAAAAACTGAAATTTCGGTTAGGTTTTAATTTTTCAAAATCCCGTCCCGAAGTTCGGGAATCCTTGTTAAGACTCGGTACTAGCAACATTAGGAAAAACTGCATTCTTCTAAGTACCATCCACCTTGATGCTCACACACCATTTGTTATCATACTGAAAATTTCATTTTCGCCCCATAGAGCTTCCGTTCTTCACATCCTCAACCCGGTTGAGGATGTGAAGACAACCTGCTTTGTTGGCGATGTTGCTCCAAGTGCCCTTGAACTCAATCATGTGACCATACGCAAGACATCCGAGCTTAAATTTTGAGCTGGGAGAAGAAACATAAATTAACCGTTGTTATTTTTATTGAAGTTTTCATCGGAAAAAGGAGAAGGACAACCTGAAAACCTTGCTTTTGATCTGCATTAAGATAGCGTGAGCTTATTCTTGCGGTTATGCACTCTTTGAATAGGAATCATTGGTACAGTGCCAAATAAGTTATTGGGGATTCTTTTAATGGTTTCAGTACCTCAAATAATCTCTCACATATGTATTGGCGCTGCGGTTTTTTTTCTTGGCCAGAACGAATGGAGAGCTCCCCCCCTCTATTCACCCAACTCTCTGGTCTTAAGAAGGATGCCGAAGGCAGGGCTGGTGAATGGAGTGAAGTTGTAACAACATAACCGTACTAGAAGGTGCGGATGGATCAACAAAAACTAGAACAAACATATAATAACGGAATCTAAATTGTAAGCAAGCATCCAACCTAAAATTGGAATGGGCTAGAATTATGAACTTATAATCTATAATCTGATGATTTGATTGATTCAATATCAATGAACCAAGAAAGGAGAGTTGAGGGTTCGAACGAGTGTATCCATACATCTTGATCAGAAAAGAATTAATAGAAAGAATTTCCAAGAATTTTCATATATGTGACATATATGATAATAACACACTTTAAGAAAAATGTATTAAATTTTCCAAGACTTTTATTCTCTCAAGCTAGCTTCGAGAGAGAGGGAAGCCAATTCCATGGCGTCTGGAGGGGAATAAAAGAAACAACAAGCTGCATGCGATACCCATTCCGACAGGGAACGCCACCAAAAGCTGCCTGGCCTCCTCCGAAGGCTTGGGGTAGAAGCAATTGACGACATTTTTATCAAACATTGCCACCGCAGCAAATACAAGTACGGACATGAAGGCATGGAAAAAATCTCTGAACTTTACCCTATATTTATCTGCCTCCTCCGGCGCAAGTGTGATTTTGGAACCGTCGAGAATCCACAACCCTTTAGATGTCGCCAACCCGTATCGGACCTTGCCTCTTTCGTCCCTCAAGCTGTCAGTGAAGCGCATAAGGAAGCAGGTAAGGCTGCAGAAAGTTAGGAGGAGCACAGTCATGGTTTGATTGAGGACGGCCGGGCACTTCCCTTGGCGTGTGAAAGCGGGGGAGAACATTTGGAACACGAGGACGGTCCCCGTGGGGAGAAGATTAGACAAATGGGCTGTGCCTTTGAATGTCTTTCTAATGGCTTTTCGTGCGGGGGTTTTTGGTTGTTTTGGCTTTGGGGCTATTGAACTTGATCCTTCTCCTCCTGCATTATTATCCAAAAGTGGTTGCCGTGTTTCCTTGACCGCAGCCATGTCGCGCAGATAAGGCGATAACTCTTTGAAGCCTTAGACTCTTTCCTCCTCGAAAGAGGTAAGTCAGCCTTCCTCCTGCACAAACAGATCGAACCACACAAGAACACAAGATCAAACGAACGAATGAAGAACAATGAGAGCACTGGTTTAGTAATGACCAAACGAGTTATTAATGGTTAAAGAAACTGAATGTTGAGATTAACAAAATTAGAATTTGTCTTTCTGTTTGGTTTTGGCAAGTAAATGGTAAAAATTAGTGATCAACTGCTTTCATAACTGATCCGACCTTCCAGAAACTCTTGTAAACATTAATTTTTGTTTGGGAGTTTCATTTCATTGGAGGGGACCAATATGAAACGTTCGCAGTATTTCAAATAGGGTTGGTTTTGTACAATGAAATTACCTTCATCCTTAACTACAAATTACGTTAACGGAGCTGACGTCAAGGACCAAATGGTACACAATTTCAAAGGAGTGACATGGATCTTTGGTCACTATGCTTTGGCTAAATTCATATTCGGTCACTAAATCTAGAAATTCAATTTTCAGCTTCGACCAGCCAAACACGAGCCAAAATTTTAGTTTTGAACACACGGAAAAAGGAACGATGAACCCACCCGTTACCCATGGATGCCATCACTCCGGTTATCTGGCCGGCCGCTGCCAACCTCCCACGTAAACGATGTGATTCAGGCTTCTGTATATTTCGTTATGAACAATCAGTATAAAACATGAAATGTTACACAAGGGACCGGCTTCCATTTACAACAATCCGAATAGTATGTCGTTACAGGATCACAGTCCACTATCTTCCCCATGCAACGCATGTTTAGTGTTGTCCATCAATTCCCTCGTTTTCAAATTCCCTTTTACGTAACAACCAAGTCACTCTCCCAACGGAAAGCAACATAAACAACCAAAACTGCTAAGCAGGGGAGCGCGTGACCAACTATTTCCTTCCAAAGTGGTGCGGCTCTGGTTCATCAGGCACCGCTGGGGAGACAGGACAATTTATGTTCTCTATGGTATATTTACATTCCAATGGGTCTTGTTCTTGGTGAACTGCCGAGCGTCTGGGCATTAAGTAGTGTCGTTTCCTGCCAAGGATCAAGAGTGTACGGCGTAGTTGGACTTAGCTTGTTATACGATGAGTAGTCGCTCAAGTTGTAACTACTCTGTCCCATCATCGCGTAAGTTGGGTGAGGGGGAGAAAGAAAAGAGCTCTTGTGTGTTGCTCCATATTGTCGCAAGGGGCTTGAACAAGGAGATACAGGCAAAGATGTAATCATCCTTATATTCTCTCTGCATATACAAGATTGATAAAGAGTCATTTTACATTATAACATGTTCGACAGACTACATCGATGAGGATATGACGGGTAGAATATATTTACCTGGGGCTCCGCAGATCTCTTGAAGTTGCCATTGTGGGCTTCACAGTGTGATCTGTATCACTCAGGGTGAAACTTGTTCTGTTGGAGTGTAGCTCTAATACTGGCTGTTCAAAGAAAGAAATTAAAAAGAAATAAGGTTGGGCAAGCGCTTAGGTTTGATTAAGACTTGTCGGAAATACTAGTTTAACGATTCAAGACATAACATGGATGATGATATGTCAATAAATCGTTCAACAAAATGCAGCGTAACTTCTCCAAATAGTCTCAAGCGCTTAAAGACTAGGCCAGTAAAGAAACTAAATTCCACACTTCTTTCTATATTTTGGCCCACAAACTAAAAGCTTAAAATATGCAGTAGAAAGTTAATAAGCTTTACCGGTGTCCTGCTTCCATGAAAAGCATATGGGAACGCATCCTTGGTTACTTTCATGTTAGAAGATCTTGTCGTTGTTTGCTCTCTAATGAATGGGTGGTCTAGAAGGTCAAAAGCCGTAGGACGCTCTGATGGGTTCCGTTGCAAACATAGCCTCACAAAACTCTTTGCATCATTTGAAAGATGATCAGGAATATGTGGAATATCTTTGCTGTTTCCAATTTTAAAAATTGCAGCCACCTGTTGAACCCGATGTAAGGAAACAAGCTTTGGTGCAACAAACACTTTGTAGCTGATGATAACAAATAAAATTTGTAAAGTAATAGGTTCTGAACAGTATATCGCACCCCTTCATACTGGCTCCAAGGAGGTTTAGAAGTTGCCATTTCGAGAATTGTACATCCTAAGCTCCATATATCCACGGCAAGGCTATAGCCATTTGTATTCATTACAACCTGAAATTAACATTTCATGAACTGAAAATTCCACCACAGGGAACTGGATGCAAACAATACAAAGGAAAAGAGAGGGAAAAAAAGATGTTGAGAGAGATGAGAGTACCTCTGGGGCCATCCAATAAGGACTTCCCTTGAATGACAGCATTGAAGCACAATTTGTGATCTGAATCAGAACATAAAATCATCAGATTTCTCAAAATTGATTGAGAAAACCGACTAGGAAAACTAACAATTACATACTATTCTTCGATTTCCTTAGTCGAATACCACTCTTAGATATGCATCTTATATCTATGTGCTCAAGTTCGTTGACACAATTTCTCTCTTTATTTTGTTTCGAAGAAACAAGAAACATTCATTATTACTTATTAGTAACGTATTAAAGCACAAAGCTGCAGATAAGAAATACAGAACAATAAGCCAATTCCTAACACCCAGCTAAGAACAGCAAAAAATACAATGAGGAAACTTATTAACTGCACTTCAATGTGCAAAGATTATAGAAAATGATAACTCCCGAAATTGAGGAGAAACCAAAGCCCAAAGTGCAGTCCGATCTTACTTTATCCCGAATAACTTCCACTCTATCTCCTTCGTAATTTTAAAATATCCTCTTGAACCAAAGCACCTGATAAATAGCCAACAGACCACCTTCCATAAAACCTTACAATTTTTTCCCTCTAGCAAACGTCTTATGGTTGTCACAATGAAAACAGATCCTTGTGACATTATTTTGTCCTGGTTTCCTGAATGCCAAGACATATCGTATAGTTAACACTTAAAAGTTTCATTCTTACTCTTCCTAGACAAATTCATGTTTGAGATAAATTAGCAATTCTATGCCTTCAATACTTCACTAAGAATTCAATGTGCAGAGGATGAGATGCAATTTACATGTTTAGCCATGCCAAAGTCTGCCAACTTGATTTCACCATTAGGACCCACTAATATGTTTGCTCCTTTAATGTCCCTGCAAGGAAAAACAAATTAGTAAAAAGATCATAAAGATAGAACACAGCCGCCAGAACTTTAATTAAAAAGATTTAATAAATCATTATCAGTGTAAAAGATAACAGAAAATTATTGTAGGATTCTGAAAACAAAAAAAGAAAAAAAAAAAAAAAAAGATTTAGTATGAAATATTGCCGACCAAGAAAAAAGGGAAGACAAGTATTCATATGCCGGACCACCATATGATTGAAATTGAGGGAAAGGAAGAAAATGAAGACATTACAGGTATTAAAACTCACACACCTATGAACTGTATTTCTTTCGTGTAAGTAGGCAAGACCAGATACAATCTGTCTGGTATAATTTTGAATCACAGGTTCGTTAAAGGCGCCATATTCTTGTAGTAGTTTATAAATTGAGCCACCAGACACATATTCCAAATAAACAGAGAGAGCATCTTCACCCTGAAAAGGACAAGCCAAACTTGACAGTAAGCCATGATGCAACGTCCAAATCAACAACAAACCAAATCAATTGAAAATAAATAACCCATCACTCTCTTTTTCTATCCCCACACCAATGTATGTGTTCAGGTAATGTGCACATGTTTTTTATTGCTAATGGACACGCATGTTTATCAGCATTTAAAGCAGTATATTAACTCTCACCAATTCACTTCCATGATATCGAACAATGTTTGGATGTGAGAGCTGACTAAGCAAATTTATCTCCTGTCAACAATACAAAGTTAGATGCAAACCAGTCTGCACCAGCAATCAGATAAAGAGATTTCGAAAGATGTAAATTTACTGTAAATGCTCAGTGACAGCTCGAAATACCAACTCAATTGGAGCAAAGCATCATGCCTGATATTTTCAAGGTAGCTGGACAAAGTTACCTGGTTCAGTTGCTTAAGACATTCTTTTAATGATTGATCATCTGTAACAAGCCTGACTTCTTTTATTGCACATATTTGCCCACTTTCACTGTCAATGTCACAAACAAAAGTTTAGGAAAAGGAATACATATACATAGTAAAAGGACATCTTGTCTGCACTCCAATTATTGCCAAACAATTATTTGGTGCCCTCACTTTGGAATCCATTTTGTTTCCTTTATAAATTCGGGGGTAATGTGCAAAGTGAGTGCATGCATACATACAATCATTTTTGTGCCTGAAGTTTTTGTTTCCCTTGCCCAAAGAATAAACATTGAATTTAGTTCCCAAAACTAACAAACATGACTGTTCACTTTTTTTTTATTAATCAATCCACCAGAAAAGTAAAATTCACATTTACCTGTTAAACCCAATATAAACATGACCAAAGGTCCCTCTTCCTAAAAGCTTTCCCTTCTTCCACTTTGATAGTGCACAAGCTGTGTTTTCAGTGACTGGACTAGGTCTACTGCTGGGCAAGGCAAAAGGACTAGTTGGGGAACCTGGAGGGAGCGGAAGAGGATGACACACACTTTTCCCATCTTCTTGCTTTCCAGTTGGAGACTCCAAACCCATGGGACACAATCGTGGGTGAAGAGGAGATGTTGGGCTAGTTGGCCCCCTAGACCTAGGACCTGGGCTTTTCGGCATCATGCTGACCTTTGGATCACCAATACATCTGTGAATAATATAGGACATTGATAAGAAGCATACAATTATTCTTTATATCTCAGATATAATCAAAAAAATATTGCAATGATCCCAATCATCATCTTGTGGAAATATAAGAATAAAGCCAATGATCCCAATCATCATACTTAATACAAATTATGTATGACTACTGATAGTACCAAGTCCTAATTCTTACCATAAACAAGCACGTCCATAAATATTCTAGTAAGATTTATAGCTTAAAATAACTGTGTTAATCAACATGATGTGGTTAATGCTAAAAAAAAAGTGGCCCCATAAAAAGAAAATCAAACTCTACTAAGACAGGAAAACCCAAAACCAGTCTGGAAAGGAAATATCAGCTCAAAAGGTTAATAACTCAGAAATGTAGCAGACAATCACTCGAATTCGGACAGCAAAAACTCTATGGAGAAGGCAAGAGTATTTAGCTAACTAATTACTAAATTAATATCCAATAAGTATCTACGAATCCAATAAATTCACAGATGAAACAGTTAAACCATATATGTATGGATTGGAACTGAACGTTTGAATTAAAGTTCTTACGAGCATGAATTGAATTGAATTGATTAGAATTGAATGTAAAAACATTCAAAAGTCCCAAATTGTGCACAGAACAGAAAATTGTCTAATCCGAAACCGCAGGGGTTTTGTGGAGAAAAAGACTAACCTATAGCTAGAAGCAGCACCACATTGAGCAACCAGTGGGTCGTCGGAGCCAGAGGAGCTGACACTTGAAACAGAGGCGGACCCAGATCCTAACCCATTGACCTGATCATTTCCCAAAGCCAAACCCTGCAGGGACGACACCGATGGGCGAGGCAGGGGATGAGCTGCTCTCTCACTGCCATCCGAGTCAAAACCCAAAAAGCCAGAAGAAGAGACACCGACAACGCCAGCCAATTCCCTGCTGGCTCTTGGTGATCCCCGCGTGACGTGTTCGTCGAAGCTCCTCGGCCTTTCGTCCTTCTCCTTCTTCTTAATATCGTTGCTGACCGAAGATTTGTTGACAAAGTTGCTGCTGTTGCGGTTAGAGTAGGGGTTTTTGTGCTGGACTGCCTTCTCTTGCTCCTCTTTGCTCTTGCTTGATTTTCTTCCCCACCAAGCAGGCATTTTTACCTCAATTTATCTATTTCTACCATTAAAAATTTGAAATATCAAATAAATTTGCTTGATTTTCTTCACTCCAATACCAAATGATCAGACCTCAACGATCAATTTTAAAAATTGACAATCAAAATTCAGACTTCGAACACGAATTTCAAAATTCCCAAAAAAAAATCAACACCAATTTCAGCTACGAGAATTTCAAATCAACATCAATTTCAACAAAATTCCCAAAATCCGAACCCCGAAATGAACAAATTCTCAAAATTCAACCCCCGATTGCAATCCCAATCCCAATCCCAATCTCAATCCAAATCCAAATTACATACCTTGTAATCGAATGGAGGAGCTGGCAGCGGAGCTCTAGACGTGAACGGCAGAGCACGACGGATGCAATTAGGAATACTTGGGGCGGCCGGCGGCCTATAACATCCTCCGCCGTCTGAAGCCGAGGCTCTCTTAAAAAGCAAGAAAATTTATTTTATTCAATTTAATTCGATTGAGAAGAGAGAGAAGTGGACTCAGAAAGAAGGAATTTGAGAGTGAAAAGAGCTTGAATTTGGGGTTTGCAGCTCGATTTTATATCGCAGGAGGAGGAAGAAGAAACGGGGACTTTTTTTCTTTCGGAGAGAGAGAGAGAGAGAGAGAGAGAGAGAGAGAGAGAGAGAGTGGGACCTGTGGAGAAGGGAGAGAGAGAGCGCGCAGGTGTGAGGAACAGCTCAGCGGAGAGGGAGACGACAAAAGAGTGAGTTTCGGGGACGGCAGCCGGTGGTTGGATAAAGCGGAAGGTATGACGTGGCGGGTTCCTGGTTGTGTGATATGACGTAAATGCTTACGTACACACACAACTAACGGATGAGGTGTATGTATGTTGAGATGATCATACATACATGTGCCTGCATGCATGCATGTTGATGTCATGGGGGGAGGAGTGGACTGCGTCAATGGGTGTAGGGTAAACTTGTGGGTGGGTGTGGGGGTGAGTATGACGAGTGAGTGCATTGCGGATTTGGTAATTGTAAAAAATTCCAAAAACAAAAGTGACCGCAAGATTCATAACATAAATGGTTGATGCTCGCTATTACGATGGTGGAAAATGATTTTCGCACTTTATTTTTTCTGCACAAATGAGGAGCGCAGGAATCGTTTTTGTAAATAAGGCAATTCATATTTTGATGATTATTGCAATCCAACTCAGTCCTTAAGTTGCATAACCACTTTAGATGAATTGGGTACACAAGTAACAATCAAGGTGGCGTTTCAACTCAAATAATAGTGTGATATGTTAATTTTATTCTATATAACATTGTGTTATTTGACCAATACGTCACCTTGACAGTGTACCCATATCTAATCCTTGTGAAGCCCGCCATTAGTAAATCAAGTAAGCAATGACGTCATTGCTTGATTCACTTTTCTTTGTTTAGGTGGGATAAGTGATTTAAAGTTCTGTTTTAAATAAGAAAAACAGTAAACCAAATAATTCGAAAAGGAAAGTTCTGAAATGAGAGATTCTCTTATGACACTAGCTCATGACCTAGCAATGTACTTTTTAAATACGTGACAAACGTTTATTGCATAGTGACACTACTAAGATTAAAAGATGAATGTCCTTTCTAGTAGGGTTACCGTTATCGCAAACTTGAAACTTGCCCTTACAAGTAAGAAGGGTTTTGGGTTTTGGGGAAAATAACGTGAACATTCAGCAGATGTTAATCGAACTTAAAGTAAGAACACACTCGGTACATGAGCTATAACATCTTCACCGGTCTTACACAAACGAAAATCAAGGAGAAATCGGAACAGTTATTGGCACTCGGTAACTGGAGAGACTACGACTGGAACATCTAGAGAGGAAGTTCACCACTGTCGGCAATCACGACTTTGCTCTTGGGTGTGCCACTCTGATTTCCTTCAGCTTCAATCTTGTAAACCACATCCATTCCGGACAGCACCTTTCCGAATACAACATGTTTGCCATCCAACCTATAAACATTCAAATACGGAATCAAACTTTAGCTTTGATAACCATACATGTGTAAACCAATGGCTGTTAAAAAAGAAGCGGTAATGGACCTCCTCCTTGTTGCGGGAGAGGCCTTCAGATCAAACTAACGAAATCGGTAGTTGAGCACTATTTTAAATGAGCACAAATGTAGAATTATACAAGGTAAATGATTGAAATTTAAGAAATGTGAGATGGAATCAGTAGAAAAACAGGACAGAATGAACCCGCCATCTGTGGATACCATCACTACGGTTGTCTGGCCGCTGCCCAACTCTCACCAAAACGGTGGGAATCAGGCATTCACTGTAAGCACTATTGGTCTCCACGAGAAAGCAAACCAAAATCGCTTCCTCTAATCAAACGCAACAAGTGCCGGAATTATACAAATTAAGAAAGTGATGCATCAAGCAGAAACGGATAGTCATTCTAGAGATATTCTTAGCTTTTTCAAGTACACATGGAAGCACATAGAATTACCATTTAGTCTTCACAGTTGTGATGAAGAATTGTGAACCATTGGTGTCGGGACCAGCATTTGCCATTGACAAAAGCCCTGTACAAAAGAGCAAGCGTTTTGTTCACAACATAATATATGTTCAAACTTCAGGATTATATTGGGTGCTAGCTATCCACACCACTGGAAGAGAAGGCAGGTGGGATGGGTTTTTTCTCTACCTGGACCGGTATGCTTTAGCATGAAATTCTCATCAGCGAACTTCTCTCCGTAAATTGATTCTCCACCTCTTCCATCGCCTAGTGTGAAATCACCTCCTTGGATCATGAAACTGGGTATAATCCTGTGGAATTTGCTACCCTTGAAATGGAGAGGTTTTCCACTCTTTCCAATACCTTTCTCCCCTGAAATATTTGGGGACAAAAAGCTCAAAATTTTATAAACATTGTCGACTCTTACAACTTTCTAATCACTATGTTCTAATGCAGTATGCAGAAAATTTCTGCATAGCAACTAAATATTTGCATCCTTCCATTTTAATTATTGAGTTGTTACTGAACTTGAAGGCCTCGACCAAGGATCATTTCATATACATTGCTGATGATAAACCCCAAAAAGTAGATACTACATATCAACTTCTAAATTTAATACGAGGAAACGAAGATGAGTAACTGGTTACCTGTGCAAAGAGCTCGAAAATTCTCTGAAACACCAAAGGAATGAATAAGTAATGTTCTGAAATTGTTAGCTTTAGTTTAGCACATAGAACCCACAAAATGATAGTGATATTGTTCAATACCTGCAGTCTTGGGAACCGCCTTCCCGAAGAGACCGATCACAACCTGTCCTGAAACACAATGATCAAAACAAGTATCCATACCGATTAGTTAGAAACAAAAAGCACCACCACCAAAAAAATTCCCAATAATTCATCAAACTATGGCGCCCAAATTTTCATTTGCAAAACTCTATGCACATAAACATTTCTCCAACTCCACAGAAACACATCAACCTCTACACAAATGATCACCTACACTGTTCTAAAAATCCCCGCCTCACACCGCCTAGGAGCTTAGACGGCCGACCACCATCCTGATTAATGTCTAGGCGTTTGAAAATTAAGAAAGGGTGTCTAGACCTGCTGAGGCGCCCACCAACTAAGTTTCAACTTACTTAATACAAAAAATAGATAGTTTTGATTTTGCATTTTATTTTATTTTTTTAATAAATTGTAAAAACTTGTTGAATACTTAAATGTTGTTCCATGTTTTCATTATGTCCAATACTTAAATTTTGTTCCCCATATTTTGTAATTTATAATAAAATTATATATATTTTTAAGAGAACTTTAACGAAAAGCTCATGATACTGTTTACTTTAACAAAAAATCACATTTTTACACTAAAAAGTAAATCCTGATACTATTTATTTACCCTTTATTTTGTCCTTACTGTTAAACTTAAAGTTTTTAAATATTTTTTATTAGTATTCCTTCTTTTTAATATAAACAAACATTTATTTAGATAAAATATAATAAATTTATTTAAGCCCGCCAGACGTCCGCCTCCTACTAGAGGCTAGCGTTTTTAGAACCTTAATCACCTATCGGCATTCAGCTCCCAACCGAGCTCATATATCATATTATCGGAAATCAATATCAAATCTGGGATTAAGGTCCCTTAATTAAATTGAATTTTGAGCAAATGGGTCGAATTTGTTCCAAGGATTAACAAACTGATTGCAAATTAAACAGCATACCAGCAGGCTTTCCAGATATCTCGACATCAAAGTAAACCTTGTGGGTCACTTCCTTCAGATCCTCCTTCGACGTCTTTGCCTGATCAAGAATATACACAAAATTTAAAGATTAATCCTTGAAAACGCAATTGAATCAAACAAAATTAATAAATTTAACCAAAACTATAAATTTCACCTCAATGAGAGCTAGGGTTCCGAAGAGGACGAGGGTACAGAGCAGCAACAACGTCGTTCTAGCCATCTCTTTGCTTTTTCAGTTCTGTAAAGTCTCAGACTCTCCTCTCCCACTCCGGATTCACTGATTTGTACCGATGTGCGAGTCCCAGTGTTTAGAGGTTCCACCAATAGCGGTGCGACATGTATGATATGTGGGTGTTTTGGCGTTATGTCATTGGTTGAGCCGTCTGGAGTCCCGTCAAGAGTCGCATAAAAAGTTGGGTAATGAGTTGGATGTGGGCCATATGCTAAGATGTATTTGGGCCTCGAAGCCTCATTCTAGGGATTTTTTTTCTTTTCTAATAATTCAATAATATTTACAGATGCTAACATTCAATCTCTGACAAATGTGGCATTTACTGTTCTAAAAATCTTGTTTAAATGCTAGCCGGCTGTTTATCGTTTCGATTAATCCCTAAACATTTGAAAATTAAGAAATGGAGCATAGTTTGTCGAGGCTGCAACTTTCACTTAGACAAAAAATAGATAACTTTCATTTTTTATTTTATTTTTTCAATAATTGTAAAAGACTTTTTTCAAGAGAAATTTAACGAAAAGCCCCCGGGTACTGTTTATTTTAACGAAATACCACATTTTCACATTAAAAAGTCAATCCTGGTACTATTCAATTTACCATTTATTTTGTCCTTATCATTAAAACTCAAAATTTTCAAACATTTTTCATTAGTTTTTTTTTTCTTTTCAATACTTAAATAAGCACTCATTATATTGTTTGTTCTCTATGTTTTCTATATATTCTAATAGTTTATAATCCATAAACTCGTTTGGGAACGATTGAAAGCGATTTTAGATATTTTTTAGAACCAAATCTTAATAAAAATGCAAGTTAATTCTAAACACTTAAAGTGCTTCTAACAAGAAGCGCATAACTAGTGTTTTTAGCATAGAGCACTTCAAGTGTTTTTGGAACTCAAAAACATTTTCCTTAAAAACGCTTTCAATGTTTTGAAAACACTTACCAAGCAAACTTTATATGTTATTCTATTTTGCAATTTATGTATCCCAATACAATTATATATATTTTTTAAGTACAAATAAACATTTATTTATATAATGTTTAATAAATTCAATCACTCTTCAAAATAAAATTCACTCATCAATTATGTTATTTCTATTGTTCAGAACCTGCTAACTCTTAGTTTAGTGAAAAAAAGTGAAAAAATTTTTGCAACCAAATTTATTCTTTCTATTATGAAAAACAAGACAAACCAAAACACAACTGGACTTTCATCCAAATAATAAAGTAGATTTGGATAAACATTGTGTTTGTAGAATTATCAGAGAGACGGGTCATACGACCCACTTCCAACAACACCAATATTGTTAACAACTTGGTAATTACCACCTGCACAATCCGTTAAGTGTGGGGTTTTATTACAAAATGCCTCAGTATTATTTGGAGTGGGATTAGGGTATTTAAACTCTTCTTTTGTCATTGATACAGTCTATGTGGGACATTTCAACATGCCCCCTCACGTGGGACCCAATTTGTGGGTCACATGTGGAAGATCCGCACGTCGACAACCACGTGAAGCCAAGGGCACTCACCCTGCACGCGGGGGCCAAGGGACCCACCATCATCGCATGGGGCCAAGGGGACCCACCCATCATATGGTAGTACAGTACGAGCCCGTTCCTTGGCTCTGATACCATGTAGACTTATCAGAGAGACGGGCTATACGACCCACTTCCAACAACACCGATATTATCTCCAACTTGGTAATTACCATCTGCACAATCCGTCAGGTGTGGGGATTTATCCAAAAGACCTCGGTATTAGTTTAAGTAAGATTAAGGTATTTAAACTCATCTTTTGTCATTAATACGGTCAATGTGGGACATTTCAACAGGTGGACAATACTATACTCCAACAACAAACCCAAAACAAATGAAGAAAAGGACAATTGAGAAAAAGTTTAGACATGGACATAATTAGAGAAAGAGTAAATTGCCATTTGACCCTCTAAATTAGTATTTAAGTTAAAGTTGACATTTGAACTATTTTTTGGGTAAATTAAGCCTATGAACTATTTGAAATCAGCCAATTAACCCCGCTATCAGATTCGATGAAATTTTATCAACTTTGCCATCAAATATTGCCACGTGACCAACATTGTATTCACCTTGAAGGTAAATTCGTGCCAGCATTTGACAACAAGTGGATGAAATTTCATCAAATAACAGTGAGGGGTTAATTGAAAGTTCAACAAGTTAATTTACCAAAATAATAGTTCAGGAGGTCAATTTCAACTGAGGTAATAGGATTTACCAACAAAAGCACTATCCAAGCAAAATTTTAGATAGTTGGTCTGACTATGCATCTTATCAAACCGCTAAATGTGTCACTTTATTATTTACTTTCCACTTAATATTCACTAGCGAACATAACGACATGAATAACTATCAAATATATAACATCAATTAATAAAAGATAATGTTATTTACACAATTATTTTTGTCTACCACACACCCCTTTTTTTTTTTTTAGGTTATTAATCTTCTTTAATTCATTTCGTCTCACAACTGAAAATTTAGAAAAACATGTGAAAAATAAAAATAAATGTATGAATAACATTATCTTTAATAAAACAAATTTCGGTATTTAAGTCATCCGCTGGGCGACCCCAACTCACATGTCACGTCCTTGATTCCTTGAACCTCGTTGACGGGCTCCACCTCCGAGGGACCAGAAATCCAAAAGGAAAATAATAGAAAATCAAACGACACATTAACTAACCGTCACACACCAACTACCATTCCCAACTGGAAAAAACCCAAAAATGGAACCAGAAAACACGACTTTTTGGTGAGCTTAGCAGCCTCCTCCCCACCGCCTTTGCTTCCTCAATGGATGCTGCTGCCTCCCAAAACTCCCTTCATCCATGTAAAGTCTTAGAAACCAAAAAAGGAAAAATCATTCCTTTCCTTCTTCCTTTCTTTTTCATATAAATTTGTAAGTACAACTTTGAATTTTGTGTTTTCAGCATGGAAACCCCAGAACCAGATCGAAAAGAAGATGCATCCTTTCCATCTTCTTCTTCTTCTCCGCCGTCGAGCTCACGGGTGGAAGAAGAAGAAGAAGAAGAAGAAGGAGAAGAAGAAGAAGAAGAAGAAGAAGAAGGAGAAGAGGAAGAAGAAAGAGACAGACGTTCAAATGGGGACGATTTTGCTGAGCAGCAGCGGATGAGAAGTTCTAGGACTTTTACTTACCATGTGAACTTGTTGGTGTCCGATGTAAGAGCGTCTGAATTGAAGGATGATATTTGGTCGGCCTTTGCTGTGCTTATCACCTTTTGGTTCTTTGGTCAGTTTCCCTCCTCATCAATCGCTTATTGCAGTGCTTGTGTGAATTTGTTTCATCTTTCTTTAATTAGTTTTGGGATTGAGAAACCACGGTCGTATCTCAAGTGAATCAAATATTGTCACATTAGAAAGTTCAAATAAGGAAATGATTTATGGGCATCATTTTCTCCTCATGCACATCTATATTTATATTTTACTTTTAGATTAAATAACTCATATGAGAATAAAGAGTCGATAAAAAGAGTGCATAACAAGAAAATAAGTACGCGAAAATCATTTCACTTCAAAAATGTTGTACTTTTTATCGGTGTAAAATACCGGCACAATGATTGTAACCTCTACTTAAGTTCTTCCCATAAGCAAAAAGTACTTCCGACAAAAAGTGAAACCAAATCTTTGTCCAGTCAACCCCTTTTGCTTGTTTCATGTGCAGTTGAGGAGAGGGTTTTGAGTTTTGTTCTTCCGTAAAATGGACTGAAATTATTTAATCAATTGATTATTCGGTTTTTCCTCATCTTTTCTCAAGTTTTTCCATTTGTTGTTACTTAATGAACTCGTTTGTTAATGACTTGAGCATCTGAATAATTTGGTCTGTTGGTACTACTTTTGGTTTTTGATGTTCGTCGCGCACAGCATCTATGACTCTGATTCTTGGTTTCTATGGATCCGGCAATCTACCACTAGGCCCGAACTGCTCGCGCTTGATACAAACTAATCCATTTTTTGTGCAATCCATTAAGGTGATCAACCGCATTTCATCTTGTAATTCTCGTTTAGTAAAGAACTGGGGTGCAGTAAAACTCATCTGGTCTATAAAACAATAGGCACAGAAGCTTGATGAGCAAAAACCTGCGCCAGTGTTATATGGATTCCACAAACCTCCTCCCCTGGATGTTGAAACAGCATGGACCGAAACGAAGGATACACTTGTTCCAGCCAATTATCACAAGGCAAGATCTTCCTTGCCATTTCATATCTAAGTTTTTGTCATCTGGTTTGGTTGATGGGATAAAACTTTACTTCTTTTCATGTAACAGGCATGGATTTACTTTCTAAACAAAGGGTCTAGCATCGATATTATTTACAGTGTAATGCCTACAAGTTCCTCGCCTTTAACCCTTGTAATCGCACAAGGTAATTCCCAACTTCTAGTTTCAGATATTTTGTTTGGTTTCTGTTGAAGTACCTCGTATATGGTTATCTAAACTTACCGTACTAAGGTCTAGGATTTATGTCGAATCAAATAGTTGTAGATTTGGGATAATGTTCTGTAACAGCTTCTTTACTCTCCGACACCTGGGATAGTTGCAGATTTAGTAAAATTCTGAAACTTCTCCAATTTCTTAGTCTTCCTTCCTCTCCGACTCTTAAATCTAAGCACTTTCCCAATGGTCCAAATGCCTCTGCAGAAGGTTTATCTAGCATATATGATACGGGGGACTTTTGTTTTTCGGTTATTTTCTCCTCTTTTTTTGTGGCGGTGGTGGTCGAGGTGTTAGTAGAACTCAAATGTATTTTCTGGTGTTGTAAACTTTTGTATGAACCTGCAGGTAGTGAGAGCCTGGCTGAATGGATAGAGGATCCGTCATATGGTAACGCAACATTGTCTTGGAATATAATTTATGGTAAGATTCATCACTCAAATTGATTCTCTCTTTCGGAACCAATTACAATGTTCTAAACTTCTAAGTCAACCTGTTTTCTTCACAGGAAGTGGTAGGATCCAGCAGGAAATTCCAAAGTCTTCTACTTACTATATCGCAGTAGGGAACTTGAACCCAGAGAATGTTGAGGTAATTATTCAAAAGTTTAATCCATTGGTTATAATTATATCGACAATAATCATTAGTTTCCAACTTTATTGAGCTTCCAATGTTTATGTATAAAACAGGTAGAGTTGGTATTCAACATAAAATCTATTCTTTATAACACAACCAAGGCGTATTACAAATGCTCTTTGTATAACCGGTTATGCAGCTTAAAGCTTTCCCTCTTTCGGGCAAATGTTGCTGTCATAACTTCTCCAGGCCCGGAAGAGGTAATGTAAAAGACTCTCATCCCCGAGTTTTGTTTTCCTTCTGTCCCTTTTCGGGCCATTGATACAACTTCCATCACTTTCTGAATCCTTAGGGTGTCCCTGACAATGACTGGTATGTAAACCTGTCTTATGGACCGAGATGGGCCATGTATTTTCTTGTAGCAGGTTATTTCTTAATTCTTATCATCCTTCATATCCTTCTCGTAACGTTGGAAAAGAAATCGTTTTCTTTACATCTACCGCTATGTTTGCTTGTAGGCGTTATGACTTTGCTCCTCTTAACGGCCTTTAAAATTTATTACAAATTCCAAAATTTTGGTGAAGACACAACCGAATTTCAGGCAGAGGAGGGAGAATCCGAGCAAACCCCATTGCTTCCACCCAAAGACGATGAAGTTTTGAGTTGGGGTTCGTCATATGAATCTGTTTCCAATACCGAGGAAGATTTGGATGAGTGCCTTGCAGCGAGTTCCCTTGAAGGAGGGTTAACAAGTGAAGGAGATAGCAACAATACTCGGCGTCTTTGTGTCATTTGCTTTGATGGTCCAAGGGATTGCTTCTTTCTTCCCTGTGGGCACTGCACTGCCTGTTTTACTTGCGGAACAAGGTATACGAATCTGAATCAATGCCGTAGTCTTCTGCTTATAACCCTCTATACAAAATGTTATATATAATGACTTTGAACATAACCTACACTTGCAACATTTTCAACTTCCACCAAATCAAAGAAGAGTTAGATTTCTAAACGGATTCACGGTGCAGGATTGCCGAGGAGGCTGGTACGTGCCCCATATGCCGTAGAAGGATGAAGAAAGTGAGGAAGATTTTTACAGTTTGAGCTTGTGTATATATGTGAACCAAGTTTGCAGGGAGGAGCTCCCTTGTACCATAGTTTTTATGGTTCTCTGTGGATTTTTTTTCACTTACAGATGAGCTTGTGGTTTCAATTGTACTAGAAGGCCTTTCTTTTTCGGTAGAATTCTGGTTTTTGGCATGAATCTTTTGAGGAGGTTTGCAAATGATTTGGGTTTGTAATGCTTGAAAGTTTAAGGTAAGAAATAATTTAGGGGGTTATTTATCCGACACACATTTATTGTCATTGTCAATATTTCTAATTCTTACACGAAGTAAATAAACATGCTCTAAAAGTTGTGCTAGGGACGATTACCACCGTCGGCGGCTAACAGATTGCCGACCCTTGATGAGTTGTGGAGCTCATAGCCATGAAAGGTTGCGTAAGCGAGCAACAGTTGGGACCATTTATTTTTCCTAATTGAACTTTTCATTTGCCCTATCTGAGTTGAATCTTTGAACGTTTAAAAAAAAAAAAAAAAAAAAAAGAGTTAGATCTACGAACGAGTATCGTTCGCTTATTTTTTACAACTTAGTTTAGTTTGATTATATTGCTAAAAACAATCTCACAAAACCGAACCAAATAGCGTAAATTTTCCTTGGTTCGATTCGTGCCCACCCCTAAAACCTATGATAAAATTATTAGGAAAATTAATGAAAATGGTTTGAAAACTTTGAGCTTTAACGATAAAGACAAAGTAAAGTGTAAAATGAATAATATCATATTTGACTTTTTAGCTTAAAAATATATTTTTTTGTTAAAATTAGCAATACCGTGAGTTTTTCGTTAAAACTCCCAAAATTATTTCAGTGATTATTGATATTTAATGGAGCTTACGAAAGTTTTCTTCCGTAACGCTTGGTGAAGCCGGTCCACTTCCCAGTTTATAGCGCAGAGGGTGGTCCCCCGCCATCCATTTTTTCCTGGGAAAAAACCGGTAAGAAGTTACAAAAACCACCCACGTGACAAACACTGCTTCCCGGTGGGACCCCAACTGAAACAGTCAGCTCAGCCCCACCTAGTTACCCGCAATTACAAATTTACAAGGCGATACAACGAACAGACACAATGCAGCAGCAGCACCACCACAACTCATCCGCCGCCGCCGCCGCCGCATCGGATCATGGCTCCGAGATCCGCCGGGCCGTCTCACATCCTCCCATCCGTCATCGCCCTCTCCCTTCTCTCACTCGGCTTCGTCATCTACAAGGTCTAAAACGCAGCGTCGTTTTTCCGGTTTCCATTTTTATTGTTTATGAAAAATATTTCACTGGGGCATTTCGTCGAACAGGTGAACGACTTCGCCACTCAGACCAAGACACTGGCCGGCCACAACCTCAAGCCGACGCCGTGGCACTTCTTCCCGCCAAAAACCTTGACCGATGAGACCCTCCACGACCGAGCGTACAAGCTCATCCACTGTTACTACCTGCCGCTACACAAGGAACGAAGTCCCTGAACGACGCCGTCCTCCGTCGTCCCGCGCGAAAGCCCCGAAATGCCCCGAGTTCTTCCGTTGGATCCACCACGATCTGGAGCCCTGGGCGCGGACCCGGATCTCCGCCGCCCATTTGGAGACCGCCAAGCAATACGCAGCGTGTCGCGTGGTGATTGTTGACAGGAGGCTGTATGTGGATTTGTACTGGGCCTGCGTGCAGAGCCGCGCCATGTTCACCATTTGGGGTTTTCTGCAGCTCCTTGCCAGGTATCCGGGTCGGGTTCCGGATGTTGATATCATGTTTGATTGTATGGATAAGCCCATCATCAACCGGACCGAGCACCAATCGATGCCTTTGCCGGTTTTCCGGTACTGTACGGACGGTGATCACTTTGATATCCCATTTCCTGATTGGTCCTTCTGGGGTTGGTAAGAATCATCATTCTTTGATTGTCTTCTGATTCATATTAATTGTTTCTCTAAGTTTCTAGTTTTTTCGGGTAATTTTTCGTGTTTGCGTATGCATTGTCAATGATTCAATGGGAAAGAACCTGAATTTATTAATTGTTCGTGTGTGCTTGAATTGCTGTAAAAATTTCTAAAAAGTAAATAAATTACTCCATGCTTGTATGCTTGCATCAATTACATGGTGGTTATCAGGCGGATTTAATTTAACAAGATTGACATTGTATGCTAACCTTTTACTGATTTGTATGACATGAAAATGCTTCATTTATTTTGGCATCAAATGCGTGGTTATGGTTTTATTTGTGCTGATTGTCTTTATAGTTTATGATTACTGCACAGGCCAGAGCTTAACATTCATCCCTGGGAAGAGCAGTTCCCAGAAATCAAGAGGGGTTTTCAGGAAAGAAGTTGGAAAAAGAAGGAGCCTTTTGCATATTGGAAAGGAAATCCAGGTGTTAGTTCCCCTGTTCGTACAGAGTTACTTAACTGCAACGACACGAAGATGTGAAGTGCGCAGATTATGCGTCAGGTTGAGTTAAATCTGCATGTTGATCTCTCTTTAACTGGAACTGTAGGAGTGATAGGCCTAGACCAGACCTGACATTGTCTTTCTATATACATCATAGGATTGGGAAGCGGAAGCAAGGGCTGGTTATGAGCAGTCCAAACTATCTAAGCAGTGTAATCATCAGTAAGTACAGCTTCTAGAAGTGATGGCCTAGCATCGTATTCTCCATATATAGTCCAACTGATTAGCTAGGAAGATGTGGCTTGATCATTTATTACTTATTGGCCTAAGATATTGTCCCGGAGTTGATATGTTGACTCTGCTTTGTAGTCCTTTTGCTTTTGTCTATAGAGTTCAATTTTCCGCATCTATGAAAATGATGCAGTTTGCAGTTTATAGTTTTTGAAGTTCTGAAACCTGGGCAGCCTTTAACTTTCAAGGAGGACTTGACATTCTCTTTTGTGTGTTTTCTTTTTATCTAGTGGACCTTGACCGTTCCAATGATTCGCAAAATGTTTCCTTCTCCTCTTTCTCCTCGGCTGATGAGTAGCTGTTATGTATAGTTGTACTCCATTGGCGTCTTATTATCTAATTGGCATGTGGATGTGATCCTGCAGCTCAGAAATCTTTTCCACCTTTTGTAGGTACAAAATCTATGCAGAAGGCTATGCTTGGTCAGTCAGCTTGAAATATATCGTATCATGTGGCTCTCTTACACTAATAAGAACCCCGCAATATGAGGATTTCTTCAGCCATGGTCTCATTCCTAAGATTAATTATTGGCCCATCTCCCCTAACGCTATATGCCCATCCATAAAGTCTGCTGTGGACTGGGCTCTTGAACACCAATCTGAGGTATCTTTCAACTGTTAGTAGTATTCTATATTATGTTCTTGTTCTCGTCGTTATATTTCGCATCAGTAATGTACAATTCAGTTTTCCCCCGGCTTTCCCTTTAAGTTTATACCTTCATATCCTTTAAGTTTATACCTTCATATGAAAGAACAACATAATCAAGGCTACAATATTCTCCAATGGCTGAACAGGCTAAGGCAATGGGACAAAGAGGGCAGAATTTCATGGAAAGCCTAAGCATGGATCGGGTCTATGATTACATGTTTCACCTCATAACGGAGTACTCAAAGCTGCTGGACTTCAAGCCAGACATTCCAGCTTCTGCGATGGAAGTATGTACAGAATCCTTGCTTTGTCTTGCTGACCCGATACAGAGGGAGTGTCTTAAAAAGTCTACCGCTTACCCTTCTCCTGGCCCCCCGTGCGCTCTCCAATCGGCTGATAGTAGTCTCATCAAGAGATGGAAGCGGCGAAAACAAGAAACGATGGACGCCGTGGAGGACATGAATCCGAAGGAACGGAGACGATTAAACTAGGATGTATGCTGTCGTAGTGTAATAATCATAATTCTTTTAGTTTTGTAGTTTGATGGTGTAGTCTTAGATGGCTCCTGAAGTAAGGTTTTCATACCCCTGTTGAGAAATCTATAGCATTGCTCATTGACACACAGCACTTGGGAGAGAACAATAAAAATTAAATTTTTAGGCTAATTTTATTTTACACCTTTAAAGATATGAAATGATTTTTAAAATGAATATTGGGGTTTTAATTTTTTCACATTTCAAGTTTTCGCGTGATCTTTAAAATAGTTAGTAGAGGTTTTAATTTTCTCAAATTACTTCCTGAGGTTTTGCAATTATATCAATTTACACATTTTGAATATTTGAACATCTAAATATACAACTTTTTTAATCAATGCATGCAAATGAAGCTTACATGTCATTGGCATTACGGGTTTTATGCTCACTATGTTATTAATTTAATAAAAATTCAAATAATTCATTAGATAAAAAGTGTAAATTGACACAATTTCAAAATTTTAAGAGAGCAATGTAAGAAAATTGAAAAGTCGTGATCCATTTAAAAATCGCTCCAAACATAGAAAGTGTGAAATATTTATCTTTTCAATAATACATTTAAAATACACGTAGGATACGTGAATCGAGTATCACTAAAATTGGTGTGAAACTTTTGTGTATTGAACGTAAAAAAACAAAAAATACGTAATTTAATTAAGGGTAATGTTAGGGAGATCAAAATTTTTAAACTAAATTTACAAACAAAATAATATGGTTGTAAATGATTGAATTATTAAATGTCGATTAACGTACTTATTTCTTAATTGTGATACAAGCACTTTAATTTAAAAAATTTGGTCTCCAACCGTACACTAAAAACTCAATTTTAGGAAAAATTGGAGTTTCCAAAAGTAGATACTGGAAATCAGAGCAACAGAGCGGGAAGTTAAGGAAAAGAAAAAAAAAAAAAAAACTAATAAAAAAATACCATCACTCTCCACCACCTTCCTCCTCCTTTCTTGCGAAATCTCACAATCCACCAATCCCCCAGAAAATGGCTGATAGTAGCGGCGTTGTCACCGTCTACGGCAAAGGCGCCATATACGAAACCACCAGCAAGTCTTCCCCGTTCTCCGTCAAAGTTGGCCTCGCCCAAATGCTCCGCGGTGGCGTCATCATGGACGTCGTCAACCCTGCCCAGGCCCGTATCGCCGAGGAGGCCGGTGCCTGCGCCGTCATGGCCCTCGAGCGCGTCCCCTCCGATATCCGATCACAGGGCGGTGTTGCTCGAATGTCCGACCCCCAGCTCATCAAGGAGATCAAGCGCTCCGTCACCATCCCCGTCATGGCCAAAGCCCGCATCGGCCATTTTGTTGAGGCCCAAATCCTCGAAGCCATCGGCGTCGACTACGTCGACGAGAGCGAAGTCCTCACCCTCGCCGACGAGGAGCACCACATCAACAAGCACAATTTTCGAGTCCCGTTCGTCTGCGGATGCCGGGATCTCGGCGAGGCGCTCCGCCGGATCCGCGAGGGCGCCGCAATGATCCGGACGAAGGGGGAAGCCGGCACCGGAAACATAGTCGAAGCCGTTCGGCACGTCCGGCACGTGATGGGGGACATCAGGGCCTTGAGGAACATGGACGACGACGAGGTGTTTGCGTACGCGAAGAGAATCTCGGCGCCGTACGATCTCATGATACAGACGAAGCAGGTCGGGAGGCTGCCAGTGGTGCATTTTGCCGCCGGCGGCGTGGCGACTCCCGCAGACGCGGCGCTGATGATGCAGTTGGGGTGCGACGGGGTTTTCGTCGGGTCGGGTGTGTTCAAGAGCAGTGACCCGGCCCGGAGAGCCCGGGCGATTGTGCAGGCTTCGACCCATTACACTGACCCGGATGTGCTGGCGGACATCAGCTGCGGATTGGGCGAGGCAATGGCCGGGATTAATCTGAACGACGAGAAGGTCGAGAGGTTCGCATTTCGGTCTCACTGAAACGGTGAGTTTTGAGTTTGGAGCCTTTTGGTGATCCCCAAAGGGCTAAAAGCTTAAAGGTTTCAACTTTTAGAACCATATGAACATTGCCCGTATATACCATTTCTCATATATTGATTTCTTAGCTGTGGTAAATTTAAATTTCATGGCTCAGCCGTATTTATTTCTGGAATTTTTATTTCTTCTTTCTCTTGTTATTTTCGAAATAATGTTTCACATGTATATAACGAAAGTATAATACAATATCGTGTACATATATCGTGTTTGTATCTCAAAATTATCAGTAACTATGCTCGCGTCATGTCATTCTCCACTGTTGTGTTACATCATACATTGCTTTTACAACTCATTGGTGATGGTATTGTTTTAGGGAACGGATCCCCTCCTGAGCTTAGAAGGTTAAGCCTCCTGAGCAAATCACACGGACCGTTGGATTTTGATCCAACGACTACAATAATTATAGCCGTGGGATCAAAATCCAACGGTCTGTATAATTTGCTCAGGAGGATTCGTTCCCATTATTTTATACTCCCTTCGGTCTTGGCCTTCTACTTATAAGCATTTTTTCAGACATTAGCTTTGCCTTTCTCTAGTTCTACCTCCCGCATTGTTCTTCCTTTTTCTTCAGAATCTCATGTTCTTATGTGTATTGAATCATCAATCCGTACATGTCGCAATGGGATCTTACGTGCTTGACTTCATCAAGAAAGAATGTCCTTAATCCATGTGATCGTGGAATTCAGATGTACTAAATTAAGTGCTTGGCCAAAGAAAATGGCACCATGGGAGGCCGGTCCGCCCTGCCCCTTCACCACCTGCACCTTTGATTTAAGAACGCTGGCAGCGCAGAATGCACTAATTAATCCGCCATCAGCAAGTTTTCCAAAACAAATTTAAATAATCGATTTTTCTGAGCATTTAATTTCTTGTTATGGTCATGGTATTCGTTCAAACTTTTTATTTGCCTGTATTTCTGCTCGAACTGGTTGATTAGACTATATTGTGTCCCTTTGGCCGTCGGAGGTTCTTGTCATTGTTTAGTCTTCAAGTGTAGGAGAGCAAATAATGTTTAGTTTTAAGTCTCACTTTCACCAGATTTTGTCGTCGCTATTATGCCTTGGTTTTTTCAGTTTTGCTTTTTCTTTTTTATCCTTCAACAAGTGATTTCGGCATCCTTACTCCCTCCTACACTTGTCTATTTTTTTTTTTACTTTCATTTATGGAAAAGCAACTACATGGCATGAGTACACCGCCATTGTAGCGTTGCACACTAATGATATAATGATAAGTGTAAGTTTTCTCTACTTAGCGTTGTACATTAGTGAGAGACATCGCGATAGCTGTTAAAAAGGGTAATGCTAATAATGTTTAGTTTTAAGTCTCACTTTCATCAGATTTTGTCGGCGTTACTATGCATTGGTTTTTTCAGTTTTGCTTCTATTCTTTTTTTATCCTTCAACAAGTGATTTATGCACCCTTTTTATCTCCGACACTTATTTATTTATTTTTTTCTTTCATTTATGGAAAAACAACTTACATTGCATGAGTACATCGTCATTGTAGTGTTGCACGTTAACGATACAATGATAAGTATAAATTTTCTCTACTTAGTGTTGTACATTAGTAAGAGAGGTAATGCTAATAATGTTTAGTTTAAGCCTCACTTTCACTAGATTTTGTCGTCATTATTATGCCTTGGTTTTTTCAGTTTTGGTTCTTGTTTTTTTCTTTTTTTTTTAATCCTTCAACAAGTAATTTCTGCACCTTTTCCCCTCCTACACTTATCTATTTTTTTTCCCCTTCTTTTATGGAAAAACAACTTACATTACATGAGTACACCGTCATTGTAGCGTTGCACACTAATGATACAATGATAAGTGTAAGTTTTCTCTACTTAGCCTTGTACATTAGTAAGAGACGACACGATAGCTGTAAGAAAGAGTAATGTTAGAGAGACTAAAATTGTAAATTAAATTTTGGAAACAAAGGACATGGAAGTTGATGATTGGTTTATTGTTTAAGTGTTGATAAGTGTGCTCATTCCTATTGATGATATATCATTTAGTTTGTAAATTTAGTCTCTCTATCGTTACCCATGTAAGAAAATAACATGAACTATTTTCGGAACCAATTGAAAACCGGAATACCTTTTCTAAGTCCTTCACAAGATATTTTTAGAAAAAATTCCAACATTTTACTATGTTTGATCAACATTCTGTAAAATTACCATATTTTCAATATTTTGTTATTCTCTTAATCCAGATTTCCTTTGCGGTACCTAGCCGAATAAATCGTCCCATCAACCATGACTATCTATATAATCAATCAACCATCCCTTGACTCAAAATTTCTCTTTGAGCCACGAATTTCAGTGTATCAATTGCAGTATTTAACACTCAAAATTTACAAGTTAACAAACTTAAAACAATAAGCTTCGGGTGGGCGTGAAATTGAAAATAAAATAAAATAGACTCAGGATTTAAGTAATTTACCCCTCAAAACTTAGCGACATCCATTGTGTTGCTGTGATTATATTGATATCAAAGAATGGGTATTTGAGAAAGTGATCCTAAAATCGTTCTTCTCTCTATACCATGCTAAAATATTTGAGATTTTTTGTATATTATTCTACTCGGTTACGAAGGCAAGTGCATATATGATTTACAAGAGACTATACATGATAATTATACAATCATAGGAGACCCTAATATAAAGTCAACTAGGTAACCCAACGGGGCTGGGCTGCTAATGTTCACGTTAATTAGCAACAAGAACTATTGATATATTCAAACTTCCATAGAACCAAATGCTGTTTGAAACTTTTTCTTTCCGAAACCATATAAAATTTACGTGCCTTGCGCATCTCCTCGAAATCAAAGGAACATCGTAGTTGTCCGAATATGTAATTTTTCGGGATATAAAGATCTTTTTAGCCAATTTGCACTGAGACAAGAGAATCTACAAGTGAGAAGGGCAGGTATTAAAGCAGCTTTCTCTTTATTTGTGGACCAAGAAAAAGTTTGATTGAGATAGGAATTGTCATATAGATAACAGCTTGTACCTGACTTTTACAGAAAGAGTAGGCAATGTGGGGGGCTGGGAATTAAAGTTATCAAGAGCACAGATTCTGAAATTGCTGCTAAGCCAGTCCTAAGAATCTCTAGCCAAATATGTTATTTTCGGGAGATGCTAAACATTTGTTAGCCGTTAATGTATGCGAGTTCCAGTGTAGGTCACTCATACATAAAAGTCGGCATGAATACGTCTCGTAACCAAAACTTAATTCATTTCTTCCTTTCTCTGTTCTAATGAAATAAACTGGAGAAAGTAGTTTCAAAAATGTCTAATAAGCAGTCTTTCAATGTCTGCTTTTGCTTCCGGAGAAAATTTAGGCTCCGGATGGCAGAGCCTCCTGAAGATATTAAGAACGTTTTTTATCTGTACGCGCAAAATGGCACCATGACCATTGATGACCTGCAGAAATTTCTGATTGAGTTTCAAGGAGAATCCAGTGCTACCAAGGAAGATGCTCAGGCCATTTTCAACAGTCTCAAGCATCTCCACATCTTTCAACGAAAGGAACTCGACCTTGATGCCTTCTTTCGATATCTCCTTGGTGACCTTAATCCTCCTCTCTCTTCAAAGGTAATGTCATCAAACTTTTCATTCTCTGGTTCGACTCACATGGACGGAGTGCTGAAGATGATTTCATTTTTTAGAAGTACTAGCACATCCAAACTTTCTAAAAAATATTCGCAGCTCTATAGCATATTAATGTGACAAAATGATGATTAGTGTATTGAAATTTGATGATAAATGTGTTGGGATTTAGGTGCACCATGACATGAATTCTCCATTGGCTCATTATTTCCTATTTACCGGCCACAACTCTTACTTAAAAGGAAATCAACTCAGCAGTAACAGTAGTGTTCGTCCGATAATTAACGCGCTGCGACAAGGTGTTAGAGTTATTGAATTAGACTTGTGGCAGGGTTCTAAGAAAAATGACGTGGTGGTTCGTCATGGAGGGTATGAATTTAATCTTTGGTTGCTCTCTTACTAATTATTTGTCCTAGCTGATTAATTAACAATATTTTCATGATGATCTCTTTGAACATTTAGGACGCTTACAAGTCCGGTGGATCTCATCAAATGTTTGCGCGCGATCAAGGAAAACGCTTTTGTTGCTTCTGAGTACCCTGTTGTCATAACATTTGAAGACCACCTACATTCAAATCTTCAAGCCAGAGTGGCAACGGTGAATAGAATTTCCTACCTTAGGCTTTCCTATTTTATAGTTTTCAACGCATTTTTGTGGTTTCAAATTTTCAAAAAAATGTGATTGCAGATGCTCACTGAGACATTTGGTGACATGCTGTACTCTCCCGATTCAGAATTCTTAAAGGAATTCCCTTCACCGGCATCATTGAAGAGGAGAATTTTGATTTCTACCAAGCCACCAAAGTATCCTGAATCGCAGAAACCTGGAGATCAATCTGGATCCACTGATCATAAGGTGCATGAGAAATAATCTACATTGTGTTAGTAAGCCTAACATATATATGCTTAAGGCATCACAAATCATGTTACCTTTTTTAATGTATCATTACACACTTGATAGCAGGAAAACGAACAAGATGATGAAGAAGATGAAGATAAAGACGAGGAGAATGCTATTCCGGAATATAAACAGTTGATTGCGATTCACGCAGGGAAGCCGAAACGTGGGTTAGATAAATGGCATATCGATCCAAATAAAGTCAGACGTCTTAGCTTGAACGAGCAACAACTCAAAAATGAAACAAGAACTCGTGGATCCGACATTGTCAGGTGATGTTATTCATAAGAAGTTCTGGTTTTGTGGTAATTCCTTTTTCACCACCTAAATGATCGAATATGCTTTAATCTTTGTCTAGGTTTACTCAGAGGAATTTGTTGAGGGTTTATCCAAAGGGTACACGTTTGAACTCATCAAATTATAATCCTATGCTTGCGTGGACTTATGGAGCTCAAATGGTGGCATTCAATATGCAAGTTAGATTTCTTTTGAAAATTGTAGATTGCTTTTTAGATAATCGGCTTCTACTTCTTTGACAATATATGAATATGTAGTTAAGAACTTACCAGGAAAGGAAAATTTTAGCATGGTCATTCTGATTTTCCCATTCGATTTTCAAATTGGCTTTGAGCCCCTCCAATCATTTAGAACGTGACATTTTGGTCTCTACCACAAGATCTATCAGTTTCGGTCAAATTGAAGAAAAACTCATATAAAAGTGATAAATTTGACCATTGTAGTGTAAATTGACACGTTTTAAAAGATTAAGAAGCTCAGAACCAAATAGAAAGTCGAGTGAGTTAATGAGGAATTGCTAAATTTTTCTTCTTCTATTCTCACCGAATTCCCTGCTTATATCACAACTGTGCATTTCTCAAAGGGACATGGAAAGCACCTTTGGATTATGGAAGGAATGTTCAGAGCAAATGGAGGCTGTGGCTATGTGAAGAAACCTGAATTTTTGCTGGCTAGCCCAAATAATGAGGTTTTTGACCCTAATGCATCTTTACCGGTGAAAAAAACTTTGAAGGTATATCTGATGAAACTTATTGAGCATGTCAGTTACAGTTACTCTTCCTAACATTTTCTTGACAAGCAGGTAAAAGTATACATGGGTGACGGATGGCGTTTAGATTTCCACCGCACACACTTTGATCTATGTTCTCCACCGGACTTCTACGTGAGGGTATGACAACAAAATGTTCATTCACATTTACATCCCCATGCATCCTTTATTCAGCGAGAAATTATCGATTTATGTTGTCAAATTGCCAAACTAATTCAATATAAAGGGTTCTAATTTGAGTAGCCAGTCCAAATTAACTGTTCGACAGATACAATATTAACCAATAACTAGTAGTTGCTATAAATCAATAATTCCAAGAAAGAGTACATTTATCCACTTTTATCTTAACTTTTCATTACCTACTATGACATATAACATGTCAATTGCTTACTATTTATATTAATGTATAAATTTCCTTACTGAAACGTAACGTCTTGACATGAGGGTTAATGTAGACACATTGATTAAACAAATTCTTGTTTAATGCATGGTTTAAATTAACAGTCAAACAAGTCTGGTAACTAGTATCTACTATAAATATCATCTTTCGCTCTCATGCATAAACTTTTATTTTAATTTTTTGTATCAACTGATTTGACACATAACATAACATTAACTCATATATGCAAATAGATGAGATTCAAAGTGAATTTCAATGTAAACAAATTAAATATTATCACGTACAGGTTGGAATTGCGGGAGTCCCGAGCGATAAAACAAAAATGATGGAAACCGAACCAATAGAGGACCAATGGGTGCCAGTTTGGAACAAGGAGTTCACCTTCCCATTGAGGGTTCCAGAGCTGGCTGTGCTTAGAGTTAAAGTCAATGAGTATGACACTCCCGCCAGACATGACTTTGGTGGCCAAACATGTCTGCCAATACGAGAGCTCAGAACTGGGATCCGAGCTGTTCCTCTGCACAGCGAAAGAGGTCAAAAGTATACATCTGTGAGGCTTCTGATGAGATTTGAATTGACAAATGAGGTTTAATTAAGTGTGCTTACTCATAATCTGCTGTATGTTCTATGTTAAATATTACACACACTAACCTTGCAGCTGCTATAAAAATATATCCCGTTGTATTTGAAGTTTTGTGTTTGATATATTTTTTATGGAGAAATTAGGTTCACATTCTTCTTTTTGTTACTCTATTGATTAAAATCCTATTCATTTTCAATTTTTGATCAAGATCCTTGGGTATTAATAACATCATTAATTATCTGAATAATAAAATATATTTCTTTAGTTAAAAATGTTACAATTAGTATATTTATATTTATGACTAAATTTTTTATCATATGTTTTTATTTTTAGTTTGTACCTATTTTTAATTTGCAAATATTTTTTAATTTGTACCAATTTTCTTTTCATTTTTAATTTGTACCCATATATTAGTTTCTTTTTGTGCCCATATTTTTTAAAGTTTTATTTGTGCTTGTGCCCATGTGTATACCGTCACGTGACATTGTATATTTAATCAATGATAGAAAAATTATATATGGTATATTTATGTTTTATGCCTAAACTTTGTATCATATATTTAAAACTTTGTATCATATACTTATATTTTTAGTTTGTACCCACTTTTAATTTGCAACCTTTTTTTTTTATTTGTAGCATTTTATTTTGTTTTATTTTGTACCCATGTATTAATTTCTTTTAGTGTCACATCCCGGCCCGGGGGGGACCACTTCCCAGGCCCGCTCCACCACCGTAGCACGATATTGTCCGCTTTGGGCTTACCATTCCCTTACGATTTTGTTTTTGAGAACTCACGAGCAACTTCTCAGTGGGTCACCCATCATGGGATTGCTCTAGCCCTCTTCTCGCTTAACTTCGGAGTTTCAACGGAATCCGAAGCCAGTGAGCTGCCAAAAGGCCTCGTACTAGGTAGGAATGGGAATATACATATAAGGATCACACCCCTGGGCGATGTGGGATGTCACATTTAGCGCCTATATTTTTTAAAAATTCATTTGTACTCATAATTTTTTAATCTTTTATTTGTTCCCTAATTTATTTATAATGTACCCATTCTTCTTTATTAATGTACCACTTTGTTATATGTGAAATGTACCAATTTTTTTAACACTATGGATACATTCTTTTGCCATTTATTATTTCTTATTTTTGCATAGTTTTTATCCATTTATTCAATCCAAATGTTGGAATTTTTTTATTGTAACCGTTTCTAATAGTATTATAATGAGGGATTTTAAATTTATAGGATTATAAATCTCATAAAATATCAAACAATTAATGTCAAAACTATAAAAATATAAATATTAATAGTAATATAATGAGGTGTACAAAATCGAGTGACTTTGATCAAACTTTGACTACTATTAAGGTTTTAATCAAAGAATGTTAAAGATTAGGGACCGCATCCAAAGTATCCCTATTTTTATTATGCACAAAAAATATTGCTTACAACAAAATACAAAGCTTGTAACTCAAGTAATGTATTCACCTGCACTTAAAATTTTGTATTTAATAATATATTCTTTTTGTCCGACACCTAAAATAGTTTTTATTTTTTAAGAAAAACAGTGTTTTAGCACTCTAAAAAATACACAATCAACATCGAGAATGTCGTGATTGAAATTAGGATGTTTTTCAAATCATAACGTTTCAATTGTAATAAACAAGTTAAACTAGCTAATACGATGGGCAACCACATTAGCTTGACGGGGAAAATTTTAAAAAAAATCGTGTAAAAGATCCCTAGAATCTTCCTACAGCAATAATTTGAATGTCTATAAATATTATAGTAGGTTCCAACTTCTTATTGCTTCATATGATTCGTCATTTGGTACCTAATTAGTAATTAATTAATAAACTAACTAGTAATCTTAGACTTAATATCTTTTATAACCCCACTTTCATCATCAGCACATAGCTGTTGTACAGCCTGTGATTTATCAAACGGTGCAGCCGCCGGAGGCAGTGGCACCGCGTTTTCAACTAGTGTGACACAAAATTCTTCATCTTTTTCTTTGTTTTTATTTTTTTGGTCAACTTTGTTACTTAAATATCCAAACCCAATATTTGGTAAGTTCCTTTTGTTTTTAAAATAGATTTCAAATGGTTAAATTCTATACTCAGGAGCATATTAAACTTGTTATGCGCATCTTTTAGCGTGACTTAGTTCTTTTATTTTCATCGTGAGCTATTTTTATGTTATGTAATCGAATTTGAAATCTCAGATGCATAGGTAGATACTCTTAATCAACTGAACTATGAACTCTGAACCCTTTTTTTTATAAAATGTTCTTAATCAATTAAACTATAAACTCCGAGCTATTTTTAGGTTTGGAAAAGTGATTAAAGATCCACTTTGTAATTATTGATGGAGTTGATTAGAATCTCTATATATCTTCACGGCCCCATTTATCCCACACCAACAAAGTCTTATTCAACAGCTCCAACATTTAGGAGCAAAAAGTGAAGAGATACTCTTAGCACCTCAAACAAGATCACACAAGGCCATCATGACAAGAGAAAAAAAAAATCTTAATGACAATTAGGGTAAAACGCTAAAGGACGACTCTAAGCCAATGAGGCTTCTTGCTTTGAAAATGTGTGTAGTACGCAACCTTACCCTTGCTTTGCAAAGAGACTATTTCCATGACTTGAACTCGTGACCTTTTGATCACAAAGAAACAAAATTTCTGTTGCACAAAGGCTCGCCCAAATTAGAGTAAAAGGTGGAGAAAAAAAAAAGGTATGGAATTAATGGGGGAGAAAAGAATGAACATTTTTTTTTTTTGGAATGGAATTTTACACTGAAGGAAGGGAAATTGTGGTGGTAGAGAAGCTAAAAGGATCATCCTCGCAAAGAGCAAGAGCCCTCTCTAAATTGGCAACAATGTCAGTCATGCTAGGCCTTTCCTTCCCCTCCAAGTTCACACAACGCATAGCAGTATAAGCCACCATCTCAACTGCTTCGCCTTCATGTGGGTCCGGCTGCCTCACCCTTTTATCCAACATGCTTTGCAGCTCCCCTGCCATTATTCGCGGCCCTGCGTGTTCCACAACCGTCATTGGACCTCCGTCTTCACTACTTCTAAACAGAGCCTTCTTCCCTGTCACAAGCTCCAATAGAACAACTCCAAATCCGTAGACATCACTCCTTGCTGTCAAAACGTTTGACACAAAGTACTCGGGATCAATGTACCCAATTGTTCCAACCGCTTTGGACGACATGGTCTCTTGGTCTGATTCCGGCGCCAATAATGACAGTCCAAAATCCGATACCTTTGCATTCCAATTTGCATCCAAAAGAATGTTTGAGGACTTGATGTCCCTGTGAATTATTGTTGGCACTGCATAATTGTGAAGATACTCTACTCCCCTGGCCGCACCAAGCGCGATTTTTATCCTCATTTTCCAAGAATTCACATTGCTGCTATTTTCCTCCACATTGTCCTTGCTATGCAAGTGATCATGAAGTGAACCGTTGCTCATGTACTCGTAAACCAAAAGCCTCTCGTCGTTAGCTTCACAGGATCCCACTAGCTTCACCAAGTGTTTGTGGTGAAGCCGGGACAGCAATGCTAATTCGGAGTCAAACGCGCTCTCTTTCTCCTGAAATTTCTTGTTCCTGGTACTTGTATGTCCCCTCTTGATGGCCACTTCACGACCATCCGCAAGCTTGCCTTTATAGACAATGCCAAAGCTCCCAGCACCGATCTTGTTTTCGGTGGAGAAATGTTTGGTGGCAGTGGAAAGCTCTACCAGGTGAAATGACTCAATCTTGTCACCATGCTTCGAAGATGAACCACTTAAACTGCCCTTCATGGAACTTGATGCTAATGAAGTAGGAACATTGGCGACTCTAGCAATAGAACAACCCACATTTGGATCAGGAAAACTTTCGGTTGGTACAGAGTCATGGCAGTTTAACCAAGAACCACACAGTCCAGTCCGTAGGCAAAAGACAATGGTGCAGAGTCCTGCAAATGTCCCAACTGATCCAACTATTGCAAAAACCAAGAGAAGCCTATTTTTTGTTTTGAATAACGAAAAACCCGGCTCTGAAGCTTGTGTAGGTTGATTTATTGGAGGCAATGGAAGTGCTAATGGAAGTTCAGCCCGGCATGATCTGCATATTACCCCCGAACCACCACAAAGAGTCTCCGAATTCGGGTACACACAGCTAGTACATGGACCCTGCACACATGGACCAGGAATAATCATTCCCAGTGGAAGATTATCATGAGAACTAGACCACCCTGGTCCCCAACAAATCACTGATAAATTACCCGTTGTCAAGCCGCACACGAAATCCAAACCTGCAGAAATTAAATCAAATGAAACATTTGTAATTACAACACTGTCATATTCAAATGTGTTTGTTCCTCCCCAGCATACAACGAATCCATTTTTTCGCCGAATGGCACAAGTAAAATTTGCCCCCAACGCAAGGCCTGAAAACTGGAACGTCGAAGTACTTGAAGGTACATTCAATTGCCCGAAATCGTTGTTTCCTCTGCAGACCAATGTTCCATTCACACTCAAGCCACAAGCATGAGATCCTCCTGCAACAAGGCTTGACATGTTCACATTCTCAAACCCTGTTTGAATCTCAGCTCCAACACCACTCTTGCCCCAACACAGAACTCTCCCACCATTCATCAAAATCCCACACGAAAACCCGCTTCCGGATGTGATTGTTTGAAACCTCAATGCTTCCCCAGGTGAGGAAAACAAAACCCCACTTGCATTATCTCTTCCTCTCCAGCACCTGACGATTCTAGAGTTGACTTCCCTAGCGCACACTTGCTCATCACCCACAGCCAGATCAGTCAAAGCTACACTTCCACTGTGATATATTAGTTTCGGCCGAAACCTATTTGAGCTAGGCAAGCTGGTCTCCCAGCAGAGAAGGGCAAACCCTCCAGACCTGAGGCCACAGAAGAAGCTCTTCCCTCCAGAAATGGATTGAAAAGAAATATTGGGTTGGACTGAAATGGCAATCTGACCGTTTTGAAAGCACTGTATGCTCTGTGTGGGGCTCTCAGCCACAATGCCACAAACCGTCGGAGTGCCATATGTGATAGCTGTGGTGGAGGCTAAGCCAAGGGCGTCGGCCAACCACCAATCATGTGGTGTGATGAAAGAAGATATGAAGGTTGTGATCAAGATTGCGGCGACGAGAGAGAAGGGTTCGTGTGGAAGTGTCATTTATGAAGATTTGGGTGATGGGTAAGTGGGGGTTTCTGGTTTTTCGGTTTTTCTTCTTCATTGGGAGGGAGAGGGGCTGAGGAAGAAGGTGACAGACTATAATAGGCAAGAGGGTGGAAGGAACCGGTACACGGAATAGTATATCATATGTCATTATACAAATTATAGGGTATATTTGCTAAAAGGTTAATAACTTAAAAAATAAAATTTCTCATCACTTTTATTAAAACACGTAATATACCACTTATATTCCCGTCACAATTAAAAATTTCTAAAGCATGTGGTCCCTTTTAACATTCGCAGTTGCCAACAAAAAGAAGAGGAACATGCAACATTGCTTGGCTCTTTGCTACTATTTTTATTTTTTTGGTTCTTCTAAATGGAATATGTGAATAAATTCATCAGAAAATTGAACCATGAAAGCAACCCTTAAACCTCTGCTATTATATTTTTGACAAGGGAGATTGAGTGCCATTAAACTTAAAAAGGAATTTTTTCCCTTTGGTCCTAAAATATAAAGATCGACAGGTAATGCTCTAAACAAGGTTTCTTTGTTTATTTTTGTTTTATGTTAAATCAAGAGGATTATGAAAAGATGATTTTAATTTTTCTGCAATAACGATATTCTGTTCTAATATCCTAATTTATAAAGAGAATTCAAAATGATGTATAAGAGAGCGGGCACACTACCTTAACCAGGTAGACTAACCCATATATGCAAGAAATGATTCTTGTTTCTAAATTGAACCATAATTTGTTAGATAAGCCAAACTTCTTTATGGAATGATTAGACAAACTAACAACTAAGAGCATCATGGAGGTGGCAACTAGGCAGGAAAGTTAGATTTTTTTATTCCACGTAAGAAAAACAGTAAACACGTCTTCGGCAGAGGTTGCAACTTGCAACAATCAAAATAAAATTTCAATCCAAACTCAAATGCGGATTGACGTTTTTTTACCCAATTAGCAAATTGAAGAAGTAGCAACTAATCTTTTATACTTATAAGGTCATTTGCTACTTATTCAAGTTAGCAAATTGCGTCCCAAAACATATTTTATCCACAAATATTGTTTAGTAAATAGTTTGAAAATAAAATTTAAACATTACAAGATAAGAAAAAGTTAAGATACTAATGAAAATAAAATTTGAAAAGGAGATTGAAGTGACAAAATTTTAAAGAAAGTACCAAATAAACTAGCAAATGACACTTAAAAAATAAATAAATAAATAAAAACTTTGCTAATTCAGATGCTTATTAACTAATATTACCCACAATAGGAAATAACTCCGTTTGGAAACTAGTGTAATGTGAAAACCCCACTAGAAATGCCCGCTGTATGGGACATAATTTACACCATATTTATTTATTTATTGGATATATAAGGACGGATCTGTAGCACTATCTTTTTTAGATATTTAACGAAAAGCTTTCGGTATTGTTTATTTTAACGAAAAACCATTTTTTTATACTAAAAAGTCAATCATGATACTATTCACTTTATCCTTTATTTTGTTTCAAGCTCTTTTCATTAGATTTCTTTATTTTTTTTACACAAGTTTAGACACGTTTTTGTGAATGTCCACTTTGTAAAGTATATCTACGATTTGAATTGTCTATCTTTTAGAACATCATCCATAAATTATCCTTGTAAAAAATTAGACAAATCTAAAAGCATTGCTCTAGACATTCATTTGTACAAAGAAACCTTAAACCCTTAATCCAATAATCATATGATTTCAAATTAGAATGATTTTTGGTATACAAAATCTTTGAGGAAAAACCTAAAAAATAGACGATTCTGATAGTTGAAATATATTATAAAGTGAAATTTACAAAAACGTGTCAAAAGTTGTGTTAAAAAAATAGCGTCGCAAATCTGCTCTTATATTTATTTATTTATGATAACCATTCAGTCCTCGGGAACATCCGATAAAATTGAAACGATATAGGGTTTATTCAACATTGATATCATAAATTTATCCAATATCAAACCAATTTATTCAACATAAAGACAAAAAATGCCAGTCACCACCACTCATCTCAATCTTTGTTTAATTTTGAACTAAGAAAACTGATCTCAGAAAAATGTAGTTCCTTTGGCACACTTTATCTTCGGAAAACAAAAAATGTATATACTAAAAATACCAAAATATAATAAAAACCCAAAATCCAATAGACTTGAATTACCAAGGCGAACAACTTTGGCTGTTATTACAGTGATTGTCATCTGGAAAAAGTAAAAGCTGAATAACCTACGTACCAACCAGAACGTGGATTTACCTGCCTGCTGGGATTCACCTTCACCAAGCACCCATCTGTTTCCATCATTTCCTTCTCATTTTGTATACTCTTATGGAGTTGGGGGAGGTTTGATAGTTATGCTGTCAACTGTAAATTCTAGATTCAAGAGCGTCTCACTATAACCGGCATGACCTTTTAGGGCGCCAGAGGGTCTCCTTCATCGGCATCACCCATATGGTTATCATAACTTTCGTACTCATAATCTTCATCCAGATTCTCCATAGTTTTCCCAAAAACGAATGATTTTGTCCCCATTGTCGTGAAAGGCATTAAACCAAAAGCTCGAGCTGTTTTGATTTCCCTGGCAACCTTCCTCTGAGCTTTGGCGCTAATTCCAGTCTACATTATGAGTGAAGAAACATTAACCATCAAATTTCAGCGCACGTTTAATAAAGTTGAAGTCACTCGACATGCAATCATATTTACCTTGCTTCTTTTGATAAGAATTCCAGCCTCTGTTAAGAAATTCGCAAGGAATCTCACATTCTGCACAGAATAATACATTTAGCGAGAACACATCTGAAGCATCAGAGATCAATAGGATAGACAACCTAAATCAACATTAAAACTGCCTAACTCAGAGCTTCATTAATATATGCAAGCACACCTGTAAAACCGGTGAAACAAGATTTCAGATTACAGATTTCAGTGGAAGCCCAGGACCAAAAAAAATGAAGAGCTACAACATACATTTGAACAATGTCTGGTGGCAGGGGGGAAAGTAACAATGACATCAAGGCAACTGCAAGCATTTTACATAAACCTTTCTATCGTGCTAAAATTTAAGTTCTCTAATAATCTGAATTAGTTGCAACCAACACATAAATAAAGATAGAGTATTCTTGAATTATCTAAGAAAACATGAGGCACCATGATAAATGTCACCTAGAAATCCAGCCAACTGGCCAGCATGGTCCGAAATCATATTCACTAAATAATTTAACTCTGAAACCAAGTCTGAATCAAGATAGACCATCCCTTGCACAATTTAGATGGATTTACTTTGCATAATTTAGGTCTCAAATGCTAGTTATGCATAGCAGGACAAATAGGTTTAGAGTCATCAACAATAGAAACGAAGCTTTAGACTTGACTTAACATATACAAAGCAACGGGGATCCTCCATTTATTTATTTTTTTTGCTATGTAATTCTTTGAAATTCAATATATTTGGGAGATGGACAGGTAGGCATACCCTGAAATCAGCTTTTCTAAGAACTTCCTTTGTAGTTACTTCAAACTCATACCTACGGGGAAGTTTACTTACTCCTGGCTTAGTAAGATCCAGATCCTGCACATAGCCAAATAGTGATTGCATGAGAATAAAATGATTCGGTTGTAAATGAGGAAGGCCTGAATTGTATGCATTTTCCACTTGGGAAAAATAAGGCCTAAAATTAGGTTATAAGTTTGTAATAGCACACAATAAGGAACAAACGATTAAAGGAAAAGAGATGGAAAAAAAATCTAGGTTCGGTTGCTCCATAGCATACTTTTTTCTCATAAGTCATTCCTGGCTTAAAAGTCATATCTGGTCTGAAAGAATAATCATCTTTGTCTACTTCTTCCTCATCATACTCAAAGTAGGTGGCTGCTTTCTCTAATTTTCCATCCATTCCATCAGATAATGTGTTAAAACTCTCATCTAAGCCATCAAGTACATGGGAACCACTTCCACTTCCAATTCCAAATCCTCCACCAAGATCTGAAACATGTCCATCATGAGCCTTCCCGAGCCTATCTAGCTTTGAGAAAAAATTACCCCCAGAAGTATCACTGAAGATCCGCCGCTCAAAATCATCGGAAGATTCAAAGGAATTAGAATTTTTCTTATCATCCATTCCTCCACCTGACACAGATAAATGGTAATGTGCATAGTCCGGTTTGAAGCGTTTAAGGTTTTAAGCAAAAAAAAAAAATTCCAAATAATACTTGAAAAATAGAAGCTTCATAATAAGTGAAAACAAACCATGCCCTAAATATAACCTCCAAAGACCAGAATAAAATCTATTGCCATACTACCTCAAGCAAAATTTCAGCACATAAATTATCACACGCACACGAAAATGGTACCAGCATAGAGAGTTACTGCAAGGGATAATACGAAAAACTACCTGATGTCATGTTTGTAGACAGAGTTCTCACATGTGGCTGATGAAATCGGCGTGATACACCGTCATTGAAGGATCGCAAAGCAAACCGAACAATTTTCATTTCTGAAAAATATCAAAGTTTGGGAAGAAGTACAGGTTGGAATCTCCGGAGGATAAATACACGTCATAAGAAGCCCATTACATGTAAAAATACAGGTAACTAACAACAGGAACTAGTAATCACAGATACTACTTTATAACACAAACATGAATGTCGATATTTCTAGTGAACCCTATGAAAATTTTCTATGAACAAAGAAACTTTCTTTCGGTAAGGATTAATCGAAGCCTTCCATTTCCAAAAAATACAACAAAAGAGAAGCTAATCGAAAGAGAATTCACAACTGGAATGACATGTTGGTTGAATCCTTTGGCAGGTAAGTCTTATTAACTAACTCTAACAGCTATACATTACATAGAAAGCATGGAAACAGAGTCAATTTAAAAAATCTTATGTTCTTGCTCACTAAAGCAACGAAAAGACTACATGAACACGTTTTGAAGATTTTTTGATTGTTCCATGGCTTCCCAAGTGGAAGTGTTCTTACTATACTTGTAAAGAATGGATTTTTGATTTTTTTTTTTTTCCCTCACAGAAAAAGGTAATTTCTTACTACGTGTAGTATCAAACGATCAATCACCCAACTTCACACCTTCAACAAAGACTAGAAATTAAGAACTCTCATGACAGTTTAGCAAACTAAAACTAGAAACTAAACCCCTAAACAAAATCTAGAAATTAAGAACTCTTATGAGCAAACAGCACCAATCACAACAATGTCACCCAATTTTCATACCAAGATCAATGCTTTCATAAATAAATCATCACGCAGAAAAAGAAGACCAAAAATTAAAAAATGCACGAAATGAAAACCAATTGAACACTTCGGAAATGCCCATTAAGATAAACAAGATGAAAAACGAGTTCAGATGTAAAAGGAACAAAAACAAGTTCGAATTTACAGACCCAATTCGAGAACATCAGAAATTCAATCAGTACCTGGAGCACTCGGCAATTCCGAGATGAAGTGAAGACCGCAGAAGAAGAAGAGAGGGTTTAGTCGTCTGTTTTCTAGGGCTAGCGAGAACGGAGGGACATTGGGCTTCAGCTTTGAGTATAAATTTTGATGTTTGAATTTGGGCCTAGATGGAAAGAAGTCTGGCCCATTTTAGCAAACAAGAAGCCCAACAGAAATGTCACGTGCAAATATTAATGATAGATTCGCATTCACATCGACACCGAAATGAGAGACTAGATGGGAGCTCTGTATTTGGTCTCCTATTTTAAATCCAGGTTATGTTACACTAATTTAAAGAATGAGAGTTTCGAAACCTGAACTTATGAGTGAGAAACTAACATCATATCCATTAAGTATTGGATAACATACCAGTACCAAACATGACAACTTGATTAAAAGGAGTTTTGGAGTTTAAGGGATTAAAGCATTCGTTATGTATTTGAAGTCTTGTGATTTCACCTCATTCAGCATTATTATCTTTTACAAGATATGTTTACTTACAAGAAAATGAGTACGTTTAACCAAAATAAAGTAATAAGCATGCAAACTATGGGTATTATTCTGGTTTTGTTTTACTGGCATGAAAAAATAACAAGATATGCAGGTGCTACATTAAAATTAATTATTTGATAATGAATAACTAGATGTCGGATTACGAGTGTGTTTAAGTCGTACTTGAAAAACCTAGTGTTATTCATATTCATAACTTTCTCGATTCCAAATTAACAGCCTATCAAACCTAGGGCTATGCATGTATTACCGAAGAAGTTTTCACTATTAAAGTAATTAACAATATAAAGAATAATCAAATTCCTTATAAGCACATGTAAGGCCCCTCCTCCCATCAATGTGAGATTCATTCTCAACACGCCCCTCGTGTGTGACGAATTTTCAAGCCTAACATGTGGACAACAGAAATCGGGCACGTGTGGCCGCTGGGCTTCACATGTGGACAACCTACTCTGATATCATGACGAAAATTAGGGTTCCACTATAAAATCATTTGGCAATCCGAGAATTAACTCATTTTTTTATAAACACATGTAAGATCTCTCATTTTTCCAACGCGAAATTGATAACTCTTAACAATCACAAATAGTGAATAAAATAGGAGATGGATTGTCTGCCCTCCCCTCCACATACCCTTCTGTTTTGTGCGATCACGATTAAGTCATGTCAACATTTCTTTTTATCTTATTATTTTTATAAAATAATTAATATAAAATGTTCACATGACTTAAATGTGACCGTACAAAATAGGAGGGCATATGAAGGATACTGGAAGGGATGGCAGACAATCCATCTTCAATAAAATATAATTCGGTTAGGCAAAGGTAAAAGCCAAATGGTGTAAGTAGTTTTCAGCCACAAAGTAAGTGGGAGGTTGAATATGTTCATCAAGAATCTATATACATAATTTGGAAATCCAATGTTTATCAAACACACTGCCCCAGTTTGATCTTTCATTATTTTCTTCCCCACTTCTAGTCCTTTTCACATGGAGAAGGCAACAATGGTGTCACATCATGATCAAACCCTAATCTTATCGTTCTATTTTGGGATCTTTTAATGGCACACGATGCAAGACATTTTGCTTGATTTTTATGGAATTATTCACCATGTTTGCCTAATCAGTCTCCCAACAACAACAATGCATGAAAATAACCCAAAAGTGACATAATTAATTTGGATAATTAGAATGACAAGATAGCACTACCTAGGGTTTGATCAAGCAAACATGTTGTGAATAAAGTTATATTAGGATTGAAATCAAAATTTGTGTTTTTGTATATGGTTGAGATTCTTCATGTTTTGTTATTTATTATTACGGTCTAATTGTATTATTCTCTATTTGTAAATAAAACTTAAATTTGACTCTCACACTAATATATTTAACAAACTCATTATATGATTTAGCACAAATTTCCTCCCTTTAGCCAAATGTAGCTCTAAACTAAAAAAGAAAAAAAATCTATCTTTTTAACCTTTGAATTTGTTTAACTTTATACGTGCGATAAGGTCAAGGAATTTTACTTTTACTTGTTCTTCATTTCTTTAAATGAGAAAATGATAGATTAAAGTTAGCTTATCACCCACTTTTGTATTTACCTTTTTATTTTATTTTTTTTCAAACGATAAATTTTGTTATATTAGATGTTAAATTAGTCATCGACGAGGTTTGAGCCCAAACCATCATACAAGGACTTAACACCTTTCTACCACTGTTTTCTTTTTTTTTTATCTTCACTAAGGCAGTGGACTTAGTCTTACAATGGGCTAGAATTGAACCTAAGACCATTCACTTACAAGTGAAGAGAACTGGACCGTAGTACTAAGTGTCACCTTTCCACTACTGTTGTATTTACCTTTTTACACTTACTCCTTTTTTTCTTGAATCAACTTTTACACTTATTTTATAAAGAGAATATGGTTCGGTGTGGGATGGAATCAAAGTATTCTTCATCTCCAATTTATAGTTTTTTTTTTTGAGAAACGGTACGATACTCATTAAACGGCAAAGAATACGTACAATCTGAGGATATTGTGCATACTGGGCCTCGATAAAAACCTTGCCAGGGATTTCAACCCGGTTGAAGGGAAAAAGAGTGTCCCGCACAACAATGTAACCTATCCTCAACTGAACAATAAAGAAATTACATTCCCTCCTCAACTAAAACATCTTGGAGTAAGTCCGGAGGCTCCTCAAAGCACCTAAACTCTTGAGTAGTCCCAATACCCATATGAGCAAGGCGATGAGCTGCTGAATTCCCCTGTTGCACATGAGTAGACCTCGAGTGAGCCATCCCTTTGAGGAAAAATCTAACATCGTTTATTATAGGACCCAAGGGTGAGCAATCTTCCCCTTGATCCTTCATTGCTGCAAGCACAAAGCTAGAATCTCCTTCAAAAATAACCTTCCAACCAAGAGGACAATTATTTTTAACCAATAAAACTGCACTTTGAAGAGCTATCAACTTCGCATGAAATGTAGATTAAGTCATCTCAATTGGACATGCAGCAACAGCCAAAAACTCCCCCAAATGATTACGAATTACCACCCCAAATCCCCTTTTACTCCCATTTCGACTCCATGCCCCATCAAAATTGCACTTGACCCACCCAGCTTTCAGGCTTTTACCATTACTGCACCTCTCGGCTAGCCTTCTTATTTATAGATTTTTTATTTATCTATTTCTTTATCTTCATAAAAAGATATTTTTTTTAAACGATAGTTATATAACTAGTGAATCTTATTAGGATAACTCCGTTCTCGAGCCCGAAGCTTTAATTTTTGGGTAAATTACACAGAATTACCTCAACTATTGGGTCATTAACAGTTTCATATCTCGTCTTTAAAAAGTTTCAATGTCATACCTCATCTACAAATTTGTTACAATTTCATACCTTCCGTCAGTTGTTTGTCAATTCCTCAGTTAAAATGCTGACGTGGCTTGAAGCAGGACCCATTTTCTATTAAAAAAAGGAAATAAATATTAAAAATTAAATTATAAAAAAAAAAAAAAAAAAAAAAAAAACCCAAAAATCTGAAATCCAGATCCCTTTCCACCCGAAACGCCCCATTCCCTTCCCATCTTCCCCGTCAATCTCCTCCTCCCCCCCCCCCCCCCGGCCCCCCAAAACCTTCCTTCCAAGCCCATAACCCTTCCCCCGCAACCCCCCTCCCACCCCTCTTCTCCCTTCCGAGCCTCCCAACCACTTCTCTCTCCTCCACTCTCTTCACCTCCCTTCCCATTCAAAACTTAAAGAAAAAAAAATCTGAACCCAAATTGTCCAAATTGTCGCACCTCACCTAACCCTTCCTTCCGTCGAAGTCACACCACCTCAACTGGTTGTTGTTTTTTTTTTTTTTTTTTTCCAGTTTTGAATGGGAAGGGAGGTGAAGATAGTGGAGGAGAGGGAGGTGGTTGGGAAGCTCGGAAGGGAGAATAGGGGTGGGAGGGGGGAACTAGTTGAGGTGGTCTGACTTCAATGGAAGGAAAGGTTCGGTGAGGTGCGACGATTTGGACAATTTGGGTTCAAATTTTTTTTTTTCTTTAAGTTTTGAATGGGAGGGGAGGTGAAGAGAGTGGAGGAGAGGGAGGTGGTTGGGAGGCTCGGGAGAGGGGTGGGGGAGGGGTTTTGGGCTTGGAAGGAAGGTTTTGGGGACCGGGGGTGAGGGCTGGGGGGGTGGGGAGGACCGACGGAGAAGATGGGAAGGGAGTGGGGGGTTTCGGGGGGAAGGGGATATGGGTTTGGGATTTTTGGGTTTATTTATTTATAATTTTTTAATAAAAAATGGGTAACGCTTCAAGCCACGTCAGCATTTTAACAGAGGAATTGACAGACAACTGACGGAAGGTATGAAATTGTAACAAATTTGTAGATGAGGTATGACATTGAAACTTTTTAAAGACGAGGTATGAAACAGTTAATGACCCAATAATTAAGGTAATTCTGTGTAATTTACCCTTAATTTTTTCATAGTCGTGCCCTTGATGATTTTGACTTTACTAATGATTAAACTTGTTTAGTTTAAATCCTTAATCTGATTAGCATTTACTAGCTTTTCTCATGAAATCACTTGCTAAGGCTTTAGATTGATTTTGGAGGAAATAATCATGGATGTCTTATTAAAAAAAAAAATCAACCGATAGTTCTATAAGAGGGTTCAGGAAATGTTTATAAAAAAAACAGATTGGAATTTAAATTGGAAAATGAGAATATGTTGTTGTATGTAATGAGTAAGATTTTGACAAAAGATAATGCTTGTGTTCCTCTCACAGGTAATCTACTTGTCTATCTACGTATGTTTAATGTATTTTTACGTACGAATACATTAATTGGAATTTCTCTTTATCATCGTCTAAAGCAAAAAATCATTCAATTTAGAGATTGTTTAGCCATTCAAATGCATCAAACAAATGAACTATTTATCATGAGGATATTACTTGTACCAAAATCGTTGATTGGTTTGACACATATAAATGACTAAACGATTTTTAAATTAAATAATTTTTGTCCCTTCAAACTTTCCACAATAATTTATGTCAGTTTATTCCTCATATATACAAATCACATTGTCTGAGTTTGTAACTTATAACATTATTGTTGTAGTAGTATAAATTAATTTTGTGGCTTTACTATGAATATGAATCAATTCACGAGACCCATATATTACATTCAACATCTAGACTCGAACAAAAAATTTGTGAGCCACTATGGAATGTCATAAATGATATGTTTGTTGCTTTTATGTTATCTATATCTATATCTATATATAAAGCCGGAAGACTGTTTTGGTGTCACCGGCTTCGACAAAAATAATTGGACCAAATTGCCCCTCAGCCAAAAAAATCCAAAAGCAGCCCAATACAATATATCAAATAATGCAAGGGTAATTTGATAATTTGGTCATCATAAAATATAATATTATAATATAAATAATAAGGGGAAGGAGAAAAGAATTAAAAAAATAGAAGGATGAGTGAAAGTTGATGGTGCCCATGTGAAAGGGAAAGAAAAATATAATAAAAAATAAAGAAAATCATAAATGTTGTATTCAAAATATTTTAAGAGGCACGTAGCGCCGGTGATAAATTAGTACAATATATTTTTTTTAAATTAGTACCTTACAATAGATTAGTAATAATGTGATTCAATCAGATGTTCATGAAATATTATTTTATCTATTTCCGAATACGTTCCAAACATCTTAAAAGACGTGTAATACCGATTATAAAAAAGGTATTTTCCACGCGAATAATAATGTGATTCATTGGTTATAAAAAAGATCTTTCCCAAGTGGCAAATAATGTGATTAAATTAGTTGTCAAATGATTGCTTTTATTTATTTATTTTAACAAACGATATGCTGATATAAGATTAAACGATATGCTGATATAAGATTATTCATTTACTTCAAATATTTAACTTTCCTTTTGTCAATTTACGCATATAAATACATTTAAAACATGTAAATCACGCATAATATGCCGTGATTCAAAAAATGTCTTATGCACGTGCATGAAGGTTAGTAATATATAAAGCTAGAGCCCCAATTTGGGGTCACAGCTTCAACCAAAAATAATAGGACAAAATTGCCCCTCAACTAAAAAAATCTAAAAGCAACCCAATATAATATATCAAATCATGCAAGGGTGATTTGGTAATTTGGTCATCATAAAATATAATATAAATATAAATGGAAGAGAGAAAAGAATATTAAAAAATGACAAATTTGATAGTGCCCACGTGATGGGGAAGAAAAAAAATAATAAAAAATAAGAAAAATTATGAATATTATGTTCAAAACATCTTAACAAGCTTATGTGAATATGTAACTAGATAAGCATAAGCTTTGGCACCTGAGTGATTTAAAAGTACCACTAGGCAAGATTAAAATTTGGATAATGTTTGTCACTTTCATGGAGATTTATTCGTTCCTTCACTTATAATTAACGAACTTTTATTTTCAGAACATTATAATTAGAATTATTTTTTTTATTATCATTTAAGATCATACATGCAACAATTTATTCAAATTGGAGACTTTTTAATTATTCATATGCATCAAACAAATGAACGGTTTATAATGAAGATATTACTTGTTACCAAAATTGTTAATTAATTTAACACGTTTGGACAACAAAACAATCTACATGTTTTGCAAATGGTTTGATAATGAAAAAGAGTGAATGACTCCAATTATAATGTTTGAACGATAAATATTCGTTAATGGTAAATGTTGCAAGTCTCCATATGAAAAGGACACAAGCGTTATCCTTAAAGTTATTGATAATACATTAATACCACTTTGCCGGATTCTGGTGGCTTTTTGTCCTGAATTTAACAAGGTATGAACACCTGGCATGATGCCATGATCCTAGTGGTTAATAATATGGGCGCAAATCTTTGACTTTTGCACGAATCAAAGTCAACATCATCACTTTACAGTTTCAAACGACCTAATAAAACCAATCACTTCTTTAATCGCAACTTGCAAGTCTAAACTATCCACATTAATCGACCAATCTACGCAAACCAACCCCTCAAAGTCCAAAAGATTGATGCGAATTTCTTTATGGTTTGTTAGAGATCGTTCTGGTAGAAAGTATTTATGCTCGTAAACGTTTATAGAAATATTTTTGTAGTCATGTTAGAAGCATACTTATATTAAGTACAAATTTAAGTACTTTTAGTAAAAACATTTAAAAGTGCTTCATAAGAAAAAAAATTCCGATATGCGATACTTTCATTTTTTTTTTTTAATTGAAAACTCTTTTAGCACTTCTAAAATCATTTGGACCAACGGCTCTAGGGCTATATCTATATTATTGTATTTTAAGTTTTAAGATTTGATTGAAGAAGATAAAATTAGGGTGTGAGTTTTGACAAGTTGGATACGTGCATTGAAGATTATTATAGAGGATAACATGTTTTCTTTGTTAGCGTAGGCTACAACTTGGACTCAAATTATGTCATATTAAAATCCTCTCACTTGGCTAGAGATCCGTATATGAGTTTTAAGTCTTTGATGCATTGACGAGGTTTAGACTAAAATATAGTATTTGAGTCCAAAATTTTCGGTGCATTGGAAATGGTCTTAATCTATTTATTTTACTTTAAATTTTAATGGGAAATTCCAATTTTCTTGAAAAGATTGTTTTAACACTTCAAGAATAGTATCGTACAATCCAAACATATCCTCCCCTCCCAAAATTTGAGCAAGCTTTACATTATTTCTTGATTTTGCACAAACTGTACATCAGTCAAAAAATTCTAAACTCCGCCACTACTAATTTCTATTATAAATAAGTATATATAAGTTCACGTGTATTAAATAGTGCATAAATAACGTGGTCTAGCCACTTAGTACTACGGTATAGTAGTATTTCTCTTCACTTATAAGCTGAGAGGTCTTAGGTTTGATTCTCACCAAAAGCGAATTTAAACCACATTATTGCTAACTCATTATGAGGCTTCTTACACTCTCTCACTCCATTAGTGTAGATAATAATTATGTGTTCAAAAAAAAAAAATAACACGGTCGATAAGGAAAGATGTCCATAATAATTACCTTTTCTTTTTCCTTGAAGCAACTTTTAGAATGGCCTGGAAAAGTAGCAAATGACATGTTAGGCCATCTCGAACCGAAGGATCCAGAGGGCTAGAGGGCCAAAAATAGCCCTAAAACCGTCTCCAATTGAGGGTCAGGCCAAAGGGCTCATAGGCCCCACTGGACAAAAAAGGGCCAAAGGGCCAATCAGCAGGCCCAAATGAGCCAGCCAGTCGGCCTCGGGCCGGGCTGGAATTCAAATGCAAAGGTCAGCTAGCCGTTATTTTTTTTTTTTTTTTAATACAAAATTTGTTTAAAACTTTTTAAAAACTTTTTTTTTCCTATACCTTCCTAAACCACTAAACATTACATAACATTTAGTAACATGAAACAACATTAAACAATATTAGACAATATTAACCAACATTAAATAACATTAAACAACATAAAAATTATACAACATAAAATAAAAAAAATGTATAACGTGAAACTTAAACAACATTTTTAAAAACATTTAACAACATAAACTTAAACAACCACTCCATTAAATAACATTAAACAACATAAAAATTATACAACATAAAAAAAAAAATTTAATAACGTGAAACTTAAACAACATTTTTAAAAACATTTAACAACATAAACTTAAACTCTCACTCCATGCTATTTTTGGCCCAAAGATGTGCAACAAGATCCTGTTGTAAGTACTTGTTTATGGCATGGGAACATATTATTCTATAACGCCTCATGTACTCATTTATAAAGATACTACCATTTTTTGGATTGAAAGGCAAATTAGGCCCATCATATATTTTTGCACGAGCCCTTTTTGACCTATTTGGATCGTATTGGTCGTCATCGGACTCTCCATCAACATACTCATCTCGCTTATCCTCCACAATCATATTGTGTAATATGATGCAAGACATCATGATGGAGTCCAAATTTTCTCGACTCCACCCTTTTGTCGGTTCGCTGATAATTTTCCATCGTGCTTGTAGAATACCAAAAGCTCTCTCAACATCTTTCCGGTATGCCTCTTGGTGTAAGGTAAACAACTTTTCGGCGTCATTTGTAGGGTTTGGAATTGCTTGGACAAATGTCGCCTACTTTGGGTAGATGCCATCTGCCAAGTAGTACTTTATATTGTACTAACGACCGTTGATGTCAAGTTGAGGTGCTTTACCCTCCATCAAGGTATCGAAGAAGGGTGAACGCCCAAGAAATGTAATGTCATTTTGGGATCCAGGGACTCCAAAGAAAGCATGCCAAATCCATGTGATATCTAACACAATAGTTGGCTTTCTCGACCTTCAGAAGAAGCCTCCTTGCCATCTGGTGGGACAGTTCTTCCAATCCCAATGCATGCAGTTTAATAACCCTATCATGCCCGGAAACCCACAGTCTTCAGCTTTGCAACGATGCCGATCCAGATCTTATTGATTTGGCTCGCGGAGATACTCGTCTTTGTAAAGCTGAACAATTGTGTCACATAATTCAGCAAAAGTATTAAGGCATGTAGACTCACCATACCATGAGTTTCATCCATTGAATCAGCTGGAGAGACATAAGCCATCATTCGGAGTACAACAGTAACTTCAGGGCGGTCTGCTTTATCCCACTTTTGTCGAAAGTATGGATTGACCTACTAGACATCACGAAGTAAACGCTCGAAGACATAACGCCTTATCTAGAAGCGACATCTAAAATCCTTTTCTGTGTACACCGAATTGGGGTTAAAGTAGTTGTTCATCAGATTGACATGTGTCATCGCTCTGTTTCATGGTTTGTAAGAGCGACCATCAACAGAGCCACCCTATTGAGGTTGTTCCTAAGTTGGCTGACATACCATAGCCGCAAACATGGCTGCTGCTCTGTTTTGTGTGTTACACCATGCTTCATATTCTCGCCTTATCTACGCCCATTTTTCTTCCAATTTGGAATTGGTTGAGGACCCCTAGTTGGAATCCGAAGAGGATCCAAAGTTGGAATTCATTGCAAACTTGAATTGAAAGAGATTGAATTCAAGGGTGTGTGAATTATAACCCAATATCCACCCTATTTATAGCCAAAATAATTCAAATCCAACGGCTAGCTAACGTCACTTAGCCGTTAGATTTGAATTTAAGTTGTAATTTTTAAATAATAAATTATGTTTGGCCATATGGTCCTTTGGCCCTCGGTTAGAGATAGTAAGAAATATGATCATGCATTGTTCATTAAAATATTAATTTCTTAGAACACTAGAGGACTAAAACGAACCATCTGACCAGCCTTTAGTTTGAGATGACCTTAACGACTAGATAGCTAGTACCACAGACGATACAGAGATTGGCAAAAAGGCCAAGTGTTTGTTGTCAGGTGTTCCAAATTATGCAGAACTCACTTTATGCAGAAAGTGAGACTCAAGGCCCATGAATATAAAATCTCTCCTCCATTATTTTTTTCACCAGCAACAACAAACGACCCCACTAAAACTCTTGCATACAATTCCCACTTGCCTAAATATCAAAGCAAACTAATAAGCTTTACGTCCCCATGGTAATTGGAGAGTGAATCGCATCTCCCTGTAAAGGACTAGCATTATTTTTATGACGATATACTCTTTTTTCTTAGCTTCTTATATGTAAGGAATAGTTTAGTATGACCTGATATTATTTGATCTTAGAAAAGTTATACAATTCAACGTTGATTCTCTTTATCTTCATCTAAAATTTATTTCTAGAAAAATTTAAGCATTTTAGCCAAAATAGTTTCTGAGATTGGCATAACTCATCACCTTGGTCCCTCAGATTTGAAATCGATAGAAGTGGTCTCTGAGTGTGTTCACCGTCAATTATTTTGATCATTCCGTGAACGTCTGTTAAATAAGGACCAAAATGATAAAAATTCCTCAATACAATAAACAACGAGCCAAAATAATTTGACAAAAATTGAGGGTATTTTAATCATTTTATTCTTATTTAATGGGGATTTTTTACGGAATGACCAAAATAATTGACGATGAACAAATTCAGGGACTAGTTATATCGATTTTAAATTTCAAGGATCAAAGTCAAAAATCATTTTCATTAAAGAGCCATAAATTTATTTTGTTTGTAGTGCTTAATCATTTGTATTTGCCGAATAAATCAACTTTTATAGAAACAAACAAGTAACATCCTTATAACAAACTACTAGTTCGTTTGTTTCACATGAACAACTAAACTATCTTTTAATCAACTAAAATTTTCTAAAGATGATCTTTAAATGATACTAAAGAGAACAAATGATTATGATTATAAAAGTCGTATGATAAAATAATGCAAAATCCTCGTTTAAGAAAGAACGAGTTATTACATGTAAAAAATTAAACATTGTCCTTCAGGCATCTCCAAAAGCCTAATCAAATGACCAGGCAGTTCTATTTTGATGCGCCATATATGTCAGCAAAATCACCCTTCGCTAAACTAGGCAAATGACCAGACAAAAATACCTAACGGAGTTTGATAAGACTATTTGCATAATGTTTGGGCAAATCACGTCTCATTAACAAATTATCATATTAGCTATCAAAGTAAATTTTTTATCTAATCCTCGTGGAAAATACTCTTATTTTTGTTAACATTTTATCTGGGGGTCCATTTTATTAACATCTTTGGAACTCTACTTAGAGCAATTAATTTAATCCCCAAATTAGTCGGGCTATAGGAAAGTCCATGGGAGCCGGACTGAGGAATGGGGCAGGAATAGCCCGATCTTGCGCCTAAGGATTTGACGTCAGCCACGTTCATTTTATTTTTGCGGCTACCGCGTGGGTTACACACCCGAAAATGAGCGATTGAGCCGACAACTCTATCGACCTGGGGCCAGCGCTGCAGGCACACTCACCTCTACAACCGTTAGATTTCTAGCGGTTACCTATCCTCCGGTCTAGATTTTTCCGACAAAAACAATTAAAAAAGAAATATCTGAAAAATTCTCTTTTTATTATTCGGCCCACGTGGCATAAAATGGGCTGTTGGATTACAAAAAAATGTAATCCAAGGGCCCATATTAATTGAACTAGAAAAATTGTTTAAAAATTATAAAAATACACAACAAAAACGCAAAAAATAAAATTAAATTAAGAGAATATGAATCTTGGCGTGATGAGACGGGATTGTAAATTCAGACAATGACATGTGGCATTGACGGGATTGGTCACAAGTTCTATTGAAAATTAAACATAATATTAATTGGGATCAAGTGCCTAAATCCCCCCTTCCCAACCTTTTAGTGTCATTCCAAATTGATCTCAATCTTTTTAAACATCCCAAACAAGTACCCAACCTATTAAATATGAAACATCTGTTAAGCCCCCGATGAAAAATACGTTAAATTAACTAGTACTTAATTTGTCTCCTAAATCAATAGAAGGTCATGGAAGAATAGCCTCTACCAACTAAGGTCACCACCACCCATATCACTCCATCACCTCCAAACCCAATACAAAACCACCAACTCCACCGTATAACTCAAGCCGCCAACATTGAGAAGAAGGTCATGGAGATTGCTGAAATGATTCGGATTGTCATAATACGGCCATCACTATCTTTATCATCCACAAAAAGGAACTAGAAGCTTTAAGAGTTGAGAATCGGTGAATGAGGAAATGACATAAACGGAAACAAGTTCCTTGAAACTCAACCTGAATTTTTAACCCTTTTCTTAGTTATGAGATTCAATTTGTGTCAATTTTGATTTGAGTCCATTTTCGATTCAATTCAAACCTGTTTGATCATTGGGTTCCATAGTTTATAATCTATGATTCAAATTCAGATTTTGAGGAAATCAATATTAATGCTAACCATGATGGGTTTTGAATATAATCTATGTTAGAAAATTAACTGGGGCTTAACGGATATGACATTTTTAATAGATTGGGTACTTGTTTGGAATGTTTAAAAAGTTTAAGACCAATTTGGTATGACACTTAAAGGTTGGAGAGTTTTAGATAGTTACTCATATTAATTTTTTTTAAATTTAATTGTTCAATCAATTCACTTACGAATAAAGATGCACTTGAACAATTATTCTGGATAATAATTATCTTTGCCGAATTAACAGAGCAATTATTACTTTAGTGGAGTGGAGTTGGACGTGCAAGTTGATGCATACAAGTCCAAAAGAAGCTGTCACGAGTAAAGAGCTTTTTGGTGGGGTGGGGGATGGGATGGGATTCGTGGTGGGTGACTCTTGCGGTGTTTGGAAGGGTACGACTTAAGAGGTGGAGAAATTGATGCGTGCAAAGATAGCACTAGGAACCATAAACATCAACTCCAACATTTATAGGAGAGAGAGGGAGAAAGAGAGAAGGGAATGAGGGATTACGATATGAATATAAAGAGATTGATGGAGAGATTATGTTCACATGGACTATTTTAAGTTTGCTTATTGGGTTAGGGTTAGTCCGGTCCAACACATTAAAGTAAATAAAATGTTTGCTTCTAGGGAAGATTTATATGTCTTGGGAAAAAATGACCTAAAAAATTTGAGATAGGAACGTGTTCTAGGGCCATTCATGCTTTTTGTTTTTTTTGTTTTGGTATGAGGACCAATCATGTTATTCGACTGTAAAATTGAAATCGGGGAAAAAATTTCAAATTACTAATCTTAATGTGTAGCCAACTTGTTTTCTGATTTTTTTTTATATTCATTACTGATAAGTAAACATGCTATGAACTTAAACTCTTGAGGCTTTGCCTTTATGATTACTAATTTAATTATGATGTGAGTCAAACTCGACACAAAGTTAGGCATGCTTACATAATTGAATTTTTAGAGGGGCAATAACACTGTCATTTGAAAAAACTAAAATCACTAAGGTACCATTTGTTTGGCTTCACTAAGTTTCATTGGACTAGACTGGACTGACTCCTAGTATAGTCCAGTGTTTGTTATCATGCATGACTAACATTAATGAGATTAACCAAAACTCATAGCTTCGCTAGAGGTTTTTAGTGAGAGTTCTTCAAAACTATGGGACTGGCTAAAACCTACTTCATTCCTCTACTGCGCTCGTCTACTTCCTTTCCCTTCCCTGTGCCGCATGTCGCACATCTATTGGAAAGCGTGGACTTTCACACCATCCGCTGTTGAATCGCCAACCCAACATGCCAACTCCCTTAACGAGTCTCAGATTGTTGGGTTCCAACTCCTAGAAGAACACACATCCTAAAAGTGTTTCTAATAATATTTGGAAGAAAAAGTTAAAACTGGTCTGATGTCAAAAGCCCTTAAGTGCTTTTAAAAAAAGAACATTGTAGTTTGATTAAAATATCATGCATTTTGTTTAAAATATTGACATGCTTCTAAAAAGGCCGCTTTTGAAAAACTAAATACCTCAAAACGATGGTTATACAAACGATATTGATTATACTAACTCACCAACACCAATGCTTGGACCTAAACTCAAATATTTAGGTCTACTATAAAAGACAAAAATATAGCTCTATGAACAATGGCTATCATCCAATACTCCAGACCTAAATTTCAGGACTTAAATTGTATTAATGCAACACTAAAGTTCTCATGTTCTATGAACATCTCAAACAATTCCACATAAAATGTGTAAATATACTGCAATACATACGGAAAGTGATTACATGAAATCAAGCATCCTTGACTTAAAAATAGAGAGAGATTTGTAAATAGAGTAAAACCATAATAGCTCGTAGCTTTCACATTTATCCGAAAATAAAATTTGTTAGAACAGATTACATAAACTACTCACTTCGATAATCCAAACTTTGGCAAAACAACCATACTAACACAAACTCTACATGTAAAACCCTAACACTATCTTTTTTCCTCTCTATTGTATGGATCTTATTAAGCATGCATTGCATGTTGCCTCAAGTACTAAAAACAGGGAGCTTAGGCCATCCCCAACTGAAGGAGGGCAGGAGGGCTCCCTTTAGCCCTATAGCCCTCCAAGAAATTATATTTTAATGAACAGTGTCACACCATATTTTATACCATCTCCAACTAAGGGGATCAAAGGGGCATAGGCAAAACATAGCCCTTTGACAAAAAATCATCTCCAATCGAGGGGGCCAAGGGGTCATAGGCCAAATGTAATTTATTATTTTAATTGAATTAATATGGTTACTTAAATTAAACTACCATATTAAAATAAGGTTTTCAGACATATTTTGAGTGTCACTTGTCGCCAAATGAATAAGCCTCCGGATTTCTTATCGTTCTATAATCTCAATGATTTTTTTGATAGGATTTCGAGTGATACGTGTCGTTAACATGTGGACCTCTCCAGATTTCTTGTCGAGATGTAATCTCAATAATTTATCGGATAGGATTTTGAGTGACATATGTCGCTAACGTGAGTAACTCTCCAGATTTCTTGTCAAGATGTAATCTCAATAATTTTTCGGATAGGATTTCAAGTTACGTGTCGCTAACGTGAGTAACTCTCCAGATTTCCTGTTGAGATGTAATCTCAATAATTTTTCGGATAGGATTTCGAGTGACACGTGTCGCTAAAGTGAGTAACTCTCCATATTTCTTGTCGAGATGTAATCTCAATAATTTTTCGGATAGGATTTCGAGTGCCACATGTCAAGAGGTAATTGGTTGTGCAAATTTTAGATATAATTCTTATCTACGTTGCACTTATTATCTTCAGCTTTCAATGTTAATAAATAACTGGATATTGGGGTATAATTCACATCTTTGCCCTTTCCAGTATCTCTTTCAATTCAAGTTTGCAATGAATTCCAACTTTGGATCCTCTTTGCATTCCAACTAGGGGTCCTCATCCAATTCCGAATTGGAAGATAAATGGGCGCAGATGAGACGAGAAGATGAAAAGTCCGATGAAGAAGATGAAGCATGGCACAACATAACACAACATATATGGCAGCAATGTTTGGGGTCATGGTGTGTGAACCAACTAAAAGACAACCTCAATGGGGTGGCTCTGTTGTTGGTCACTCTTACAACCTCAACAGGCATCAGTACAATATGAAGTATTACTTGGCAGATGACATCTACCCAAAGTGGGCGACACTTGTCCAAGTAATTGCAAACCTTGTGGATGACACCCCAATGTGGTTTACCTTACACAAGAGGCATACCAGAAAGATGTTGAGAGAGCTTTCGGTATTCTACAAGGACGGTGGAAGATCATTAAGGAATCGACAAGAGGGTGGAGTCGAGATAAATTGAATTCCATCATGATATCGTGCATCATATTACACAAAATGATTGTGGAGGATGAGCAAGATGGCTATATTGATGGAGAGTTCGATGACGACTAAGATAATCTAAATAGGTCGATGAAGGCTCATGCAAAAATATATGATGAGTCTAATTTGCCTTTGGATCCAAGAACTAGTAATATCTCTTTAAATGAGTACACGAGGCGCCAAAGGATGATACGTTCGCGTGCCACAAACAAGTACCTACAACAGGATCTTATTGCACATCTTGGGGCCAAAAGAACCATGGAGTAGGCGTTTAAGTTTTATGTTGTTAAATGTTATGTTTAATATTGTTTAAGTTTCATGTTGTTGAAGTTTGAATAACTCCCCCAAGTAGTACTAGGGTGGGGATTGTGTTATTTAAGTTTAATGTTGTTAAATGTTATGTTTAATATTGTTTAAGTTTCATGTTGTTGAAGTTTGAATAACTCCCCCAAGTAGTACTAGGGTGGGGATTGTGTTATTTAAGTTTAATGTTGTTAAATTTAAAATGAGGTAAGATAGTATGGAATGGTGAAAATTATGTGAGAAATGGTGCATGAATGGCTTAGGTGTTTATAGGAAAAAAATTCAAATGCAACGGTAACCTGGCGTTAACATGACGTCATCTAGCCGTTGCATTCGAACAATGGGCTGGCTTGGGGCTGGCTGCTCTTGGCCAGTTTTCCTATTTTTGACCTGGTGGGACACACGAGCCCTTTGCCCTAGTCCTCGGTTGGAGACAGTTTTCATGTCATTTCGAGCTATTTTTAGCCCTATAGCCCTTTGATTGGGTCAGTTGGAGATGCCTTAGCTCCTATAAATAGTGCCTTAGGTGGCTCCAAAACTTAAGGACTAATAAAATACATAATAAATATGCGTAAGTATTGGATGAGACGATAACCAAAAACAAAGGAAGCAGGAGGAGGACAAATATAGGTTAAAAGTGGCTTGGTAAAATAAGTGATACACTTAAGCACTTGACGAATGGCTAAAAGAAATATGGAGTTCGACTCTTTGATTTCAGGTGTCATCATGATACATGAAAAATAAAGGCCTATCACAAAGGTTGCAGGAGGTGGCTAGAAGAGAAGGAACTCAAATTGATCTCTTCCTTCCGATGGGGATGAAAAATGAATAGGACAATGAACTTAAGTAATGCACGTATGTGTGTTAAAAGTACACATTTTTTCAGTTTGTAGTGTATTCGGACTGTTTTCGACATTCATATTTTTATCTCTGTGTGTGAATGCAACACAAACAAAAAAAGCAAGGAAAAAGGAAAACAAAAGGTTGAACGAAGGACTAGTACAAACAACAAAAACAACACGTCAAAATCAAACACCTCTCTTATTTGAGACCTGAGACTATAGGAGGAAAAAAAACTTGAGTAGGAACTTCGGATCACGTTAACACGTTATTTGCTTTGTAACCAAGTCATCGTCGTCCAATAATTCTCATACTATCCGTTATTACCGACCTATCGGATTCTTAAGGACCAGTTAGTGTTTATCCCAATATTAAATTATTATCTTCATTTCAGTTTTTGGACACGTTGTATGCACTCAATGAATTGTGGTCGAGTCTATCTTGGCTACAAGACATAATCTATTTAATTGTAGGACATCTGTCGTAAAACTATGAGATTTCTGCATTTTGTTTGAGTAATCTTTTCATGTGTAAGACGCTCTTCTAATCAACGAGTCTAACGAAAATTTGTCTCAGGAGAGACGAATGGCACTGAGCTAGCTAGAGCTTGGAACTCATAGCATATATGGTCCAAAGAATGGCACTGAGCTAGCTAGAGCTTGGAACTCATAGCATATATGGTCCAAAGATCTTACCCAAATTCCCATAAGGTCCCCCAAAGGGCTTTTTCTATCAAGTGTTCAAGTGGGGCTGCCTCTAGCAGCACTCTTGGTTGGTGTTGGGTCACTCCCTGCTATTCTTTTGTTGATATAACTTTGATCATATCTTTATAAATAGCAGAGTTGATTTCCCCTTCAAAAACTTTATGCCCATTTTACCTAATTGAACTTGCGTTTTGTTGCCATGCAAACTTGCTAATATGATAGACTAATGTGTTGATTAACAGATAATCACGACTCAACTAACCCCAAAATATATAAGTTTGAGTTCATAGAAAGTGGTAAGCTATTCGAATTTCTCTTTATATAAGAGAGTGAATGACATAGCTATGACAATAATGTTAGGAATTTCGTTACAGAGTACTGAAGTTTGTCTTCACAACAACTTAAGTTATAACACCTGTAGAGAAAAGCATGAGGTATGAAAATTTGAGGAAACAATCCATGCTCATTGTGGAGAATGAATCTCTACATCATAAATATAACAAAATAATATACAACTTATATATGAAATTTCTACTTTTAAAATCATCAATACCTTTTGTAAGAAGACCCAACACTTAGTACATAGTTTTTAAGTTAGAATGATATCAGTAATGTTGATAGTTGATTATGCTGCTAAACCTGAAAAGCTAGAATAGCAGTCAAACTACGTAATTTGGTATCAGAGTCGACTTGATTTACAAAGTTTATCTAATGACGCGTATCAGTTAATAAATAAACCGTCCACTTAAGGCCAATGCCATTACGACAAGAAAAACCATTGACTAAATAAGGGATAAAATTTCACATTGCTCCTCCAAATGTCCTTTATCACTTATTCACCTTGACATCACCAATTTGGGAAATTTATTGTCAAAACATAAAGAACGGCTAATTCTCAAGGGGCTCAACAGCTTGACATCGACGGCTAAAATCATGATGTTGGCCTTCGCCAGTGGACACGGCATCAGGATCAAATGTCAATCTTCTCCTACCAACAGGGGTCGATTCTTCCTCCCAATCATCGCTTTTGACCTTTTACAGCAAATTGAAAATTTTCATAGTATTTTTTCTCGATTAACAATAATATGGTTCAAATTCGTTTTTGATAAAAATCAAATTTAAGACATCTTACCTATAAGTAAAAAAAAATAGTACTAGACCGTAATAATAAATGACAAAATTTTAAAATAATTAAAAAAATAGTTTTATAAGAGCGCGATTTTAATTATACAATAAATGACACTTCTAAAAACATTAAGGGGGCTTAAGACCGCACGAAAAGATAATGACGGAAATAGAAAGAACGTTACGAGTCATAATTTTTCTAAGCGTAAGAGATGCATTCGTATTTAATTCATTAGACTAAAACTATCAAAATTTAATTCTGCAATTAAAGAGATAAGTTGCACTAGTGTAACTTCATGCAAGTGGTGTCTAAACTTTTTCAGAACAACGAAAAACCGAAGGAGAGAGAAGAAAGAAGCGAATTTATGCCATGCTCGCCATGTGTTTGTATTAAAGCCTAATGCAAGGTCCCATCACATCCCCTGCCCAAAAACTGTTGGTGCATCCGCGGCATACACCACCACCACCAACACAACCAAAATCTCCATCTCCTCTCTCTCTCTCTCTATCTCTCTCTCTCACTCTCTCTCTCCATTTTGTACTCTCCTCCGAGATTGCATAATTTAATCGAACTTTCTCAGTATTTTTGCATATTTTATTTCGAAATCGCCACACAAAGACACGTATTCATCGTATAGAAAGGGGTGATTTTTGCGTCTTCGTCCGTGGATACATATACATATATTATATTTTATTATACACGCTGAGCCGGCGATGCCCACGCCGGTGAGCGCAGCCAGGCAATGTTTGACGGACGAGGCGGCGCGTGCTTTGGACGACGCGGTTGCGGTAGCGCGTAGGCGGAGCCACGCCCAGACGACGTCGCTCCATGCCGTCTCGGCCTTGCTTTCCTTGCCGTCTTCTGCTCTCCGAGACGCATGCGCCCGCGCCAAGAGCAGCGCGTACTCTCCACGCCTTCAGTTCCGGGCTCTCGAGCTGTCTGTTGGAGTTTCCTTGGACAGGTTGCCGTCGTCGAGGGCGCAGGACGAGCCTCCCGTATCGAACTCGCTCATGGCGGCGATCAAGCGGTCCCAGGCGAACCAGAGGCGGCAACCGGAGGGCTTCCACTTGCACCAGATTCACAGCCAGCAGCAAGTGGCGTCGCTTTTGAAGGTCGAGCTGAAACACTTCGTCATATCAATCTTGGACGATCCGATTGTGAGTCGGGTCTTCGGAGAAGCTGGGTTTCGAAGCTGTGACATAAAGGTCGCGATTATTCACCCGCCGGTGACTCAATCGACTCGGTTTCCTCGGACCCGATGCCCGCCCATTTTCCTATGCAACTTAACGGACGCGGACCCCACCCAACCCGGATTCAGCTTCCCGCTTTCCGGGTTCGAAGACAGAGACGAGAACTCGAGAAGAATCGCCGACTTGTTGGTTAAAAAGAGCGGGAAAAACCCGCTGCTAATCGGCGTCTGCGCCGGCGAGGCTCTGAAGAGTTTCACCGAAGCCGTGCAGAAGGGTAAAGCGGGGATTTTGCCTGCTGAAGTCGCTAGCTTCAGCGTGGTTTCCATCGAGACGGAGGTTTCTGAGTTCGTCCTCAATGGCGGAAGCAAGGAGGAGATGGGTTGCAAGTTTGAGGAGGTGGGTCGAATGGCGGAGCGCTGCTCAGGAGCTGGAAGTGGTGTTATTGTAAATATTGGGGATTTGAAGGGTTTAGTGGGTGAGGGTGTGGGGGCGGAGGAAGCTCTGATCTTTGTGGTGCTGCAGCTGAAGAGCTTGTTGGAGGTTCATGTTGGAAAATTGCGGTTGATTGCCGCGGCGGCGAGCCATGAAGTGTTTACGAAGCTTTTGCTTCGGTTTTCGACGATTGAGAAGGATTGGGATCTTCATCTTCTTCCCATTACTTCTTCTAAAGCTTCAATGGAAGGAGTTTACTCGAAATCGAGGTGGTAATCTAACCCTGAATTTGTTTTATGCTCCTTTTCAACTTGTTGGGGCAAATGCTCAATATTCTCTTTTGTGGATTCATGCTTGATGTGTGTCTGAAGTTGCTTGAAGTCATAATTTGATTGTGGTTTCGGGTTTGATACCCGAAACATATGACGTTTTGTTCCCAAAAGACGAGTATCGTTTGATTTCATTACTCTGGTTTAGGCTTTATAATTTTCTTTTTGAATACAGTAAGCTGCATAATTTGCTAACTTCAGAGTGAGCGCATTTAATCCATATATGCATTCATGTCTCGATGTACATGTTATAATGTTTAAGTCGATAGCGCTGGTATAAGTTGTGTGAATGCATAGAGAGTACGTTTCAGGTAAAACACTTAAGTGTCTGACTGTTTTGTGCTTGTTGGATCTCACAGTTCCGTGCTCATGATATACTTACAGTTTGATGGGGTCCTTCGTTCCATTTGGCGGATTCTTTCCTGCACCGTCCGACTTCAAAAGTCCATTGAGCAGCACATATCAATCTTTTAAACGTTGTCATCGGTGCACAGGGAAGTATGAGCAAGAAGCTGCTTCTGTTCTGAAAATAGGATCAACTATTTCAGCAGCTGATCAGTGGTCAGATAGCTTGCCTTCTTGGTTGCAAACGCGTGAACTTGACACTGGCAAGGGAGACGATCTAGCAAAGGTGTGTAACCCGTTTAGAGTATAATTTTGTATCGAGTTGGAATAACTCTTGTGCAAACATAAGCATGCCTTCGCGCACAAACACATGTAGTTTAACGAGCATGTTTCCTGTAACTGGTTGGATTTTAATTTGTTACGTTTATTTCCTTGAGAATATGTGTAAGTGTGCTTCATTATTCAGTGCAGACCAAAGACGATAAAACAACAATGAATGCTACAGTATCTGCACTGCAGAAAAAATGGGATGATATCTGCCGACAAAATCATCACTCTCAACCATTCCCTAAAGTGGACGTTTATCAAGCAGGGCCTCAAGTTGCATCTGCTGAGGGCTCCCTAGCTGTCTGGGATAGAAAAGAAAACAGCGGTGAAGATTCATCTCTAAATGAAAGCGGATGTGCTATTCATTATCGCTGCCAGCCGATGGACATGCAAACGAGTCTTCTATCAAAACAGAACTTGCCTACACAAGTAGTTTCTGATGCTGCTGAGAATGCTAGCCTCCGGTCAGAGCTATTGGTTAAAGTTTCGAAGGGTCAGCAAGTTGAAATGAGAAGCCCCTGCCGGACTACTTACCCCATCCACAATATGAATCTTTCCACCGACCACACATCATCTTCGTCAGTTACTTCTGTAGCAACTGATTTGGGATTGGGAACATTGTATGGATCAACCAGTCAAGGGCCAAGAAGTCCTAAATTACAAGATATCAGAGAGAGTTCCAGACACCTCTCTGGTTCCATTTCTGCTGAATTTGATGCATTGAGTGAAAATAGTTCACGCCATATTGCCCAGTCCTCTTCCTGCTCTGCGTCTGATCTTGGAGGGCAGGTTGATCCAAGCGATATCAAATCACTTAGGAGAGTTCTCACAGAAAAGGTTGGCTGGCAAAATGAAGCCATTTGCGGTATCAGTCAAGCTGTGGCACGTTGCAAGTCTGGTGGTGGAAGGAATCAGTGTTCGAAACTCAGAGGAGATATATGGCTGACTTTGGTTGGACCTGACAAAGTAGGAAAGAAGAAAATTGCTTTAGCACTTGCTGAGATACTTTTTGGCTCCAGAGAAAGCTTAATTTCTGTTGATCTGTGTTCCCAAGATAGGGGTTACCAATCAAACTCTGTTTTTCAATCCGAAGGTGTCGATGATTACAATGTGAAGTTTAGGGGTAAGACAGTTGTTGACTATGTTGCAGGGGAGTTAAGCAGGAGACCTCATTCAGTGGTTTTCCTTGAAAATGTCGATAAGGCGGACTTTCTTGCCCAGGGTAGTTTGTCCCAGGCCATTAGGACCGGAAAGTTTCCAGATTCGCATGGGAGAGAAATCAGCATTAACGACATAATCTTCGTGACTACCTCCACTATCAAAAGCAGCAGCAAAAGCCGCTCTGGAGAGAATGAACCCCATAAATTCTCTGAGGAGGTCATACTTGCCGCCAAGAAATGTCAAATGCAAATTCGGAATCTTGGGGATGCCAACCAAAGCAAGGGCATGAATGTGAGGATTGCACCAAGAGATGGAACCTCGAACACATCTTCTTCTACAAATAAAAGAAAGCTGATTGACACCAATGCCTCCTTAGAGCAATCCTCTGAACTACAGAAACGGTCCAACAAGCAATTAAGGAACTTTCTCGATTTGAATCTGCCAGTAGCGGAGCCAGACAAGAACATAGATTCTGAAGATTGTGACAGCGACTCCATCTCCGAAAACTCTAAAGCTTGGCTGGAAGATTTCCTTGGTCAAGTGGACGAAAAAGTGGTTTTGAAACCATTTGATTTTGAAGCACTTGCTGAGAAAATAGTGAAGGAAATCAATCGTGAATTGAAGAAAATCTTCGGATATGAGGTTCAGCTGGAGATTGATTTCGGAGTCATGGTGCAGATACTTGCAGCTGGCTGGTTATCGGACAAGAAGAAAGCCATAGAGGAGTGGGTCGAACAAGTTCTCAGCATAAGCTTTGCCGAAGCACGCCAGAAGTTCCATCTCACTGCTCGTTCTGTAATAAAATTGGCTGCTGCTGGAACCCTTTCTGTCGACGAACAAGCTCCCGGCGTTTGCCTTCCTGCTCGAATTGGTCTAGGTTAATTTTTTGCTAAACTGTGCTTTTTGTAAGTACATGTTGTAAACCGTAGCTTTTGGCTTATAGCATTTGACATTAGAAAAGCCTTTGTTTTTCTACTCAGTCACATAATTTTTTTGGGTGAATCCATTTGTGTTGTATTAATGACTTATGTAAGAATGTATATGCTGACTAGGACGTCAAGGACCAAGGTGGCAGTATCTCAAAACAATTAAGTAATACTATGCAGGTAAATTAAACCACATCGAGTAGTGTGATAGGCTTGAATATCGTCAGACTAGCATCTTGGTTGCATGTAAGTGTCTTTCGTCTGCTAGGCCTCAGTCTTTATATCTTCAAAGACAATAGTTTTCTTTCTCCATTCTGTTCAATGGGAAACGAGGAATTTGAATTTCGGACGTTTTTAAATATTGGAAAGAGAAATATCACTAAACTAAACGTTTGGTTGATTTTCGGTTGGTTCTCTAACTTCCCAACAAAAATCGACTCCCACAGCTGGCAAAGCTAGCACTGCATTGTATTACTGGCACAGGCTTTTTCTGTTGGCTTTCACTGAAATTCTAGAAGATAGTCTTCGAATCGTTACCTCAACCTAAAACTGGCTCCAAACTTTTTCTTCTTTGCAATAGTTCATGTAAATGGGCCTCTTTGGTCATTAATTTGGGTTGGATCTCAACAACAAAACCTTGGGTCCGGCAGCTAGACTTGTCAATGAATCGGATCTTGATCCGAAACAAACGTAATCAATAGGATATAAATTTGTGGTTCCAATCCGATAATCAATTTATGCTTCGAATCCCGTAATTTACGAGATTCAAACAGAATAAAAATATCATTTACAAATAAAAAGAAATATCATCAAATCATAATATTAAGAGGTTAAATGGACATTAAGTTTACACTCTTCACTCTTCATTTTATAGCTCTGATCATTTCTCCACGTTTTTATTTTTTCTTTTTTCCAAAAATAGAAAAGTCCAAACAGAAAAAAACTTTGCATAAATAACTGTGACACCTTTCCCACTAGTAACATGATAATTGTGCGTTGTCCGTCCAACTTTCCCTTGAAAACATATTCCATACTTAATGAAAAAGAAAAAGGAAAACCAACAATTGAGATTTTGGAAGAAAGCTAATGCATTCCACTTTCTGAAAAAGAAGAACAAGTGAACTTACCTTTACTTTTAAGCTGATTTTCTGCATAAGTTTATTCTTACTGGTTTTTTTTTTTTTTTTTTTTTTTGTTTTGAAATTATCTTTATATATAAAGTCAAGGGTCCAATGAACAGTGTTTTTTGGTGTCACAACCTTCATAAAAAATAATTGGAGAAAAATGCCCCTCAAACAAAAAAACTTCAAAAACAATCCAAAATAATGCATTAAATGTGGCAGGGGTATTTTCATCATTTTAATAGTGTTTTTTTAATAATAAAATTTTTTTGTACATTTTTTTTTAATAATTAGTACCTCACAATAAACTAATAATAATGTGATTCAATTAGTGGTTTATTAAATATTATTTTATCTATTTTCAAACACATTCAAACATCTTAAGAGGCGTGTATTGCCGATTATAAAAAAGGTCTTTCGCATAGGAATAATAATGTGATTAAATTAGTTGTCAAATGATTGTGTCTTTTTTTTTTTTTGAACAAACGATATTATCTACACCAAGGGGGAGGGGGTGGGTTTAACCTCACAATAGGCTAGTAATAATGTAATTCAATCAGTTGTTTATTAAATATTATTTTCTCTATTCTTAATAGAAATTCAATAGAGACCAATTATTATATGGATTCAACTGCTTTAATTGGTTTATGAAGGGTTTCTTCTAGCATGATCTAAGATTATTCATTGACTTCAAATATTTGACTTTCTTTTTATCAATTTACGTTTATAAATATATTTAAAACGTGTAAACCGCGAGTAGCACGCCGTGATTCAAAAATGTCTTATGCATGCGTGTGCATTAAGGCTAGTTATTATTAAGGGGAGGGTTCACAACAATTATAGTAATTTAGGGGAGAATTTCGAACTTGGGACGCATGAGTGAAAACCCAACATACTATGCACTAGAATATTGGATCATATGTTATTGGTAGGGCTAGTTTGAGATTGTTGTGTTTTTTTTTTAGAAACCGCTTCTGTTGTGCTTTTAAAATAAACAACTATGAAAAAGAAAAAAAAAAAAAAACAGGGTAAGTGTTTGGTAAACTATAGTGCTAAAAGTGTTTTTAGCAAAGAAAAATTGGGGTTAAGATTGTAAATATAAAAGTTTCATGAGTTGGTATTGTTCACACCTCCAATGAAAAGAAATGTTTTTTTTTAGAAGCATATGTACAGATGGTTATGCTTTCTGCTATTTTGGACCGTGAGTTAAAAAAAAAAAAAATTATTTACCAAACAAAATTAAGACCCCAACTTTAAAAAAAAAACTGTTTTTAAAAAAAATTGAGCAACCCTAAACCACCTCGTAATTTGATTGTGTTTATGCAAATAATTAACTTCTAAGGTTGGATTGAAATTTCACTTCTTCTTTTGGTCACTCTTTTTGCAAAAAAATGCTGAAATATTTTTCGTTATTGCTCCAAAACACGAATTGTAACCGCAAAAAATAATTAAATAAATAGAAAAACTAATGAAAATGGTTTGAAAATTTTGAGTTTTAATGATAAGAACAAAATAAAGGGTAAAGTGAATAGTATCATGATTAATTTTTTAGTGTAAAAATATGATTTTTTGTTAAAATAAACAGTACCATGAATTTTTCGTCAAAACTGTCTAAATAAATACGGAAACAAAGGGAAAACCAAAAATAAGCACGCACCGTCCACTGTATCAACATTTATTAGAATCCAAAACTTCGATGCTGAAAGGATGGAAATAGAGTGATTACACCACATAAGACGTCATTTTCGACCAAGTAAACGACACCAAATGACACTGACCTGCACCTTATCTTGCATTGCATGTAATTTACGATGTCGTTTCCACCTTGGTGGGGTCTTATTTTGAAAACGCTTCATTGACTTTTCAATCTGGTATGGCAAATCCCTGTTTTCTCAGCTTCCGTAGTCAAATTTGGCTTTTGATTTTTGGGACACACTGTGAGGCTGTGAGCCGTTGATTCGTCCATTGTCCATGGAGGACGACCGTCCGATTGTCTTTGTGTTTAAGTTGGAAAATTTGCTTTGGAGAAAGGTAGTAAGCTGGAGTCTTTCCGCTTATCCTCTTAGTCATGAACTGTCAGTTAGCTCTTGTCCTGGGGCTCAAATTAATATTCATGTTTTTTTTTGAGAGAAGCGTTACGGAGACTTCTTCAAAGTTGGTTTCTTCATTGACTTTTTGCCGTTTATAGTTTAATGTCAATTTTCATAAAATATTGTGTCGAAAACATGAGTTGTCAGAGAATCTATAAAGAGTTCCATTTTTTGGAGAGTCCCCTTAGCATGAAGAGGTTAATTGTAAATGAGAAGATTGATTATGAAGAAAAAGTAAAATAGATTCGTATTCATATACATGAGAATTATATAGGAGCAAGAATAATCGTGGATTACTTTTTGAAAAAATAACTTTTTTTCTCTATTCCTATGATGCTCCAATGAATTTAGAATTAATTCGGATTACTGTTAATTGTTTCGCTTTAGCGAGTTTTTCTCCGCTTAAATGAGTATTGTGGTCTTGCTGTGTAGCGGTGACTTGATAAGAGATCAAATCATTGATTGGATTTCGTAATGACATATATAGTCTTGGCAAATGAAAAGTAATTACATATAATTAGATTAACTTCAATGGGTGTCACAGTTGGAGTACTTACTAAATCATGACAATTCCAACTTACCTAGATTCTTTTAACTCACCATGTATTTCAACCTACTTGTAGATTTTTATTTGTTCCAAGTTTTTTATAATGGAAGAGAAAGAAATGATTTGGTCGATGGAACAAATGCGCTTGCCAAAAATACAAACACATAAGTGTTCGTCTGGTCACGATCATGGTACACATAAGCTCTTGAAATCAACTTAAGTGAATGAGTGAATATGAGATAAAATGTTATAAGTAGAACACATTCAGTATTCCAAAACTCTTTTTTTTTTAGAACGTAACCAATGATACTTTTTTAACCCGTCTCTTAAGAGCAAAATCATGTATTTGTAATGAAACAAGCATAAGTTAAGGAGGAGATTAGTACATGGTGCAAAGATGATTGAGATGATTAGGCTGACCGATGAAGAAAATAAAGGCATCACGGACTTGTGACAGAGATAATTGAGGAAAATAATACCAATTTGCAATTGTTTTTTTTTTTTTTGCCTGGAAGAGGCTACCAGCTGATGCACTGAGTAAAATACTAGAAATTTGAAAAAAGCCAATGTTAGGAATTGATTTAAATATTTTTGGAAAGGGATGTCACAAAAAAATGGACTTGACTTCTCTGCCCTCCCATTTCTCGTACACTCTCATCCCTTTCTATTTGTACGATCAAGGTTAAGTTACGTTAATATTTTATATTACTATTGTTTTTTATTTTATTATCTCTATAAAAAAAATTAATATAAAATATTAACGTAGTTTAATCGTAATCGTACAAAATAAGAATGAATGAGAATATACGAGAAATCAAAGGGCAGACATGCCGGGTCCCAAAAAAATTTCCAAAAAAAAGGAGACAACATAAATGAGAGCGCCCACGGTGGTAGACTTTTCTGCCCAATTTATTTACCAGGAAAAAAAAGAAGACGACTACTTTGCTCCATTTATTACGTCATTTAATTTATAAAAATAATTCAAAAATTAGGTGCAGGCGTAACGAAAGCGAGGATTCTAGAAAGCATCGAACCTCTCTCATTCGTCGTCGATGGCTCCAAGAATTCCAAAGCGCGCAGTGCACAACGACGTCACCCACAACTGATAACCTCACCCCTCCTTCTCCACGATCCAACGCTGACAGACAAACCGGCATCGAACAAACCGTTGAAAAAACTGCGCTCCACCACGTTGACTCAACTCCTCGACAATTAAAATCTTCCCGTCACGCATTCGTTTGTGAATGCGGGTAACGATGGCATGATTTAGAAGCGAATCGGTTCTTTTTCTCTTCGGTAGCACAGACGGTGGAGGTTCCGCCACGTCACCACTAAAAGACAAAGTGCATTATGCGGTGACAATCCTGGAATCTGAACACATCACTTTGGTGAGGTCGGTTTCACAGTATCGTGGACACGCGGCAATCCGTTACTCGATGCTCTTAGATATTTAAAAAAACCAGGGGATCCACTCAGAATTTTAAAAATAAAATAGTTTATTTGGGGTTTCTATTTAATTTAATATTTTTTTCTGTAAGGAAGAAAAGAGGACGAAGACGAAGAGAGAGAGAGAGGAGAGCGCTTTCATATTTCATAGGCTCTTTTTTTTGACTGGAGAAAAAAAATAAAATAAAATAAAAAGCATAAAAACTCAAAAGGAAGAAATGAAAAGTCTCTATCTTTGCTAATAGTTTGGTCTGTTTTTTTGGTAGGGTTAAAAGAGGAGGTGGGAGGAGTTGGTTTTTTTCCTGAGCAACTCTCAAGAGTTCTTTCTCCTTTGTATATCATTTCTCTGCTGCAATAAGGTATGCCCCTGCTCTTTATTTCTCAATTTCTTTTGTATTTTCTTTGTTTAATTCGATTATTTGGGGTGTAATTCCACTTGGGTTTTTTGTTTTCTTGAAGTTTTTTTTTGAATTTTCTGTTTGGTTCTTGAGAAAATGGGATTTTTGAATGAAAGCTTGTTTCTTTTTCTTTGATGGGTTTGTTTGTTATTGGTTGGGAGTTTAAAAAGTTGGAAGAAGGAAGTAGAAGAATTGTGTTTAGTTGAATTTTGGTTGTTTCTTTCTCTTCGATGGATGTTATTTATTGGGAATTATAAGTTTGGAAGAAGTAGAAGAATTTGTGTGAGTTGATTTTTGGATTATTTTACTAGAAGGGGTAGAGAGAGAGAGAGAGAGAGAGAGAGAGAGGGAGAGAGAGAGAGAGAGCTGTATGTGAATTTTCTTTTCCCAGTTTCCCGGCAACCAAACAAGTGGGTGTGTGGTTGTTATGAGTGGTTGTGTTTGTTGGGTTTGTAACAGATTTCTGTTTCAGTTTTTGCTTGAAATTGGTCAACATGTGTGTTTTGACAATATGGTTAAATGATGACACCAAAGATTGAATTTTTATGTTTTGATCAAATCCCTTGCACACCTTTGCAAGATTGAAACTTTCCTCCATAAAGTGCCCATGCTTGTGATCTTTCTGACGGAGGGTGTTTGAATTGATGTCTTCTTTTTATAGGAAGAGACTGTCTTGACATCCATGTGCAGCGGTTCCAAGAGGAATCCTTCTTCCACTGATACGATCATGGAGTGTGAGAAACAAGAAGGGACGCGGTATAACTTTTCGATTTTGCTTGAACTAGCAGCCTGCGATGATCTTGAAGGGTTCAAAAGGGCTGTAGAGGAAGAGGGTCTTGATGTTGATGAGGCGAGCTATTGGTGTGGGAGGCTGATTGGCTCGAAGAAGTTGGGGTTTGAGGAGAGGACTCCTCTCATGATCGCCGCTATGTTCGGTAGCATGAACGTGTTGAATTATATTCTTCAATCCTGTCTTGTTGATGTTAATAAAGCCTGCGGTTCAGATAGAGCTACTGCTCTTCATTGTGCTGTTGCTGGTGGCTCTGCTGCTTCGGCTGAGGTTGTCAAGCTCTTGCTTGCTGCTTCTGCTGATGCGAGTTCTCTTGATGCTAATGGAAACCAACCAGGTGACTTGATCGCACCTGCTTATAGTTCGAGGAAGAAAGCTTTGGAGGTCATGCTCAAGGGTGTTCCCAGTATTGATGAACCTTTTGACTTCTCGGAGCAAATGATTAATGAGACAGAAGGGCAAGATCAGCAAGAGATGACAACTCCTCGTGCTTCAAAGGATGGAACAGAGAAGAAAGAGTATCCTGTTGATCTTTCTCTTCCGGACATCAAGAACGGGATTTATAGCACGGATGAGTTTAGAATGTATACTTTCAAGGTCAAGCCGTGCTCAAGGGCCTACTCTCATGACTGGACAGAGTGTCCATTCGTCCACCCAGGGGAAAATGCAAGGCGGCGTGATCCAAGGAAATATCATTACAGCTGTGTTCCTTGCCCGGAGTTCAGAAAGGGGACCTGCAGGCAGGGAGATGCTTGTGAATATGCACATGGTATTTTTGAATGTTGGCTTCACCCTGCCCAGTACCGTACCCGTCTTTGCAAGGATGAGACAGGATGCACAAGAAGGGTCTGTTTCTTTGCTCACAAGCCAGAAGAGCTTCGCCCCTTGTATGCTTCGACAGGTTCTGCTGTGCCTTCTCCTAGATCATTCTCAGCCACTGCTGCTTCACTGGACATGGGGTCAATTGCCCCGCTTTCCCTCAACTCTCCATCCATGATGATTCCTCCTGCTTCAACTCCGCCCATGACTCCCACTGGACCTTCTTCTCCTATGAGTGGAAACATGTGGCAGAACAATCCAAACTTTGCACCCCCCACTTTGCAGCTTTCAGGTAGCAGATTGAAATCTACTATGAGTGCTAGAGATATGGATTTTGAGATCGGGATGCTTAGCCTGGAGAGGGATCGTCGAAGGCAGCAACGCTTGATTGATGAGATATCCGGTTCCCCATCTAGCTGGAACAAAGTCTTATCTCCTGTGTCGCCCTTTTCTGCATCTGGGAATCGAACAGGGGAATTGAATACCATTGGAGGAGTGAACCCTACTAACCTTGACGACATTTTTGGATCTCTTGATCCTGCAATTTTGCCTCAATTTAATGGCCTTTCACGGGATGCAACAGCATCCCAGTTACATTCTCCAACTGGGATCCAGATGCGCCAAAATATGAACCTGCAGGCCCGTCCCAGCTACTCTGCCAGCCTCGCATCCTCTCCTGTACGGGCTTCTCCGATGTTTGGAGTTGATGCATCTAGTGCAGCTGCTGTTTTTAATTCAAGGTCTGCTGCATTTGCAAAGAGGAGTCAGAGCTTCATTGAGCGTAGTGCTGGCAACCGTAATTCTGTGGTTTCTTCTTCTGCTGATTTTGGAACAATAAAGCCCTCAAACCTTTCAGATTGGGGTTCTCCTGGTGGCAAATTAGACTGGGGTATCCAGGGCGAGGAGCTGAACAAGATGAGGAAATCTGCTTCTTTTGGATTCCGAAGCAACGGGAGCAGTTCCCCAACGGCTTCATCCATGATGCCAACAAATGGTGACGAGCCTGATGTATCATGGGTTCAATCTCTTGTCAAGGATGGACCTCAAGCCTCGCAACAACGCAGGCAATTTGGGTTCGAGGACCAGCAGCAGCAGCAGCAGTGTCACCCTAACAACGGAGGTCCGGAGATGCTCCCCGCTTGGGTGGAGCAGCTTTACTTTGAGCAGGAGCAGATGGTGGCTTAAATCGACAAATCCCCGGATTGCTCCTTTAGTTGACGTTTAACTATATTTTTTTCCTGCCATTTTTTAAATTTTTATTGTATTCATCAATTAAGGTTGAAGGAACCGGAGAAGAGAGGAAATAACCCGACGGAGAAGAAAGATGAGTCTGCAGAATGCAAGTTCTGCACAGAGTGTTTCCTTTGAACTAGTTCGTCTTCATTGCAGTTTCCATGTGAATCTCAAACAGAAAAATGCTGAAAAAATTGAGAGATTTCCATGTTAATCATTAATTATCAAGTTAATTAATATGTTTTTGGTCGATTGTATACCTTATATGTATGACCAGCTCTTACAATGATGAATTATTCATAAATTCAGGATATTCATATCAATTTGGCCAACTTTGTGTTCTCGTGCTGAATTGCCTGTGTACGTTTACTTGTCGAGAAAGATATCTGAAACCTTGGCTGTCATCGAGTGCCTAGACCCGTGCATCACTATTTCTCATCCCGTTATCCACGATGAGAGAGAGGGATGAGACGGGTGATGGGAGACAGCGACGCATACATTTGGTGACACGGCAAAACCTCTTTTGGTTGTTTGAACTTGGAAATAGAATTCCCCCACCCACACCCAATACGGCAATACCCATATTGTGCAATCAGAAGGATCCAGCTTTAGACTCTACTTTTCGGAAAATGAATTTCACACACCTCCTCTTCTTCTCCACACTCACGTTCATTTATATCTGTTAATTCTCTTTCGATTCATTCAATCTAAATACCCAAAATAAACATAGCGTATGGCCTTATGTTTTGCCGCCTCTGGTTTTTCTTTTACGATGTTAATTTTATCTTTTTCTGAGATCTGCATAGTACTTTCGGCTTTCCAAAGGTGAATCTCCTTCCCAGTCTCCCCAATAGGTGATATTTTGTTGAGCAGAGACATAAAAAGGCAGACCTACTATCTCTGCTTTTTCTATCTTTCAATCTGCTTTTTAGTAGTTGGGTAATTGTTAGTGGCATGAGCACTCGATAAAGAAAACGATTAGTGGCTTCAGTCCCAACACCCAGAGATGCCTTGGCCCACAAGTATCAACTTTAAATCCAGGGAATTTGATTTTCTTCCGGTTTCTACCCACTTAACTTCAAATTTCAAACAGTAATATCACAACACATGTACCCTTTTAGATTGGGGTTGAACTACCTACTTTATTACGAGTAAAATAAATCAGAAACCTCCTTTAATGGTGATTTTTTTTGGCGAAGAGAAGAGGGAGGGGGGGGGGGGGGGGAGGGTTGTGGAAGAGGTGTCACCTGCTTGTTGAAGGCTCTGGTTTTTGACATGTATGTGATTTCTATTGGTTAAATTGCAAAAGAAGAAAGCATCTGTTCTACTTTGATAGAAGATAAATGGTTCGTTTGGAAGTGCATTTAAAATGACTGAAAGTATTTTTCGTGAAACTGATTTTGGGTTCCAAAAGTATTTTAAGTGCTCTTTTAGGAGAAGCACCAGATATATATTTTTTTTTGGGAAAACATTTAAAGTGCTCTTATAGAAGGATGAGGATCCCATCCGGATCCAAATGGTGGGAATCCTAGGGATCCTTACATCCTAACCGTTCATCGTATATCGCGTGGTCAGTTTTCGTCAAGTACTATTTGTGTTTAATTTTAAATAATAAAATTCAAATGATTTTTGACCACACAATATACGATGAACGACTAGGATGTGAGCATCCTTAGGATCCCCACCATTTGGATCTGGATGGGATCCTCATCCCTTATAGAACTCATTTAAATTTTTACTAAGGATTGGTTTCAAAAACATTTTTTTGCCAAAAGCATTTACAAACATGCTCAAAAACTTGGCTAAGGGTGCCTAAATCACACCATCTGTTAGATACTTCTCATAAAAGTACGGTACTTTCTGTATTTTGATCTTATTCAACTTAGTTTCGATGAAAGCAGCCCTAATTAAATTGTCCTACTGAAATTTCCTTTAGAGTAAATCTCGAGAAATTAATAATTTTTCCTCTAGTGTACCAATTCCAAATAATTGCTCATGAAACTTGACCATGCATTTTTAATGGAAACTTGTTGCTCGAATTGCTTGACTAGGACCTGCCTCTCTTGGAACCCTAGTGGCTAAACTTGATACCCAAGGGGAAGATGTTCCTCTTTTAGTAGAGAGGATTAGAATTAAGAACCTTTACAAGGGCAAGCTCTATAGAGAATTTGCTTTGCAACTGGGATATATCTCGTTGTGTTTATAGTATTGATTATGTGTATATGACACTCGTCACAAAGATATTCTATGTTAGTAACAAATTTTCTTTAAGTTTGCAATTTACATAATCAGTTTTGAATGTTGAAGATGCAGTTTATAATATACTAATGAAGAATAATATTTGGCTACATGTTTATAATCAGAACCGTTCATATTATAAATCATTTTATAAAGATTGCTTCTCCAAAAAAATCAATTAAAACCAAGGTCGTTTAGTCATTGAACTGTATAAAACCAGATGAACAAAATTTGTAGAAGTACTACGAACCGTCCATGTATGTACTACAATAGATGGACTAAACGACCATTTTTTAATTTATTTTTGCAGAAATGATCTTTATAGAGTGATTCATAATGTCAATGATTATGATTATAAGCACAAAACTCTAATTTGAACACAAAAAATTTTGTATAAAAGTTTCTATTCATCTGAGTAGCCAAACATTCTTCATCAACGAAAGCAAAGTTGAGGGGAAAGAGTTTTACGCTAACTTTTAATCATGACTGTCCATAACTTTATTAAAATATTAATCCCTAGAATCTTTAGCCCACTGGTTTAAAGTTTGAACTCCTAACCCTTTTGATGATAAATGAATTAAGTGAAAAAGTCTGCATTAATTTGTTTGTGCAGAATTTTGAATCACAGTATAATATCATTCCTCTTTCTTGGCATAAGAATCACATCCTTAATTATAATATTCAATTACAAATAAAGGATACTTAGCTTGGCCGTAAAATTCGACGTTGTTAAGTTGGTGTTGACTACAAAAATTACAGAACCTACGTGGCGCGCAGGCCGAATAACTAATGAGCTAACTAATGTCCTTCGGTTGAATGCGGGGCGTGCCAACTCGTCGGCCGAGCTCGGCCGAGGAGTAAAATTTGATGCGGTCGCGTTGAGCGCGCTGTTGACTTCTGTATCTTGTGATTGCGACCGAGGAAGGAACGCTCTCGGTCTCTGGATTCTATAGCCTGAAGACAAGGCTACTAATTCTACGGAGTTCACAACTCGTCGAAGCCTGATTCGGCCACTGTGATTGTATTCGTAAGAGTATAAGCACGCCGAATTGAGACCAAACTATACGGGCACAGGTACTCGAATGTGATATATGTCTTGATGGTAAACGTAGTTCGGCCGTCGGAATGCCGAACCCTGAAACTTACTTGTGAGTATCCAATCATAAACTCACTCGGCCTCCAATGCGCCGAGCAAGGCAATTCGTAACACCCAACTATGCCGAAGCGGCTTAGTAAGATGACCTCTACCAACAAAGGTTCGAAAACCTTTCTCGGCCGAGACTTAGATAGATAATCGGTCGACCTCGACGCAGTGCTGTTTATCCAAACTGAAGGTGTGTCTTGGTCGGCTGATTCTGCGGCAGCAGTGCTGTTTATCCAAACTGAAGGTGCTCACCGGTTGCTTCCACAGTGCTGTTTATCCAAACTGAAGGTGTGTCGGCGGGAAAAGAAAAGGAAAAATCTCAAGGTGTTTGAGAGAATTTGCGCAGGGCAATTGTATGCTGATTGTGGAGAGCTTTTCCATTGCGTAATTTCTTGTATTTATAGCACCTCGCTCCTTGAATCCCATTCTGATCTGGATTGGGAGTCCTTATCCCATTTCACCTTTAACTCGAACAACCCTAGTCCTACTGGGATTCTGAATTCTCCTCCTTTTGAGGCTTTATCCCTTGCTGGTCGAGAATCCTGATTGCACCAGGATTTCCTCGACCTTTCCTCACTTATCTGGACTACTTTTAAGATAGGATCTCGACGACCCTGCCAGCTGGTCCGGGTTTCATTATTTGGCCCATCGCATGTCATTACCTTGGGCCGAGCCCGTCTTGCTGCTCGGCCCAAGCCCAATATTTTGGGCCCAAACATTGCCCCCTCGCTTCTGAGGTCGCCGACTGTCACTCTTAGTCGGCTCTCGGCCTTGAAGAAGCGAAAACATTTATTGCTTTTCTGGACCTTACTTCATTAATGACCATTATTCCTGCATATTTATGAGACATGATTGCATCTTCCTCGTTGCCCCCAACGCATGGCCACGCGTCAATTCTCCGTCTTTCAAAAGCTTCAATCATGGGCCTCGAAACCGTGCACTAATTGAACCGTCTTATCCTCATTAAATACATTGAACTTGTCGCCGCACGCAATCGTGCGTCCTGGATTTTCGACTCCTCGATTCCATTTTCGCAGGTTCCCGAAATATCCGAAATGATTGCAGACTTTCCCGGTTAACTTTCCCCCCAATTTGGAACCACGCTTTTCAAATTCCAGTGTCTTTCAAAATTCAGGCGGCGTTTGATTTTCTATCTGAAAAGCCTATAAATACCCACATTTCAATCTATTCGCTTCTTACGCCTTCAGATATTCCAAACTCCCTTGCTTGTTCAAACCAAAACTTCTAGTCCTTCTGCAATATTTTCTCCAGTTCTTCTCCCTGCAATATTTCCTTCCAACACACCTCTCTTTTCCACAAATGGCCTCCTTCATTTCGAAGCTTTCCGAGGAGATCAACAAATGCAAGGACTTTATCGACCGGAACACAATCAAAACGGTACGCTTCGAGGATGACATGGCCGCTTCTCATCAAATTCTGGGCCCAATTTTCAAAGATGCAGTGCCGTCGTGCATCACCGACCTTCTCAAGGAGCAGTGCCTCGCACCCCTGCTTCAAGGGTTAGACTGGTCAAAATGGTCCTTGGCTCGGCCTCAAGGAGCCTGGCCCTCGACCACCACAGCCTGGGCCGCCTGGGTGGACCGAATGAGATCATTCTTCGGCGAGGAGTGGAAAGCTCTTGGTATCTATGATGCCATCATGCTCTCGACCATGGAGATCACCATGGACAAAGAGCTGCTCATGGCGGCCTTGACCCTGTGGTGCTCGGCTACCAACACTATGATCCTTCCATTTGGCCCCCTAGGCCCCACAGTGCTCGACGTCTCGGCTATCCTTGGGACATCTCCATCCGGCCTCCCAATTGATGCCGCTCTTTCAGGATGCCCCTCCTCTCTCGACCTGAAGGCGCTTTTCGACGAGCGGGCCGTCGAAACGCTCAGCAGAGGCGATCGGGAGCCCTCGAGAGAAGAAGTTCACAAGCTTCACAAAAACTTCTTCAATTACAACACCCTCATCCTCCATTTCGCCGGCCGGGGGGAAGAGAATCTCAGGAAGGGGGAACATGAAGCCTTCCTCTTCTACTGGTACAACAAATTTATTTGTTGTACCAGGTCGAACAAGTGTTTGGTCGAGAATATGCCGGTAGCCCAGGCCCTGGCCAGTGGTCATTCTTTGGCGTTCAGCCCGGCTATTCTTGCCAACCTTTTCCGTTGCTTGGCCGAGACGACCATCAACAAAATCGACCCGCACCAGAACGGGCCCCTCTGGGTCTTCCAACTCTGGCTGCAGATCTATTTTTCCACTCTTCGGCCAGAGATCCCCGCTTTCCAGCGCTCGGCCGCTCTCGGCCCCCAACTGGCCTCCCGACCGGTACCTCCTCACCGGGCTGACGAGGTCCTTAAGCATTTTTTCAGTCTCGACGTCCTTTCGGACGACGAGTTCCTGGTGTGCCGGCGCCAGGAGTACCCTGCTTCGATTGGGCTCCCGACGGCAGCCTGGGCCGAGGCCGAGGATGCAGGCCTCCGTCAATCCTGGGGGTCAATCGTACTGGCTCGCGACCTTCCCCTTGGTTGCGACGCCCGCCGAGCCAGCTGGGAGGTCTACCACCCCCACTTTGTCGCCCGGCAACTCGGCTACCTCCAAGGTTGCCCCGTTCCCTTGCTCACCTCCCGTTCCCTCTTGAGCCGGGGGCGTCTTTCTGGTTCTTCCGAGAGGGAATGCCGGTCGATGGAGCAAGAATTCCAAGATCGGTGTAAGAAGTTCCGTCCTCGGCCGATCGTCCCGGAATCCTTGGGCACCGAGACCTTTGGGGATTGGTGGGACGAGTACACCTGCGACTTCTTCGGCGCCTCGGTCGAAGACGTGGTGAGCAAAGTCTTTGGCGATCGGCCCGAACTAGCGCCCTCGACCCAACCTAAGGAGTCGGCTCCAGGTATATTGTTGACTAATTACTTTGTCATTTCAAAATTTGCCCTTGTTAACAATTACTTTGCCTATTTCAGGGGGTCGTGGGGCGAAGAAGGTTGAAGTGGTTGCCGCGGCGGCGAGGGTGAAGAAGTTGGCGCCCAAGAGGAAAACCATCGCCACCGAGCGGCCAATCCCCTCCAAACGCCCCCACCGAGAGGCCGAGCCGGAGATTGATGCCCTTCGCCCTTCTAAACGCGTCAAGAAATTGGCGAAGAAGGGCGACCGGGAGATTCATGTCGTCTCCAGTGACGTTACTGGGACGCCTGCTTCTGCCGGTTCTCCTACTGTGCCGGTTGCCCCGGCATCTCCATTCCCGATCTCTCCGGTCGTTCCCTTCCCTGGAGCCACAGCCGATCCAATCGTCGCACCAGCTCCAGCTTCGGAGCCGGCCGTGGCGCCTGCGATGGGTAACCCGGCTGCGCCTATTGGTGCGCCCTCGACTCCCACGGTCATTCTGGAGGTAAAATTCTACTTCCACTTGTTTCCTTAGGTCTCTGGTCGTAATGCTAAATGTTCTCTTTATGTTCAGGATATCGAGAGCGGAAGTGACGAAGTCCCGCTGGAACGCCGTCGCGGACGAGTTAATTCTTCTCTCGTTCATCCTCCTCCGGTTGTTGAGGCGACCGCTCGACCGACTCCTCCTGCGGCGGATCGCGGCAAGAGGCCCATGGCCGACCCTGAGGCCACGGCCGAGTCGCCGATCCATCCGCAGGATGCAGATCTCCCCATTCCTCCGCAGGAAGTCTCCTCGGCCTATGTAAGTCTTCTATTTTTTGTATTAATTTTCCAATGACACGTTCTTAAAAGATTATTAAAATGTCAGGTGCCCGATCATTCATTTCACCGGCAATTTTATGCGCCGAGGGGTGTTATTTATATTTCCTGGCCGCCGTCGTGGCCATCAAATATAGATAACCTCCATCGGCCGCGTGAATTGCGTAGCGGTCTAAGGCACTGGGCTCGGCCATTAAGTTCCCTGGGTTCGAGCAATGACCCAGAGGGCATGGCCGAAGTCTCCTCTCGGCAGGTCTAAAACAATCCCCTTTTCCTTTATGCATTATATCACGATGTTTCTACTATTCTTCACAAAAATTTCCTCTTATGTGCAGCCATCGTGGGAGTTGGAGCTTGACGCTCTTCTCCAAAGCACGACCGGTGAGGCCGGCTCCTCCGCTGCTCCTGCCGAACCAGCAGGAGCCATGCCCGAGGCCGAAGTCTTCGTGAAGCTGCGCGAAGTCCTTTCTCTCACTGCCTCCCAAGCTCTTCGCTGCCAGGGTCTTGACTCTGTTGGAGAGTGTCTCAACGACCTCGCCAGTGGTGGTCACCTGAGCCCGGAGGGCATCTCTTTCCTCACCGATCTCCTGGAGCGGACTCGGCACCACTTTCTTATCTTCGAGCGAGCACTGCAAGCCGAGGATGACCTGAAGGTAGCCAAGGTCGCGCAGGAGGCAGGTCGAGTGGAGTTGGAGGCAATCAAAGCCAGGAAAGCGAAGCTGACCGAGTTTGATCGCCAGATCTCTGACCTCGAGCGTCAGATTTCTGTCCTTCGACAGCAAAGGGCGGCCGCTGCTTCCGAGCTTGAGAAAGACTTCGAGGCTAACAAGGCTCGGCTGACGGCCTTCGCTGCCGGTGCACGGCGTATCCAGCAGCTGCAATGTAACAAGAAGACACGGCAGGCTGAGATAATTTTGAGCGAAGCGAAGTGGCTGGAGCTGAAAGCTGCCCTCGAGACTTTCCTCCCCTCGACCCCTTAGGAGCCCATCATTGTACTTGTATTGTTTTTGTAATAATCTTTTTCCTATTAATACAATGCTCGTTTTGCTATCAATACAATAGTCTTACTCTTGCATTCCCAATACAATAGTCTTACTCTTGCATTTCCCAAGTAATTGGATAGTACTTCTTTAAAAACTTTCCATTAATCGGCAATTTGTGAACTGAACCCGTCCGATCTTTTAAATGATATGCCCCCTTGCCGAGGACTTTGTGAACGACGAATGGCCCTTCCCAATTCGGCGACCACTTCCCAAATCTTGGGTCCTTAATCCCAACAGGCAACACAGTTTGCCAAACCAATTCTCCTTCGCCGAACGTTTTTTGTCTTACACGCTGGTTATACGCTCGTTCGGCAATTTTCTTTTGTGCTACCAATAAGTTACTCGCGTCGACTCGACTTTCTTCTAAATCTTCTAATTCCTGCCGCATCGCTTGACAATATTCAATACTAAACAAGTCACTCTGCTCGATTACTCGTAACGAACTTATACTTAACTCGACCGGTAACATGGCGTCGTGTCCGTAAGTTAACGCATAAGGGGTCGTTCCAGTGGCCGAGCGGGGTGACGTTCGGTATGCCCATAACGCTTTATTTAACTTTAAGTGCCACAACCCAGGTTTCTCTTTTACCATTTTTTCAAGGATGCCGATCAACACTTTATTGCTTGCCTCGGCCTGCCCGTTTGCCTGTGGGTAATACGGCGTAGATTGCTCGAGTCGGATGTTCAAACTTGCTGCGTATTCCCTAAACCTATCAGCCGTGAAGATAGTGCCATTATCAGTTATGATCGTTTCTGGCACGCCGAATCTGGTCACAATATTTTCTTCTACGAAATTGCATACCTCCTTGGCCGTTAATTCGGCGTATGACCTTGCCTCGACCCACTTAGTGAAATAGTCAGTTGCTACCATAATCCACGCGTGTTTTGCTGCCCCCGATGATGGCGTGATTTTGCCAATCACGTCCATTGCCCAACCTCTGAACGGCCATGGTTTGGTGACCGAATGTAGCAATTCGGCCGGGGCTCTCTGTACGTGTCCATGAATTTGGCATGGTACGCATCTCCGTGCGTATTCGATGCAATCCTTTAATATACTGGGCCAAAAGTAACCGTGTCGTCGGAGCAACCAACGCATCTTTCGTCCAGACTGGTGTGCTCCGCAAATTCCTTCATGTACCTCGGCCATTGCTTGGGTAGCCTCGTCTGGGCCAAGGCACAATAGCAGTAACCCATCCTCGCCCTTGCGATATAACTCATTTTGATACGACACGTAATTCGTGGCGAGGACCTTCGTTCTCCGGTCGTGTTTCCCATTGGGATTATCGAGGTATCGTAACATCGTTTTTCTCCAATCATCTGGTTCCACCTCGACGGCACATATTTCTACGGGGTCTCCTCGTTCTAGTAGGGATGGGAGCGACATTACCCTTGTTCGTATTACGTGTGTGCGCTGGAGGGTTTGCCGATCGATCAAGGCCGGGTACGATTGCAGTCCTGTGGCTGCGACGCGGCCGAGTTTGCCCCCCATGAGTTGTGCTCCGGAGGCGATCTGGGCGAGTTCATCGGCATCGGTGTTGAGGATTCGTGAAATATGTTCAAACGTGATCCGTTCGAAGGACTCGGCCAGGTATGTGGCGACCATGTGATATGGCGCCAAAGTACAACTCATGCAACGAAAAATGCCGTTCAATTGGTTAATCACAAGTTCGGAATCACCGAGGACAAGAACACGGGAAGCCCGTAGATCGTGTAAAACGTGGAGACCGATAATGAGGGCTTCATATTCGGCCTGATTGTTTGTGCAGCTGAAATCCAACTTGAGAGAGAAGTACCATCGGCAGTGGTTGGGCGACTGAATTGCGATGCCGATGCCTGCCGAGGTCGAAGTACTGGATCCATCAAAATGCATAGTCCAATGGTTATCGCGTGTGGTGACTAGGCCGATGTCGACATCGCCCCCTTCAAAACCATATGGGGAAGGGTGCTGAGCCAAGAAATCGGCGAGAGCCTGCCCCTTGACCGCTTTTTGGGGAACGTACTGCAGGCTAAATTCGGATAAGGCGAGTGTCCATTTCCCGATTCGGCCTTTAACGATAGGCCGAGTGAGCATGTAACGAATTACGTCTGTCTGGGCGATGACCTGCGTGACTGATGGGAGCATGTAATGCCGAAGCTTGGATGCGGCAAAAAACAAAGCTAAGCAAAGTTTTTCGACCGGTGAGTAATTGAGCTCTGGTGCATTCAGATTTCGGCTAAGATAAAAGATAGCTTGCTCACGACCGACGTTGTTGTCTTGTGCAAGGAGACAACCAATGGATTCGGCGGCTGCCGAAATGTATAATTTGAGGGGTTTAGTGCGACAAGGTGGAACCAGCACGGGTGGGGTCGAAAGGGCCACCTTGATCTGCGTGAATGCACTCTGATGTTCTTCGCGCCAAACAAATTTATCGGTATCCTTAAGTTTGAGGAGAGTAGAGAATGCCTTCATTTTACCGGCCGAATTAGCGATGAAACGGCGGAGGAAGTTGATCTGCCCGAGTAACGACTGCAACTGTTTCTTTGTTGTGGGAGATGGGGCGCTAATGATGGCGCGGGCTTTATTGGCGTCGACTTCGATGCCGCGATGGTGCACCAAAAACCCTAGGAAATTACCGGCCGAAACACCGAAAGCACACTTGGCTGGGTTCATCTTGAGGCTGTTCTTGCGCATGCGAAGGAACGCTTGTCGTAGGTCATCCAGGTGTGTTTGGCGGCGTTTCGACTTTACCACCACATCGTCGATATAAACTTCGACGATGGTCCCAATTAAGTCGTGGAAAATCATATTCATGGCTCGTTGGTATGTGGCGCCGGCATTCTTGAGGCCGAATGGCATGACTACCCATTCGTACGTGCCTAGTGCCCCTGGGCAACGGAAAGCCGTTTTGTGGACGTCGGCTTCGGCGATGAAAATCTGGTTGTATCCCGCATGACCGTCCATAAAAGATAGTAATTCATGATTAGCTGCGGCATCAATGAGTAAATCCGACATTGGCATTGTATATGCGTCCTTGGGAGTCGCCAGATTCAGGTTACGGAAATCGGTGCAAATGCGGAGGGCACCGTTTTTCTTCAACACTGGGACGATATTGGCCAACCATTCGACGTAGCGAGCGGTCCTAATAAATCCGGCCTTGAGAAGCCGAACCAATTCTTCCTTAATGCCGAGTTGTAACTCGGTCGAGAATCGGCGAGGGGGTTGTCGAAAAGGCTTACAACCGTCTCTGATGCGTAGTTCATGCTCGACCAAGTTTCGATCGAGGCCTGGCATTTCATGGTAACTCCACGCAAAGCAATCTTTAAATTCCTGGAGTAACTTACGGAGTTCGGCCTTCATGGCCGGTGGGAGTAACGCGCTTATAAACAATATGCGAGGATCATCGGCCGTGCCTACGTTAACTTCCTCTAATGGGTCCTTGACTTGAGGCCGATGGTCCTCGAGTTCGGCCGGGGCAGCCCGAACTTTCTCGAGAGACAAAACAGGGCCGTCATCTGCTTCGGCCAAAAATTCAATTAAATTAATGCCAGAATGCGGTTGCTTGGTAATGGCGTACCAATGGGCCAGCAGACGTTCCATTGTTGACGAAACCGCGGCCTGACGCTGTTCTTGTTTGGTGTGCTCAATCATCGGCATTGGGGACCAAATCTGCCAAGCCAAGTCTCGCCGAATCCTGTTGAACAGTCTCGGCGCCGACCTCAATCACTTTCTGCACTGAAATTCGCGTCGGCCGCCCATCCTCGTTAAGACCTTGGAGGGTGATGTAGCCGACGTGATCATCATAATAGCGAGCCTGAATCATGTTGGTCTCAAATGGTTGATTATCGGCTGGATGGATGGTAACCGATTTGCCATCCCAGAAGATGAGAACTTGGTACAATGATGAAGGAATGCAACTGGTTTGGTGGATCCAGTCTCGACCAAGTAATGCGTTATAATCGGTCTTGGAATCAATTATGAAGAATGCCGTCATGTGTTGGCGACCGGCAATGCTAACCTCCAATGGTAACACTCCTTTGGTCTGAGACTTGTCACCAATGAAGCTGCTCATAGTGATCCCTGACGGAATGAGCTCATTATCAGAACGGCGCAAAGCCTTCATGACAGATATTGGCATAATGTTGACTGTGGCCCCACAGTCGACAAACACTTTGGAAATGGGGAATCCTTCGATGTGAGCCGTGATGTACAACGGCTTCAGGTGTTGGAGATTAACCGAAGGAGAACGAGGAAATAGCTCGGCTAATGCCGCCTTAAGGTTGTCCGTGCTTCGGGTTTCTCGGTCGTCATCGTTTGCGATGAAATCGACTTGTGTCGCCTCCTCGGCGACCACATCCCCGTCCAAGAAATTCGACTGGGGTGTACTTGGTTGGAATTCGGCTGGTAACACGTGGACCATACTGATCTCCATTTGTTCGAGAACCGAAGGACCCATTGGATCGTGGTCGTCGTCTTCTGCCGAACTAGCCACAGTATCAGTCGACGGAACATCCTCGATCAAGCTTTCAAGTGCCTCGGTAAGAGCCGGTACCCGAAACATGGGAACCGAGTCGAATGTGGTGTGGCTATTTTCCTCGACCATGTTGACTGTTGAAGATTTATGTTGGTCCTTTGTTATACGGGCCCGTTCTTCATAGGCAATGCGGGCGTTCCTAGTGTCGAGATATGTATCCAACCTTGCTATTCGTTTTTCTTCGTCGGCCGTGAGGCCGAAGAGTGATACCGCCGAGAAAACTTCGAAATGATAGCGCAAATGCTGAAGGTCATCGAGCGAGAAAGGTAATTCGGCGGTGTCGATATCTGTATAAGGATCAACATCAAAACCAAGTACCCGAGCTTCCCGTATATGCTGGAACCTTGCCTTAATTGCTGGGTCGGAGGTTTTCTGAATGATTTGCTCGGCATCAGGGCAAGTGAGAGCTAGGTCGAGGGCTTCCTGACACTCCTTGGGTAGTCCGTACAAGTCATTGGCGGAGTATTTCTTGTGAAACTCTCTCATGTATTCCAAGGATTCACCGAGGAATGAGGGATGTAAGTTGCGCCGTACTTTGATAAACGGTTCGCGCGGTGGTGATGAGGAAATCTTCCTTTTGGCCTCTTGCGTGAAGTGTTCTAGCCGAGCTCTAGTTTCCCCAGGCCGAAGCAGGATTTTGATACGTTTCTCAGCATCCTCAATGGTGGTTTCAAAACCGGCAGCAGCTACTTGCTTCCCTTCGGCCAATTCGGTCATGATAGTCGGGGTGGGCCGTTCACTGATGCTTTCCGCGGCCTTCTTTGGTTGCCACTGGTTGGCAGTACTGGCCTGTGCTCCTCGTCGCCGAGCCATGCAATCAATCCGTTGACGGCGACGTTTTTGGGATTTAGACAGTGCTGTATATAAACCAGTCGGGGAGTTGTAACTGTACCAGCGTTGATCCGATGTTCGGGGTGGTTTGAAGGTTTTGCGATCGGCTGACGAGCTGGAACTGTTAGTATTGCGCGAGTAGTAATCCTCATTATAGAAAGGCGCGTCGAAATCAAGGCGCCGCCTGACTGAGGCCTGGTCTTTCGGCCGTACTTGTAAGCCGAGTCGATCGAACACTTGACGTCGCGGACCAACTTCCTTTGGTGCTGTGGTAAGGGCCGTGGGTGTTGTTGAAAATGTCTTCTTCCCAGGTTCAATCGGTGTTTTACAATGGTCACATAAAACCCTTGACTCATGAGTTTCGTCGGAACTCGACCCCATCATAGGCTCATCGGCGAGGGGCCTCGATTGTTCCGTGGGTGGTGCATTCGAAAATATATCAAGCTTCAGCCTTGTTCGACCATTCTGTTTACGGATATGCTGCACCGGAACGTATTCGGCCTTCCCTTTGTTTTTAGGAAGATGAGCATCCACCATACCAATTGTTGTTGAAGGGAAAGGATTGACGTCGACCGCCATCTGCTTTTCCGGGAATTTCAATTTTCCTTTTTCGATCCAACTTTGGATTGTATCCCGGAACACGACACAATTATTTGTTGCATGCTTATTAGAATTATGGTACTTGCAGTATATCTTTCCTTTCAATTCATCGGCCTTAGGGATAATATGTCCCGGCCGAAGCTTGATGATCTTTGCCGCCAATAATTGATCGAAAATTGCATCGGCCTTGGTGATGTCGAAAGTGTATACTTTTGAAGATTTACTTATGTCCTCGGCGGCCGAATGGGCTTTGGTGTCTTTGCCGTGTACTTGAGCCAGAGCCTTGCAGACGTACGGTTTATCTATTACTATCTCGGCCGCATCCACACTGACGTACTGAGGGTCCCCGCTTTCGGCCGATGCATAGCTGACCGTGGGGTTTTTATACAACGTTCCCCGGGATGGTGATTTTGAGACCTTCTCTTCTCGGAGCAGGTAATCATACTGTTCGACATGTTGAGCAAGTTCGTACATATCGCGAATGTTTGCCCCCAGGAACTTCTTTTTGTACTCCACGTCTAATCCGTTGAGAGCAATCCTGACGAATTCCACTTCGGGGAGTGGTACTCGGCACCAATTCCTGGCCGACTTGAACCTTGTTAAGTACTCCATTGGAGATTCGTCGGATGCTTGAGCCATCCTGGCCAAGGATGACACTGACATCTCCATCCCAGGCCGATAGAATTGTTCATGGAATTTTTCGACCAACTCCTCCCAACTCTGCACAGAATTGGGTGGAAGATTAATGTACCAGGCGAAAGCGGAGCCTGTCAATGAAAAGTTAAACAGACGTAGTTTGTAGAAATCGCTATTAACGTCTCCACACTGCGCCGTGAACCGGGCCACATGTTCTAATGAGGACAAAGACGACTCCCCGGCGAAGAGGCTGAAATCAGGGATCTTAAATCCCCGTGGGTATTCAAACCTTTCTACGTAAGCCGGGTAAGGATGAATGAATTTTGGAAACTTCGGCCCTTTCTTCAAGGCCGAATCAATCATTCTCTGGACTTCGGTCATGTTCACGGAGGCGGCTTCTTCTCCCTGGCTTGGTCCCTCGGATCTATGTCCTGATCCTCTTTCTAAGGTGACTGGTTGCGGTCGAGCGGACGCTCTATCGGCTGGTATGGGCACGTTCGTCGAGAGCTGTCGAGGTTGGCCGACCTGGCCATCTTCGAAGGCTTTACTAACTAATATTTCAAGCATTCTGGTCTGTGTATCGTTGTTACTTCGTATTGCCTCTAGCAAATCATTCATCTTTTGACCAATCGACTGCTCGACCTGTCGATACTGCTCATCGAGTCGTCTCCGAAGAAACGACCTAGTTGGTGGATCAGAGCCTTCTCCACCATCGTCGTCGCAGTCTTCCACTATCCCCTCCACGAATATGGGCGTCGTTTGATTCGGGATAGCCGCGTTGTGAGGTTGCCCACCGAGACAGATCTCATTCTCTCGGCGGGTCACACTTGTAGCCTCGGGTGGCAAAGCAATGACCGGATTTTTTGCTGGGTGCGAATCCTGCCCAAGGCCTTGCACTGGTAAGTCAACTGTTGACTTTCCCATGTTTGTTTTCTTCTTGGTAGACCGTGTTTCTACGGTCATGAACTCCGAAGGTTTAGCACAATGGTCCCACTGGGCGTGCCAAAATGTTGACTACAAAAATTACAGAACCTACGTGGCGCGCAGGCCGAATAACTAATGAGCTAACTAATGTCCTTCGGTTGAATGCGGGGCGTGCCAACTCGTCGGCCGAGCTCGGCCGAGGAGTAAAATTTGATGCGGTCGCGTTGAGCGCGCTGTTGACTTCTGTATCTTGCGATTGCGACCGAGGAAGGAACGCTCTCGGTCTCTGGATTCTATAGCCTGAAGACAAGGCTACTAATTCTACGGAGTTCACAACTCGTCGAAGCCTGATTCGGCCACTGTGATTGTATTCGTAAGAGTATAAGCACGCCGAATTGAGACCAAACTATACGGGCACAGGTACTCGAATGTGATATATGTCTTGATGGTAAACGTAGTTCGGCCGTCGGAATGCCGAACCCTGAAACTTACTTGTGAGTATCCAATCATAAACTCACTCGGCCTCCAATGCGCCGAGCAAGGCAATTCGTAACACCCAACTATGCCGAAGCGGCTTAGTAAGATGACCTCTACCAACAAAGGTTCGAAAACCTTTCTCGGCCGAGACTTAGATAGATAATCGGTCGACCTCGACGCAGTGCTGTTTATCCAAACTGAAGGTGTGTCTTGGTCGGCTGATTCTGCGGCAGCAGTGCTGTTTATCCAAACTGAAGGTGCTCACCGGTTGCTTCCACAGTGCTGTTTATCCAAACTGAAGGTGTGTCGGCGGGAAAAGAAAAGGAAAAATCTCAAGGTGTTTGAGAGAATTTGCGCAGGGCAATTGTATGCTGATTGTGGAGAGCTTTTCCATTGCGTAATTTCTTGTATTTATAGCACCTCGCTCCTTGAATCCCATTCTGATCTGGATTGGGAGTCCTTATCCCATTTCACCTTTAACTCGAACAACCCTAGTCCTACTGGGATTCTGAATTCTCCTCCTTTTGAGGCTTTATCCCTTGCTGGTCGAGAATCCTGATTGCACCAGGATTTCCTCGACCTTTCCTCACTTATCTGGACTACTTTTAAGATAGGATCTCGACGACCCTGCCAGCTGGTCCGGGTTTCATTATTTGGCCCATCGCATGTCATTACCTTGGGCCGAGCCCGTCTTGCTGCTCGGCCCAAGCCCAATATTTTGGGCCCAAACAGTTGGTTATATAATGTGTCTCTCTTTGCATCCAAGTTCGAATTAACCCCACATAATTTAAATTTTATTAAGCCAATGATACTATCGCTGGAATGAAGAAAAACTATACTTTTAGTAAATACAATATTTTGTTGGTTAATTTGATTTATTTTGATGCCAAAATTTACAAAGGCTGTAAATCTTGCAGATTTTGAATTTCCATGGCAAAGTCAGCAAATTGATCAACAATCTCATCTAATAATTGACCAAGAATCTGTGACTCGAAATCTGCACCAACGCCTGCAGAAGTACCTTCAAAACTCCACATGCCTTTGTTTTGTAGGATCCAATTTGAACCGATCAATTCGGCTTCAGTCAGCCTACAAATCTCACTCCACATCCCAATGTGCTTTGCTCTGTGGAATTCTTTCTTCTTTGATCCAAGACATTTGCCTTCTCTTGTCTTTTTTCTTCTTGCATCACCACTTGGACCATTTTCATTGACTAAACTTGAATCTTCTTCTGTCACAAGAAAAATAATATTTTTAATGTATTTAACAATATTCGACTTGAGGCTGCTCTAAACTGTATAGAGAAGGTTCGAAGTTTGAGATATAAATGGAGCATATTTCCTCTAGCCAATACGACTATGCTTACACAGTCAAAACCTTGTTAGGTGGTGTAATATTCAAAGTAGGGTTTGACTAACAGATGTAGCTAAGGGTAGGGTTTTCGTGAGTTTTTGGTAGGATTTTGTTGATGGATCAAAGTTCAAGCACCAATTTGAAATGAACTCTAAATTTTGGTTATTTCTACTGAACTTTAATAAAAAACAAAACCAGAAGACACTAGATAGACATTAATCCATGTATATAATAATACAGGTTCAAACCACTTTACTGTTTAACGTCCCTCCAATTCTATTTTTGAATCGAAGTTTAAACCATACTTAAATAATTTACAATTGACTAAAACCAAAACAGTTCAAGCTTAAGTTGAAAAATGGTCTACAGAATTGAGGGGACAAACCTGAAGAAGGGATTTCTGTATCAACAAGAAATTGGCCACCATCGAGAACCGAAACCGGGCTTAAATCTTCTGAGCTGAATTCAGATTCTACATACTTAAGCACATCACATATAGTTTTCTTCTTCTCTATCGTCTTTGCAGCAATTGAAGTACTTTTTGAATCTTCACAAGAAGTGCTTCTGCTTTTCAGCATCTCTTTCCCATTCAAATCGTTCAAAGCCCTTCTGCTTTGTCCTTCTTGGAGTTGCTTCTTATTCTCTGCCCTTCTTTCTCTTCTGTTTTCCGTTTTTTGGCTTCGTCTCTTTTCACATTTCCTCCCTTTCGATTCTGTTTCCTTGCTTTTCCTCTCATTCTCAAAGCTGAGAATAAAAAATTCCTCATTTTCTAGCTCAAGAAATGTAGGCATCTCTCTAAATGATCGAGTCGACTTCATCCCGCGACGCTTATCAAACCGGTCGACAGAATTCATGGATTTGCTGCGTGGAATTGAATTTTGGGTTGATTGGCTGCTGACCAAGTTCCTGTCTGGAATTGAATCCAATCCCATCAGCCTTGCCACAATGCTTGGACTGGCAGAGATCTCTGTTTTATCCTTGGAATTAAAATCTTGATCTCTGGAACCAGATTCCACAGAATTTTCTTCTTCTCCTAGGATGTGATCAGAAGGGTATGTGGGGAAGCTTCCTTTGCAGAGAATTCTGCGCAAAATTCCGGAAATGCAGCCAGTGGTGGCGCTTTTTGAACTGCACATTGTTGCATCAAAAGCAGTGGAGTTGGATGATGAGCATGAAGAAAAAGAAGGGGAAGAAATTAGCAACTTCATGGAAAAGGGTAGTGAAACAAGCACAGTTTGGCGAGTGAGTGGGAGTTTGATTTAGCGTAGTTTGAACTTTCAAGTTGATAAAAAGTGAAAAAAGTAAGAACGAAGAGGAGTCGAGAAAAAAGCAGCGACAGAAGAAAAAGAGAGATTCAAATTTGTTTTGTAGCAGCAAAACTGCATAAAGTGTTTAGAGACAAAGTGGGGGAGAGAGAGAGAGAGAGAGAGAGAGAGAGAGAGAGAGAAGTGGCGGGCACTGGATTTGAATATGGGGGTGTCCAGGAATATGTTACCATGCGCATGGTAAAGTCAATTTTGTACGACATTGTTGTCGCATGGTAGATTTAGTCATATTATTAAGAGGAGTGTTAAGTAAAGCTGCCGGCTGTGGTGCGTCTGTGTGGTGGTGGATTCACTTTTGGGCGAGTGAAGGTTGTTGCTATTACTTGCTCTTTTGCAACGGGTATTATCTAAAGTTTCATAGAACTTGTTACACCTCTTCAAGGGGGTATAGTATTTGGTAGTAGAGTTAGATTTGCTATGCTATGTAGGAAAAACGCATCCCCAATAGAGGTGCCAACTAGTTAGCAAATTAAAGAATTAGCAACTGATCAGTTACTACTTCCAGTTAGCAAATTGGATTCCGCACCGCAGGATATGTATTCAAAAGTGTTCTTTAGTAAAGAGTTTGAATATAAAATTTAGGCCCCACAAGATAAAATAAAGTTAAGATATTACTATTTTAAATTGAAAGATAAAATTTGAAGAGTGGGTTGAAGTGACAAATTTTTGAAATAGCATAAAAGTGCCAAATAGGTTAGTAAGTGACACTTTTACAGAAAGATTTTGCTTTCTCCTTTGGAGACACTCTTATTGTGTAACCTATTTGACAAAAGTTCCTGAGATAGTTAAGGCAGGATGAGAAAGGGCAAAGTGTTGTAGCTATCCACTATTGGGTGGGAAGGAGAGAAATATTTGTGTGGATATGGACTACATCTTTGCTCCCTAGAGAAAAAATTTCATTATGCGTCGTTGTATTAAGATGATTGTCAGCTGTAAATGCATGTGCGACTCATATTCATTAACGACGGGCAATCACCTTCGCTTGTTGGTTTGTCAGCTCAATAATTAGCGTACACTAGTGTGTGTTATAATATGTTACTATTGGGCTGGTCTATGTTTATGGAGTTATTTTGTTTTTACTAATTAGGTTTGAGAGATGTGGGGAGGATTGAGTGTTGTGACAGGGGGATATATATATTTTAGGTCCGGTAGCCTCATTGTATCGAGTTTCTGATTTGCATCACAAGATGCTGACCTTTCCCTGCTTTGTTCAAACTGATGAGCTAGCTTGTTCCCCCCGACCGGCTCTTCTATCATCTGTCAACTTCTTTTACCTTTAGGTTTGGTCCCGTACAGAACAAAGCAAGTAAGATTATTTGATTTATTTCTTGGTATACATGACCTGATATCATGCCATCCCAATACACTGAAAAGTTTGGACTCCGAATATTATGCATGAATTCAATGCACTGGAAAGTTAAAACTCATATATGATTTACGAGTAGTACTAAAACTTAAATTTGAGTTCTAATGAAAGATTGAAGTCTAAAGTGGAGTTCACGTCAATGGAAAAATATGTTATTCTTCTTTTGCTTTGTCAAGATAAACTTCATTAAAAGTAGATGATGTTACTAGAGGAAGATTCGAAATTAGATGCAGAAAAAGTACATGCTTCTTTGGTCAACTTGATTATCTCCAAATTTGGTGATACAATAAAGAGCTATAATCGGTTCAAAGTTTACAATATACAACCTTCATTGTTAAACCCCTAAACTGTATAGGAGAATATCTTCAGATTGGGTGCATAGTTGACAATCTGAAAATATCATCTTGCACGTTTCTTGATACAACTGATTTGATTTAAGCAAATATGTCCACCCCAATTTGAAGAGTTGTCACATAATATTTTACTTTATTTTTTTTTGGCAAAACTGTACAAACTTCAAGTAATGCATCATGGATAATTTTCAGAGGCTCATCAAACAAACAAAAATTCATGCTAAAAAAATGCCAATTTGGCCAATCTACGTGCTACAACATTGGATGTTCGTCGAACATGAATGCTGCAGGAGTGGGAGAAGAATCTCAGGCCAGATTAAATGTCATCTATCGCCGGGCTGAGAGGAGAGTGGTCTTGTCGGAGACTACCCACTGCCCGCCCTAAGAGAAGATAATCACTTTCCACGATAATGTGATCAGAATGCTTCTCCAATGCCAAACTGGTCCCCAGCGTTGCTTCCAAAAGCTTCAACCAAGGCAGCATCACGCCAATGGAAGATAACACATTGTACACAGTAACCACTAGATTTGAGTGAACAATCACGGTCTCAAATGAGAATCATTTTTAACTTGATTTTAGAAACTTAATGCAACATATTAACTACATTTTAGATTGTAATTTTGTCACTCAAATGTAATTAATTAAGCATGAGTGCCAATGTCATGGTGGATCTTATTAAACAATCCAAAACCACGATCAACGGTTGTAATCCCTCCTCAAGTAACTCGATTCCCGCAAAGAAATGAATGAATCCATTTTACTAATCAATAAACCCCAGACAAAACGTTAATATCATTGTTATGTACATAAACACAATGCTAAACACTGTCATCTTGCTACGGATACCAAGGGAGATTTTCTTTCGTAACACGATGATGCAAGTATGTGACAATGTCCGACCACATCACAGGCATATAAACAAAACCATAATTCGATTTTTAGGGTACTAGCTAGATTACTGACTAGAGAAGATTACAATCTAAACCTATTTTTTTTAATAAAAATGTACAATATTCGTCAAGATGCCGATAAAAAGGGAATGCGAAGAATGGAAAAGGCAGTGTGAATCTAATCGCTTTGGTGCTACCATCCAAACTTCTGTAAAACGTCTCAGTCATCTAATTAAACAAGTAATAACCAAGTTAAGAAATTAACATATATTGCAAATTGCAAAGCAAGAGATCCTAAATTAAGCAAGATACCAACCCAAGACTCATCTTTCTCAACATTTCCATAGTTCCGATGGGGAGTCATGTGGCTAGCTAATATAGTAATATTTCCCCTACAAGAATATATTTTGTGATGGAGGCTTCACATTGTACCAACTCTAAACCCTAAACCATATTGAAGAGGATATCTAAAGAGTAGTAGCATATAGTCACAATCACTACTTAACCAAGTTGTTTCGATTAAGTTAATCAAGTCGAATTGAGACTGATTTGGGCGACTCTTGCATTTTATAGTAAATATGTGAACCATAATTGGTTAATATTGCATCAAATACTCGTTAAGTTAATTTGTTAGAGAATTTAAAATATCATGAAAAAGGAAACGACGACATTGTTAGACATGTACTTACATATTCAGATCCAAAAAGCTTAACATCAAAATTAAGTGACAAAATTACAACCTCTAATAGATAATTGTGTAGAAACTTCAGATAATATGTATATAAAAACTCGATAATCCAGAAACTTAAAACAACACACAACAACTAAGGGATTGCCTTCATTTCTCCACCAGATATCATTACCAAGATGATTAATTAGCTTTATTCTTAGAAGCTTTAAGACGCTGAGGATCTGTCTGATAAAAAACTATTTCTCCATCGTCACTGACATAGTTATCTTCATAGATGCTTGTAGCCAAGATCTTGAACAAGTGAAACGGAATTGGCCCTGATTTTTTTGGCTCGCGATAGTACTTCCCTAGAACCGGCTTCGCTGCCTTCGTCTGCAAAAGAAGTAGGTATGCATGTAAATCAAATGTTACAGACCAAGTCTGCAAAGACAAAAAATCAATAATTTCAATTGATAGCTAAGGATCACTTACTGCTTCTTCCAGGTGATAATGTGGAATTTGAGGAAACAGATGATGTATAACATGGGTGCCAATATCATGATGGATCTTGTTAAACATTCCGTAATCACGATCAATGGTTGTAAGCCCTCCTCGCAGGTAACTCCATTCCTGCACCAAAAATAAAACAACATCAATTTGCAGTACTAAATGGGTATAATATGTAAGAAAAAGGATTAATCATCTTAATAAACAATTGTTATGTACACAAGCGCAATGTAAAACACATCCATACAGAAAAGTTTTACCTTGCCGCGATACCAAGGGAGCTTTGTCTTGTAACCATGGTGATGCAAGTACGTGACAATGTCCAACCACATCACAAAAATCTGTGAAAATATAGTGCATGATCAAATTATAGACATAAACAAAACCCTAATTCTATATTAAGTTAGTATATTACTAACTAAACAAGAATTTTAAAATGAACTCACCCAATAAGGAACAAAATATAACTTAAGCATTTGAATAGGGCTTTGCACAATGGAGAAATACAACAGCAAAGCAGCTGCTAGAACAACCGAAGCAGTTGAAGTTAAAATATCAAATCGTTCATTCGGGGAGAATAGGTCACTGCTTGGATGGAAGTGAGATCCTTCTTTACCAGGAGATCTATAAAACTGCATTAGCGGACAAATAAAAGTAAAAGTTAACAACTAATTATCAAACAGCGAAAACCTTAACAAAACTGTGTAACTGGACAGATTAATCCCTCAATTAAATTAACTCTCACCAGATAAACCGGATAAGCGAGGAACGGAAAAGGAATTGTGAATCTCAACGTTTTTGTGCCATTATCCAATTTTTTGTAGAGCGACTCAGTCATCTGAAATAGATAATAACCAGGTTAAGAAATTGAAATATTGAAGATCAATAGAAGTTGCAAAGCAAGAGCACTAAAATAAGTAAAACACGTACTGGAACCCAAGACTCATCTTTCTCAACATTTCCATGGTTCTGATGGTGAGTTCTGTGGCTAATTCTCCTGCAATATTATATATTGTTGATAAAATACAGTAATTTAAGAAATCATATTTTTAAAACACATTGTAAACAACATTACTAACACATCCATCTTCTGTTAGAGACGTGGTCATAAACATAACTAATAACATGGCGAAGCATTACTCTAAACATTAATAAACATTGTTGAAATTTGCTACATTCGTCTAAAAACATGTGAGCAAATCGTGATCATTGATTCACTTTCAGACTATTCAAAGTCAAGAACCACTGGCATGCGCATAGACACAAACCCTAGCGCAATTCAACAATGTTCAATACAAGGTACAAGAATTTTAAAGAAATATATCGAAAACCCACCAGCCATGATAAGGTACAAGAATGGCAGAGTGCAAAATATGCCCCACAAAATTATTCAGCAAGCGAGAGTCTGAGAAGCTTCCATGGCCACAATCGTGTCCGATAACAAACACAGCCCAAAACATGGTTCCCTGAGCAACCCAGTAGATTGGCCAAGCATACCAACTGTCTAAGTATTTGGCTATGGCTGCCATTGCAAAAACGACCAAAACATCCCAAACAGCATAACTCAAAGACCTCCATGGATTCTTTACCCAGCAGTGTTTGGGGATTGCATCTCTGATCTCAGCAATCTTGAACGGTGGAGGGGCACTTGGGTCAAAATCAACTTGGTCTCCGGTCACATTGGCTACCATTTTTTCAGCAACCAACTAAGACTTCCAAGTAAATAAAAAATAAAAACCTAAATTTAAAAGTTGATATTTAAAATATTTCCAAGTTTAAACTACAAGATATAAACACAATGAAGGAGAGCAACTTACAACAGAAACCTTTTGAACTCTGTGGACTCTAGAGATATTTCTGAATTAAGAAGTTGGCTATACTTATATGTGTTTAGGCTTATCTAGTTAAGGGAATGATAATCGAATCGAATTAATGGATTTATGAATTGTCCATTAACCATCCCAAGATCCACAGAGTTGTATTCAATTGGAATTTGGAGGGATTTTAATTTTTTTAATGAATTTAGGGGTATTCAATCAGGATTTTAAGTGAGACTCTGAAATTCAATCTGTATTCAATCAGGATTTTAAGATAATTTATTAAAATTCTTAGAAATTTGGGTGTATTTAATTAGGATTTTTAAAGAAATTTATAACATTTCAAGTGTATTCAATTAAAATTTGATTTTAAAGAATTTCAAAAAGTTGAAGAATTAGAGGTAATTTGAGAGATTTTGTAGAGTATTTTAAACATTTACAAATCTCCCCTCTCCCCATGAGATTTCGGGAGAATTGAATTAAAATTTTACATCGAATCTCTACAAATCAATTAAACTCCATAAAAATCCATAGATTTATAAATCTATCAAAATCGCTCCAATTCCCAATTGAATACACCCCTAAGTGTCTCAAATTTTGGGTTTATCATAATTTGTGTTTCATAGTTACACATTCGTTAATTCAATTGCGCCCATTTTTTTTTTTTTTTATGCACCATTGAAAATGTAGAAGTTAGAAAGAATAATAAATCCAGAGAGTCAGGAACTAAAAATTAAGATAAATGTTAAAGGGGCTCTCTCAAAAGTGGAATTCTTCATAGATTATCTGCTATCTCACAATTTAACGTCAATTTTCATGTCTAAAACATTGTGCCAAAAACATGAGGTAGCAGAGATTTCATAAAAATCTCACTTTTAAGATACCCCCTGAACAGTTCCAAAAAATTAAACATAATGAATTACAAGTGAGCACTGTATTAATAAAAGGGGCACATTCTATTATTAAATTTGATGGAATATGTGACCCATTTTGCTTTTGAATATGTACCTCCTTGCGGATTTCCCTCTTCGAATAATTTTATATTGGGCAATTCTCCCCTTAGAGAAATGTGTTAACAATTTTTGCACTAACACTTGCATTGGGATCTTTTCATCTTAACAAATGACACATGACATTTTTTTACACAAAACAACAAGAAATTTATCCTAACAGTAATGGGTGACCCATCTTCATCAATAAATTTTTTACTTTATTAGAAAATTATTATTAGCACTCTAAAATTTTGATTATGAGACTTCGAATTTTATATAATCAGAAAACAAAATACATTTGTAAGGAGTAGAAAATGACATTTTTTTAGTACTTTTAAATAGTTAATAAAAAAATATTTGACCATATGATGTGAAGCAGCATAAATAAATTATGACACTTTAACATAAAACATCCACATCTAAACTTAAAATTTAAATTAGAAAATGAATTATGATTAAAAATATTCATTTAACATCTAATATATTAAAAAGAAGGTTTTTATTTTTTTTATTTTTTTATTTTTTTTAATACATCAATATTTTGACACTAAGATCATCTCCAATGGTTGGGCTAAAAGCCAAATATTTTAGCCCGGAAAATTTAGCTTTTAGCCCATAAACAACTTTTCTGCTCCAACAGTTCTAGCTTAAAATTTTAGCCTGGGATTATTAAAGAATGAACTTAGACTATTTTTTTTTGTTAAATTAAATTAAAAATAAATAAATAAATATGTAGATTATCGTAAATTAATTTTATGAACATTTTGATCTAAAAAAATTTAAATTCCGATAAATATTAGGTGGAGACCACTCTGATTTCTGGGCTAAATTTTGGGGGGAATTTGGCCTTGATTTATCATTTAGCATTTAGCCCCAATTTTCCCCTTGGGTTGGAGTGGGTTTGGGGGGAAATTTTGGAGGGTAATTTGACTTTTAGCCCACCATTGGAGTTGGTCTAAGGGAAGAGAGAGTTCGACTAAGCTCCACAATGGACAGCCTAATTTGGTATCGAATTCGTCATCCACGAGATTCGAACCTAAGACCTCTTACTTCTAAGCAAAGAGGAATACCATACCACCCGACCATAGTATTGAGTAGCTTAAAAAAAAGGTATTACATGTTCAAAAACACAAAAGGCTATGATTTATATTTCAAAATTTAGTAAAGAAAAAGCTTTGAAATAAGAAGAATATTCCTCAAACTAAAATCATCTTGTGTTCATATTCTCTTGCATACCAAAAAAAGAAAAAAAAAAAAAAAAAAAGATAAACTAACTTTACAATGATAAGGCATTTCTAACTGTGGCTAAAGAGTGTAGATCACTATGTTTGAACTCTAAATATTTTTTTTTTGATGTGTAGCCTTGCCCATATTTTTATCTCCAGCACTATGGAGCTATACACTAATAACTTATAGTATTTAAAGAAAAAAAGAGATAAGAAAGAGAGAGAAATTACATGTGGTTCCGCAAAGTGCTTTGTTTGCTAATTGTAGTTAACTCCAGAGCTACAAGTAGCCAGCTCTGCATGTTGATTAGGATATGACCCTTTGCTGACTAACATACAACTCACTTGCTGGAGATGGCCTTTAAAAATTTGAATCGACCATTCCTCATGGATAAGGAAAAGAAAAACAAGACGCACTTGGGTTCTGTAGTAAATTGGTAAGGATTTGTAACATTTGCCAAGTAAAGCCTTGTTTCTGTTGTCTACATACTGTGATGCGTGCATCCATCTTAAAACTAGGTGTGTGAATTTTCTTGTACACAATTTATATAACCCACCAAATCTCCACAGCACCACTGCCTTTTTTTCCCTTTGTTCGTCTTTTTTCTTCTTTTGGCACAGAGAGCAGACAGACAGAAATCCAAGTTATTTTAAATTTGGTAATGGCTGGTTTTGTGGTTTTCCAATCTTGTTCGTTAGCTGAGGAGGAAAACCCCACGAAATAATCAACTAACCAGACGTTTAGCACTTCCTAAATTACTGAAATGATGCTATTTTTGGTGATGTTTTAGTCTTCATCCGGGAAACGTTCTTCATGCTGCAGCTGAAATGATGTTCAATTTTTGGGTGGCTAAAGTTTTAGATTTGTAATGATTCTTCTTGTTTTTGTTTGTAATTCGCGAGTTTACTCAGAATCCTCCCTTATAGAATGTTAACTGTGTTACTAGACCAAATAGTTAAAGGTGATTGTTCTTGTTTTGTGACACGTAATGATAATGGCAAAAACTCGAAATATAGGTTTGGGTTTAGTTATAATTGCAAAAGTTTAAAGCATAATACATGTCTGGTGTCGTGGATATTATATCGATAATACGTTGGTATGTTATTAGTTACATTGATATCTGCACATTATCAACGACATATCGACCGTCCACGTTTGTCCATGGCGGATACCGGACTATTAACATTGAATGTCCAAGTTGACGAGAATTCTAACTTTTTCCACATGGGAAGGATGTGGGCTTTAATTTGCAGTTGCCTTGGGCTTGGCCAGTATATACTTTTAACCAATCTTGTGCTTCTTCGTTTCTTTTTCAAAGTAGTGAGCATTTAGTCCATGTCTATTGTGTTCACAAATCTGAAGTTTTCACATGAAAAACCTTAGGAGGTTAATGAAGAAATGAAATGTGTTTTTTTTTTTTTTTTTTGGCCATTTCATCTACCCTTCGGCCTCGTTTGTTGTCTAAGATTTGCTTGGATAGAATAACTCATGGAACGAGGCCTAAATCGTCATAAAACTAACAATCTAGAATAAATACTCCGAAACAAAATTAACCAAACCATTGTTTATTTGCTAGAAACTAAACCAATCACCAAATACAATTATCCTTCTCAAGGTTTGAGGCAGATAATGCAATACAGAAAACAATTCATATCTGCCATTTCAATTGAGCAAACCCCAAAAAATGAAAAATCAATTGGACTTGCCTTTGAGACTTTTGAAAAGCTTGGGGTCTGTCTGGTAGAATACTATGTCTCCAGTGTCACTAACATAGTGATCATTGCTCATGCTTGACAACAGGTTATCGATCAAGTGAACTGGAAACGGCCCAGATTTCTTCGGGTCCCGGTAGTAGTTCCCCAGAACTGGTTTTGCTGCCTTTGTCTGCAATACAAGCACGTGAATGTAATGAGAATCAACAAGTAGGGCTAAAGGATTGCAACTGTAAAATGTGAAGGGATGATTAATTTGTTAAAGTGGGGAAAAACATGGTAAAGTAACATACTGCTTCTCTTAGGTGGTAGTGTGGGATTTGAGGAAAGAGATGATGGATAACATGAGTGCCAATGTCATGGTGGATGTTGTTGAACATTCCATAATCGCGATCTACAGTTGTGAGGCCTCCTCGTAGATAACTCCATTCCTACACAACCAAGCCAGGAGAGGAAATTAAAGCTTCTTAAATAAAATCTCCAGTTTTTGGGTACTATGTTCTTCACTTGCAGCATGTAAATTAGCATCCAAGTATGATCAGTGTTGTTAGAGCTAATGTATCGGTTTTACCTTTCCGCGGTACCAAGGAAGTTTTTCGTCATAACCATGGTGATGCAAATATGTGACCATGTCCAACCACATTACGAAAATCTGCAAGTAAAAGTTTTATGAGAATTAGGAAAAATAAACTCTGCAGGCTAGTGTATATTATCATGAAGAAAAACTGAACTAACCCAGTAAGGGACACCATAAAGCTTGAGAATTTCGACAGGGCCTACGACAAACGATAGATAGACAAGCAGGGAAACCATCATAGTCCAGCAAGTAGTTGATGCTATCACATCTCTCCTTTCATTTGGGGCAAACAAGTCACTGTACGGATTGAAATGAGAACCTTTCTTCCCTGGACTTCTAGTCCACTGAAAGCGAAAGCCAACCAAGCCAAAAAAGAAGCAAAATTTAGCCTTCACAGACCATCACAAAAATACAATTGAAGCTAAAGAGTACACCACTCTCCCGTTTTCTCCTTCCGCACTCGGCCCCTTGTTTCTCGCCCTTGATTTTCCTTTGCTTAATTCAATCGAAGGGCTAGAAAACAGAGGAGTGCGAAAATCACTCGTCCGAAAATATATGAGCAATAAAAGATGGCGTTCTCACCAGATAGAAAGGGTATGCAAAAATGGGGTAAGGCACCCTGAATCTGAATTTTCGGGTACTTTCATCGAGACTCGAATAAAGCTTCTCAGTCAGCTATATCGACAAAGATAGCGAAAAACAGACAGCTTAATTAGTTACTTATGAAAGATTAAGGCAGCATCAGCAGATTCAGATTCCAGAACTAGTATTTCTGTTTGTGCAAAGTAAGAGCATTCTGATCAATTTACAAGTAGATGGAAGGGTTTGAATTAAGAGGAAGCACTTACAGGAACCCATGACTCATCATTCTCAACATGTCCATGGTTCTGATGGTGAGTTCGGTGGCTAATTCTCCTGAAGAAATCATATGAAAATGTGACTCAGATTTCAACCAAATAAGAATTCAAACATCAAAAGCATAAATGCAGGTAGTGATTTTCACGCTCTCGTTTTCTCGTTCTGCACTTATCTTGTTTCGGTCGCTTGTTCTCCTTCGAATTATTGAACCCAAAGGCTAGAACAAACAGGATAAGTGCAGGGGAGACAAAGGGGAGCGCGAAAATCACTTCCGGGAAAACATCATTGGAAGCAGGTAATGAAGCAATGAAGTTTACGAGGAACCAACCATCCATTATATGGTACAAGAATTGCAGAATGCAATATATGCCCCACAACTGTGTTCAGAATTCTACTGTCTGAAAAGCTTCCATGGCCACTGTTCAATCAAAAAAACAATCACATTAGAACCAAGCAGATGCAGAAAAAAGTTATAAAAAAAAAATTGCTGAAAAATGTGCATAAATGGAGAATGAAGCGAGTGAAAATTACCAATCATGTCCAAGAACAAAGAGAGCCCAGAACATGGTTCCCTGAGCAGCCCAGTACAAAGGCCAAAGATACCAACTATCCAAGTAAATGGCAGCAGCTGCCATTGCAGAAATGGCAAACAAATCCCTGAAAACATAGCTAAGAGACCTCCATGGATTCTTGACCCAGCAGTGTTTGGGAATGGCAGCTCGGATCTCAGCTATCTTGAATGGAGGAGGGGCACTTGGGTCGAAATCTGCTTCGTCATGGTGGTGGTTATGGATCCCATTGACGCCATTGATGGGCTTGCTCTGCTGCTTCTGAGGCTGAGTTTCCACCATTGTACCAAAAGTTGAATCCTGTGGAGGAGGAGGAAACCACTGGTTCAAAATCTCTGTATCCACTGCGGAGCGGACAAGAGGGCTGCTACAAGCAGCGAGGTTAAGGTCAGAAAGTTTATATTTATAGGCCTAAGCACGGCGCAGTGATGGGGCACCCTCGAACGGTGCGCCCTAGAGAAACTTACTACAAGATTTCATTGTGATAATATCTCAAATCAATCATGTATTGTCGTATGTTTTAACTTTTCAAATGAGACTGGTGATTGGTTTGAGAAACTGGCACAACATCTCGTTGCACAAAAGAGAAACTTACTCATAACAAAAACCCTGAGCAACAATATTCTTAGCCCATCACGCACTATTTTGCATTTTGTACTTCACGCATGATAGTACATAATTGAGTTGAGATCTTGGCAAACGTCATTTCATTACCTGAAAGAGAAACTTACTTACAACATGGATTTTTCGAACGACAATACTTCAAGTTCATCATGCAGTGTCTTATTTTGTTACTTCTCACAATAGAATTGGCTTAAGATTACATATGTGGGTTGAAATACCATCACGAAAATGCAAAAATCTCTATGCTTGGATGAATATGGTGCACCCATTAATGGGTTGGATTAATACGGCTTCATCCTGAGTGCACCAAGCAAGAGTATACAGGGAGAGTATCTAAAATCAATCACACACTATTATACATTTCAACTTTCGTATATAACAGTGTGTGTTTGATCTAAAACGCCTCGTTGCATGAAACTACTTCACACGTAAGCAGACACATAAAAAAAATCTCTATGCTTGTTCATGGTGCACTATTAGGCCATATCTAACTGATCCTGCCAGAGGGCCATATGGACAAAAATAGCCCAAAATAACACGAAAATCGTCTCCAACTGAGGGTTAGGTCAAAGGGCTCATGGGCTCCACCAAGCCAAAAAAGGAGAAAATGGCCAACCGGCTAGCCCAACCCAACCAACCCTAGGCCGATCCAACAGTTTGAATCTAACGGCTACTTGCTAACGCTAGCTAGCCGTTATATTTGATTTTTTTTTTTTTACAAAACTTTTTTAAAAAAATTTAAAATTTCTATTTTTTTCCTATAACTACCTAAGTCATTAAACAATATTAACATTAAGTAACATTAAACAACATAAAACTTATACAACATAATAAAAAACATTTAACAACATGGAACTTAAACAACATTAAAAAAAATATTTAACAACATAAAACTTAAACGCCTAATCCATGCTTATTTTGGCCCAAAGATGTGCAACAAGATCCTGTTGCAGGTACTTGTTTGTGGCACGAGAACGTATCATCCATTGACAATCCATAACATAAAACTATTGAGGTAATTTAATTTAAGTAACCATAGTAATTCAATTAAAATAGGGAATTGTTATTGGCACTCCATATTCCTCATTCTACACTCCAAACTTTCTATATTTAGAAAGAAAAATACACTTGTGAGGAGTGTAGAATGAGATTTTTGAAGTGTCAATAACACTTCTTTTAAATTAATAAATTATGTTTGGCCCTTAGGCCCTTTCGGTTGGAGATGATTTTTTTGTCACAAGACTATGTTTGGTCTATGTCCCTTTGGCCCCTCGGTTGGAGATGATGAGAAATATGGTCTGACATTATTTATTAAAATATTAATTTTTTGGAGACCTATAGGGCCGTCTGATCCTCTTTCGTTTGGGGATGATCTTATATTTGTCACAATTTGTGCCCTTTTGGCCAAATATTACCTCCAAAAATTGGACATGAGGCAGCCTGCCATGTGCAATTCTCCACCAGAGCCTGAAGGCCAGCTGTGGGTTACTTGTCGATACTATCCCCATTGCCCACTACAGCTTTGGTTCCTAGCTGTGCGGCCAATGAATGGACACCTTTCTGCCGCGGGACTCAGGAACTCAGGGATTCAGTACCAATCAATTGCTACCATCAGATGATATCGCTCGACTTTTTCCTCTCTTGCTGATCCGCTTGCAATGATCCGTCAGATTTCCGTCCTTGTTGGGTCCGTTCTCTTCCTCCCAGTGCTCTGCTTCCGTGGCACTCTAAGGACTTTTTTGAAGTAATTTTTTTTTTATAGACTACATGATACGATGATTGATGGTTAATTTTTTATTTTTAATGATTTAAAAAAGCAGTCTATTGATCAATCTCCACATCATGTGTTTTACAAAAAAAAAAAAAAGAATCAAAATTTTAGTCTCTTTAGTATCACCTTTCAAGCTATCTCAAAAGGAGTTATTGTTGACACGGGAAATATTGTTTTATTTGGTTTTTTAAGGAATGAGAACCTTGCCCTCGAGAGACTAGCTATACCTCAAATTAACACACTTTTGTGATAGTCACTAACTAGTCCTCTTGCTAAAATAATGTTACTAGTGTTGTAGGAAATGCTCGACTTGCTTTTGAGAAAGTCTGGGTGCCAATTTTGTACAGAAAATACCAATCATTCACTACCTTAAATAATAATACCGACAACCATAAATTTTCTCAGAAGTGAGCAGTGAGTAATGGTGTGGGACGTAGTAGAGAATCAATTATAACAAGAAACAAATAAGGTGATAAAATTGCCACATTTGAGCAATAGGGTTGGATGAATCATGGCTGTGGTGGGAGAATGCAGAGAAAATTTGATTAGCTTCACTAACGTGGCTATGTGGCTTTGGCAACGTATATAAAAGATGGATCGAGATTCTCTTCGAATCTTACACTCAAGAGTTCACGAATCCAACAATTTAGACTGTTCAAGAGACACATATATTTGAGCATTGGAGAAAGAGATTGTGGGTGAGATGAATTAGTGAAATAAGTTAACAAGGACACAAGATTTAAATTGAACAATCTGACTTGTTCGATCCACAAACATCAGAGTGTGAATTCCGTAAAAGATGCCAATTCATAAAAGATAGAGCATCATGGTTTCGCGATGTAGTAAAAAAGAAGATGAAACTTTAGAGGATATTTAGATTGAACAATCTGAGTTGTTCGGTCCAGGGACATCGAAGTGTGAATTTTGTAAAGGATATCAATTCAGAGAAGATAGAGTATCATGGTTTCATGATGTAGTAAAAAAGAAGATGAAAATTCAGAGGATATTTAGATTGAACAATCTGAGTTGTTGGGTCCATAAACATTGAAATGTGAATCCCCTAAAGGATATCAATTCATGGAAGATAAAACATCATGGTTTCGTAATTTAGTAAAAAAGGAAGACTGAAAATTCAGAAGATATTTAGATGAGAATAAACTTTTTTATTGCATCTTTTTCAAAAAGAGAGGTATGGGAACTTGGATGGAAATGGCATCCTTCATCTTCAAGTCTGACTTTGGCAGCCTTTGGTTCTGTCGATTTACATTTTTACAGATTACGCTTGGCACAAAATGGTTGGACACTGACACACCCCGACCGAGATCAGGGCATGCTGGCCGTCACGTGGAAGTGATGTAGCCATGTGCACAGTGCGGAAGCTAAAAACAGTAATGTAAAAGTACGAATAATTTAAAAACTAGCATACAATAAGTGGCAATATGAGTGCTAGCGTAAGTGAGACGCTGAATTCAGAGCATAAAGACTACAGCAGTCCAAAGAAAATGATACAACAATAGTACACCCGAAGGTGACCCTACACTGGTGAGTGTCTGCCAGAAATGCCGAAACGCCCTCTGGGAAAACCACCGAACCCGCTAAGCTACTAGAACCTGGAGGGGCGCAAAACAAAAGCGTGAGTGGGCAAAAACAAAGCTTTTCAAAAATCATTTCAAAAACAATATTCTAACCCCTCGCCGTAAAACCTGTATACTTCCCAGAAAATAAACATATGTACGTAGGTATAAATACGCCAATCATGCTCAAATATATGCCATATCGGAACCTCAGCCTGAAGTGCAAGTGCTCAAATATAAATCACATCAATAACATATAATCTGGTAGCCGAAGTCACTCTACGTGACCTGTACGGCTGCGTCTAGAGCTCAAATCTCAATCTCAATAACTAAACCTGCCCACGAGTCGGAACCACCTAAAGTGGTCTGTACGACAGGCCTGGGTGTAATACATATAATGATCTAGTGCTACGATCACGTGAAGGCTATGCGAGTAATCACGGGTCATCTACGAGTCGGAACCACCTAAAGTGGTCTGTACGATAAGACTGTGCACCTAACTTGGATCCAAGCTGAGTGTGTGGTGCGGGAGGTGAACGACACGTGAAGGACTGTGCCCTACTCTGGGCGGGAGCACTAACACCGGGGGTGCAGGTTATGAGCTTTCTAAGCATCTCTAACCACTACTGAATGTAATTATGATAAAACGCTTACCTGGCACTTACCTGTGCATCCACAGCACCAATTATGCATACGTATATATATATATATATATATATATATATATATATGTATCACTACTAATGTATGCAGCGATGCATGAACGATAATAACATGTCACATGGCATAAAACAATTAACCCTCTAACCAATTTCTGGGAAAATAAATGTATATAGGTATATACAGAAAACAAAAAGCCCACTCACTGGTACGTGGAAGGGTCGTAGCCCCCCTGCCTCGCGTGAGCACGCTCGTCCTCGGGATATGTGTCACCTATATGCGAAAATACTATAAAAACGTTAATTTTAAAGCGCATAACCATCCGTTCAAAATAACTTCTCATACATTGCTCAAAATGGACAAATGAATATACCAACGTGCTCTACACAACCTCAGGAACACACCAGAATTTTTAGAAAAATTTTTCACCGCCGCACGCGCCCCCACGCGCCGGCCAAGGCACGTGCCTGGCACACTGACGGCGTCAACTGACGCCGTTAGGAATATTCCGTCAAAGTTGATAGATTCCGTTAACGGCGTCAAGAATATTCCGTCAATTCTGACGGAATATTCCGTCTCCTTCTCTTATCATTTCTTCGGCGCCGTCGCCAGCGCCGTCACCGGAAAACCTGTAAATCACGTTTTCTCGCTCATTTTTTCACTTTTTTTCACGTTTCTTGCACCATTATAACCCTTAGAGCTAGTAGAACACATCCTAACAAGTTTTAAGGTCTAAAACGGCAAGAATATACCTGTCCAAAATCGCCATAACCGGCCAAGCTCGAACCAGGCTATTCCTGCATCCAAACTCGTCCAACGATGTACTCCCAAGCTCCTGGAACCTCACAAACACATCTATAAGCTTCAAAAGTCCAAAAACTAACTAAATTAATCTTGCATGAACAGTGACTAAAACGGACATGGCGAAATCGACGTGAAAACGTCGAAGTTCTTACCTGATTTTGGTATGATCCTGCTCCCCACAACCTCACGATCTCATCTGAGCCCCTAGTTCCTTTGATCTGTGGAGAAAAAAGAGTAGTTGTGTGTGTGTCCGTACCAGTTCAAAGGGAGAGGGAGAAGAAAGGGAACTCGGGAGAGAGAGAGAGAGAGACAGAGACAGAGACAGAGAAAATGACAGAGGGAGAGGGAGAATGAGACAGTGTGTGTGTGTGTGTGGCCCAACACTTGCCAACACCACACAAACAACCAACAATATAACAAAACAAACTAGGGGTAAAATGGTAATTTCACCTATGCGTTTCGATAGTTTCGGGACGGGATGTCGCAGACACCCCATGCAACCGAAAGTGCGTTCTTACTTTTGTATTTTTTTTATAAACCATAGAACAAGTAAATCATACATGTAAAGCTCTTCTGAGAATCATTTGAAATTCAGTATCAGTTTCTCCTTTGTCTACAAAGTGTTTATTATAATGCCTATTAAGCATATATTGGTAACACTTGACACGTTACATCAAAAGCAAGCGATATATTTTCTCAATAGCACTTATCATATTATCTCGACATATATCGATATTTGTTGATATATGTGTAACATAATTTAACTGATGATAATGAATAACTGAAAAAACTTTTCGCGCTTCCTGCTCTGTTTTTATTAAAAATACTTACTTTTAACACTGGACTTCTCAATATTTAAATCCTGGCTCACAATTGGTTATACCTATAAGCTAAGAATTCAATGGCGGAGAAAAATACTTAATAAGGTAGAACCAATGTCCCTACCCTCCCTCTGCCACTGGATAGGGCAACCAAAGTTTTTAATCTTTTGGGAAGTCATGAAGTATGACAAATATTATTGTTAAGTCCTAAGCTTTAAAAAAAAAATTGATAAACGATCATACATGCAATATTGCTGCCGAATACAGATATTGTGGAGAAATAAGAGAAAAAAAGGGAATGGATGTAGTGGGATAAAAACATGAATGAATTTTATTTTATTTTTAATTTTTTAACTAATTGTTATATAGGCACATGATTGAGACTTTGAAAAATGGTATGCTACGTCTCATCGACCAAAAAAAAAAAAAAATTAGAGATACCACATAATTTGTATTGTATGTTATCACACTTTTTTAATAGAAATTAGGAGCTCGTTTGAAAGTGTATTTTAAATGGCTAAAATTATTTAAAGTACTTCCTACAAGAAGTACCAATTATATACTTTTTGTAGGAAGCACTTCAAGTTTTTTTTTTTTTTTTTTTCACAGAATTTACTTGTATTTTTATTAAAGATTGATTCTAAAAGTATTTGCATTAAAAATGTTTTCAATCATTTTAAAAATATTTTTAAAATAACCCTAAAACTGTGTATATTGATGAACCTTACCTTTATTAAGGAGATTATACAATCATTTTAAAAATATTTTTAAAATAACCCTAAAACCGTGTATATTGATGAACCTTACCTTTATTAAGGAGATTATACATAGTGCAATTTCCAAGCCCAAAATTATAAACCAGATTAAAAGCCTTAGATATGCGACAAAAAATCCTACAATCCCAAATGTGAGTATAGTATTCAAAGTGCATACTAAAAAATCCACTCCCTAGAACCATCTTTTTCCGTAGAATAATTTATTAAGAAGGCATATGCTAGTATCTCTTTCGCCCTTTTTTTTTTTTTTGTTTTTTTTTTTTGCTAAGAAACAAATAAAGCACACAACTCCTACATCACCATGCATACAATAAAATAAAAAACTCCTACATCACCAAGGCCCCATATGCCAAAACTTAAATTGACCAAAAAAATATACCGAAATTAAAAGTCAGAGATAGGGAGAAAAATTTGTGTGGGACTTGGCTTATCACTGTACTTTGCTAAGTAGCATTACAATCTACTAAAAAATCGCCATGTGACAAGTCTTAAATGTAATTTTTTTTCTCATTCTTTTATATTTAGGATTCTCATAATTATATTTCTCACTAATTAATATACATCAATCTAATGGATTTTTTTTTTGTTTTCTTTCTTTTTTTAAAAAAAAGGAACAATTGGGGGCAAGATACGGTTATTCATCCCAAATATTCCCTCCAATTTATGTTGCAGGACTCTTTCACTTTCTTCTCTCTCCCACTTCTTTGTCTCTCCGACTTTTTTCTCTCATTGTTCTTCAGAAAAAATTATGTACCCTAAACAAAATCACTTTCTCCAACTTTTGTCATGGAAATCAATCAATAATCTTTAAGTTTTTTCGTTATTTATACAATACTTGATTTGATCATGTGAACTTGACATGAATAACCCATATATAGGTGTATTAGGGTTAGCCTAATTTTTTATTTGTTTTCGTTAACATGTTAATCTAATATTTGGGCTCAAATGTTAATCAATTTTATGGTTGATATGTTGATACGAATTACCAACATATTTATACAATAGTTTTTTCCGTTCTTTACTATGAGTATTTTATTAATGTGGTAGTCTTCTTTTTTTTTTTTTCCTTTTTTTTTTCTTTATATATATATATATATTTCAATTGGTAGGTTGCTGCTGAGACAATGGAGTTTTAAGAAGATGTAAAAATTAGAATGTTGGTGAATTCTGACATTGAAGCTTTTCAAGTACGCAATGCTTATGCTATGAGGAAAGGGTTCAGTCTTCGTAAAGAGCATATTCGAAGAGATAAATCAAATAATATTACACAATGAGATTGTTTGGGAAGTTAAAGAAGGCAGGCATGCCCTGCAACATAAACTGGAGGGAATATTTGGGAAGGGGGGGACGAAAAAAATATAAGCCATTAAATTGATGCATATTAATTTGTAAAAAAAATAATTATGAGAATTTTAAATATAAAAGAATGAGAAAAAAATTATATTTAAAACTTGTCACGTGGTGATTTTTGAATGGATTGTAATGCCACTTAGCAAAATCCAGTGACATGCCTAGCCCCACGTAAGTTTTTCTCGAGATGAGGAGGGTATGATCCCAAATTTAGAGAGAAAAATAAGATATATTAATAGCATATATTTGGTTTGTCACATCTGGTAAAGAAATATTAATTAACAGAGGTGTGCGATTATGTATACTTTTTAGCAAAATATCTAGGATGAAAGACAAATAATCAGTATACACATAGCATCAACATATGTAGATCATGCGTGTATATAATTTGTTTTTTACCTCAATTGTTTCAGGCATAGAGGCAGAGAGCCATATGAACGCCAGAATAGGCCAGGACTCATTTTGGAATTTCATCTGCTAGCTCGTACAATAAAAAAGTATATGCGAACAATTTTTTTAAAGTTTAAAGTTTAAAGTTTAAAGTTTAAAGTTTCCAGCAAATTAGGGGTCCGAGACTTGTCTATGCGAACAATTTTTTTATTTTCTTACTATCTTCTAAGCCTTATAACTACCTTTTGAATTTTTAAAATCAATTCTTTTTTTTTTTTTTTTTGCCGTATGTTCATATAAATAAAGATCTATATAATCTAGAGGAAAATTCAATTATGTTAAAAAAAAAAACAAAATCTCGTAGTAATAGTTTTAAGCTACTCATGACTTTAAATTTTTGTTCGAATTTAATGTATTAATCCTTTTTTTTTATTAAAGCTCATGGGCAAGATCTATTCATATGATACAATCCTCTCAATATTACATTTTATATAAAAAAATTTAAAGCTCTACCAGTCTTATTTGATTAAAATTTTCCATGACAATAGAAAACAACTAAAAAAATTTTGTTGCTCTCTAGTTAATTATACTTGTATTTAATTTCTAGCTCCGTCATTGTTCATATGCTTTTCAATCTACAAAAAAAGTAATGTTATTCACGCACTTATTTTTATTTCTTACGCACATTTCTCAAATTTCTAATAACGAATCAATGAATTTAAAATAGTCAACGTCTATAAGTGTTTGAAATAGCACTATCCAAAAGGAACAGCATATCTTTCCGACATTTGTTAATTTGCAGACATAAAAGAAAAGGTACTGGATCCCTTCGGACCCAAAAGAACCCATCAAATATATCTACGCTATTGAAATTTCATCTAACGATTACAAACAAAAAGAGCTTTATGTATCCATTTCTTAGTTGAACTCAATTCCTTTAGGTATCCGGTTCCAAAAGAAAAGGCATTATGTCTGTTTTCTGCTTTTTGCCCAAAACATCAAGGGAAAAGTTGATTGCGACTAGACATAGTCTTGTACCCATTTCTTAGTTTGTTTAAATCTTTTTTTATACAAGCGTATTGGAGGGAGATAGGGAAAAAAATCATACTGAGAGACATCAGATATAAAAAGTGAAATTTCTTAATTTATTGAGTTACAATTTGTTTAATTTTTAAACAAAAAAAAAAATCAAACACAAAATCTACCAACATGCGTTGATGCTTCTGTGTACTTTTTCTCTTTTCCTTATCAATGATTCGGATCGTCTTAGTTTGAGGAAAATAAAAAGCAAAAGAAGGTGAACACACCATTTTTAATTTTTTTTGTTTTGATAAAATTTTATATATAACATCGCGTCATTCATGAGCTATTTTTCTATTTTTGTTTTTGCCTGTTCTTTGTATTTTAATCACAAGAGACCATTTTTCTTATAAAAACGACTGTTAGAAAAGGAATCGTATGAATTTGGACAGCTGATAAAACAAGGAGAGATGTATGGCAATATATTAAAGAGAGCTCTGCAGTCTGCACCCATTCCCAGAAAAATGTGTATAAATATATATATGTGTAAAGAATGGATGAGAACTGTGAGAGTGACAGTGACAAACGAATGGTACAGTATTTCACGTTGGGATTATTTATTTCATTTTGGTAAATGTGATTTCAGATTAATGTTCCCTTTGTTGTCAGATTAATGTGTGTGCGACAGAGAGTGAATATGTGTTCAGTCCTTAATTAAATAGAAATGCTAAGGGAATTGGATCCTCTTCTATCCGGATCCTCCTAACCTACTAACACAAATTATTAGATTTTGATCTAATAACTACAATTCTTATAATTTTAGAGAAACCTCTCTATTTGTAGCAGTTAAATCAAAATTTAACAGTGTTATTATGTCAAGAGTATCCCGATGATTTACCTTGGAGAGGATCCAATTTCAATGCTAACAAGATTTGTCAGAAATGAGTTTCTTTATGGAATTTCTGTTATCTCAGACAATTTTCAAAAAAATATCAAATTTTGAATATAAAATTTAAATTTTGACAATTTAAATGGTACTTTGACATTTTTAAGGTTTTATTCTCCAACAATATGTCAAATTAACTTATTATTTCATTATTTTATAAAATAAATTATTAAACTAATTAAAATTTAATAAATGACATTTAAAGTTTAATCAGTAATTAGTTTGCCTTATTTAATTAAAAAGAAGAAAAAAGTAAGATAATTTTATCGGCCTACTTAATATTAATTATAATAAATGATTAAACTAATTAAAAATTAATAAAATACATTCAATAATTAAGGAAAAAAAACATTTAAAGCTGCTGTCAAATTTGATAGCAACCTCTTTTGTTGCCAATCCATGTCATCGCCATATAAGATTTGACACTTTGGTTAGAGAATATTAGTATGGCTTTTTTTGTTTTACTATTATAACTGATATGTATTGTGACAGCCCATTCCGGAATTTTTAAAACGTACGCGTGAAAAGATGATTTTGCCCCTAGTGTGATTTTTACATTGTATGGTTGTTTTGGGCTTGGTGTGGCTGGTTGCGGACCACACACATTCCCCCACACATTTCCTTCACCCTTTCCCTGCCCTGCATCCTATCCCATGCCATTTCCCTTCCCATTTCCCCCTTCATTTGTACGGACACACCCCCAAAAACTCCCCAAATCTTCACAGATTGAAGAAACAAAGTACGTATCCATGCTCGTGAGGTCATTAGAAGTTCAACCATACCCATTTCAGGTAAGGATACCTTCGTTTTTCACGTCGAACTTGGGATACCTGATTTTTGTCACTTTTCATGCACACGTAAATTCTTATGTTTTTGGGAATTTCAAGCTTGTAGGAAGCTTGATGAGGTCCTTAGGAGGCTCTGTGTGACATCCCACATCACCCAGGGGAGTGATCCTTATATGTATATTCTCATCCCTACCTAGAGCGAGGCCTTTTGGGAGCTCACTGGCGTCGGGTTCTATAGGAACTCCGAAGTTAAGCGAGAAGGGGGGCTTGAGCAATCCCATGATGGGTGCCTACTGGAAAGTTGCTCGTGAGTTCCCAAAAACAAAACCGTGAGGGAATGGTAAACCCAAAGCAAACAATATCGTACTACGGTGGTGGAGTCGGCCCGAGAAGTGATCCGCTCCGGGCCGGGATATGACACTCGGGGTGGTTCGTTTGAAGGTTTTGGACGTCGGGATTATGAGTTTCGAGGTTGGCCGAAGTTGGTGGTGTTTTCCGGCGAGATTTCGTGGATTTTAGTACTTGAAAGTTTGTTCCTCTCGTTGTAAGCTTCAATTTGGTACCAATTTTATGAAATTAGGTTCAAAAACGAAGAAGACAGTTTTCCCGATTTTCCGGCGCCGGCGCCGGAGCCTCGACGAAATATTCCGTCAAAACAGACGGAATATTCCTAACGGTGTTAAAGGATTCCGTTAAAGTTAACAGAATATTCCTGACAGCGTTAATTGACGCTGTCAGCGTGCCAGGCATGTGCCTGCGCGTGGCCGTGCCTTGGCCAGCGCGTGGGGGCACATGCGACGGTGAAATTTTTTTCTAAAAATATGGGGATGTTCCTGAGGTTGAGTAAATCACGTTGGTGTATTCATACACCCCATTTGAGCATTGTATGAGAAGTTATTTCATAAGGTTGGTTATGTGCTTTAAAATTAACGTTTTTGTAGTTGTTTCGCATATAGGTGATACCTCTCCCAAGGACGAGCGTGGTCACTCGAGGCAAGGGGGTTACAACCCTTCTACATACCAGTGAGTGGGCCTTTGGTTTTCCGTATATACCTATATACTCATGTTTTCCCATAAATTGAATTGAAACATTTATTCGTTTATATGCCATGTTTATTGTTTGCCATCAATTACGCATTATTAGTTGTACATATATATATATATATATATAAATGTTTGGCGCTGCGGACGCACAGGTAAGTGTCAGGTGAGTATGATTTACATTTACGTTTAGTAGTGATTCTAGATACATAAAGAGTTCATAACCTGCACCCCCCGTGTTAGTGCTCCCGCCCAAAGTTGGGCACAGTCCTTCACGTGATGTTCACCTCTCGCACCACACGCTCATCTTGGATCCAAGTTAGATGCACAGTCCTGTCGTACATACTACTTTAGGTGGTTCTGACTCGTAGGTGACCCGCGATTATTCGCCCAGCCTTCACGTGATCGTAGCACTTAAGCGTACTTATATTACACCCAGGCCTGTCGTACATACCACTTTAGGTGGTTCCGACTCGTGTTGCTGATATAGTTAGTGAGATAGAGATTCGAGCTCTAGATTCAACCGTACAGGTCACGTTAGACGACTCCGGCTGACAGATTTCAGGGCATTGGATTTGGCATTTTCTGAGCACTTGCATTTTACTTCGAGGCATATGGCACGACATATTTTTGAGCATGACTTAATATATATATATATATATATGTATATTATATTTTCTGGGTAGTATACGAGTTTTACGGCGAGGGGTTAGAACTTGTTTTGAAATTGTTTTTGAAAAGCTTTGTTTTTACCCACTCACGCTTTTGTTTTGCGCCCCTCCAGGTTCTAGTTGGCTAGTGCGTTTGGTGGCTTCCTCGAGGATTTCCCCGGCATATCTGACAGACTATCACCAGTGTAGGACCACCTTCGAGTGTGCTTTTGTAGTGTGGTTTTCTTCCGGACTGCATTAGGTCTTCGTGCTCTGAACTTTGTTTTCACACTTACGCTTGCACATGTATGTTATTACCTTGTGTTAAGCTAGATTTTATTTATTTGTATTATTTTTATTATTATTTTATTAGCTTCCGCACTGTGCACATAGCTACGTCACTTCCACGTGACGGCCAGCATGCCCTGATCTCGATCGGGATGTGTCATGTATATTTTGGCATCTCCTTTAGAGATGCTCTTATAGTTTAATATTAATTTTTGTGTTAATATTATAAAATAATATATCGATTAAGGTGTAAGATAGTTCATGAAAAGTTTTACTTTTAAGAGAGTCTTCTTATGAAAATTTGTTCATCACCCTTAAGTAATGATGATCTCATCATTTTATTATCACTGTTAGATAAGTTTAAATATTGAAATTTGTATAAAACTATTATTTCTACTCTCATATTCCCTCCATCAACACACCATCCTGTGAGAGAGCGAACGGAAACAAGAGAAATGATTTCTTCCTTAATTTCTCTTGTGATTTGGGAAATTTGGGGGTTTCTCAGAATATGGGATTTCTAGGGTTCCTTCCCATCCATCTATTTTCGTCGTTCAGATTTCTTCTTCGTTTCTTTCTGTTTGAGAACGGGACGAAGTGGGTTTCTTTTAAATATCACTTCTTTTTCTTTTTTTTTGTTTTTTTCAAATAGAGAAAAATTAGGTGAGATTAGTCATTTGGTAATTATCTTGTACGAGTTAGGCAGTTAACATGAGTTAGAGTGTAGGTTTAGAGACAGAGATAGGACAAAATGATTAATCAACATAACTTGCCAACACAATCACCAACAAACGTTTAATCAATTGACTGGCAACATCTTCAAACCTAATTGATTGTTGTGTTATAGCGTTAAAGGTTGTCAGCCTACCAATGAAAGTTGCAAATTAAACTAAAATAAAAGACAAAAAGCTATTCGGCCCAATTGATATGAGAGGCCAGCGTTTAGCTTAGAAGGTGTGATATACATCTTATTTTACTTCTCATACATCTTTTTAATTTTCGGTCTTCGGATCGGATGAATTGAAGAAGATCAACGGACAAAAATTATTAAGGAGTATGTGAGAAGTAAAATGAGATGTGTAGATAGCACACTCCTTAACTTAACTAAAAGCCAGCATTTTGAGAGACTAGTGTTTATATAAGGTATTTAGTAACAGATGCGAGCAAAATGGTGTTGAATCAGAAAAAAGAAGTTGCACCTAGTTAAGGAGGAGACATAAAACTTATGTGATGCTTGCCGAGATGATGCAATTCCCTATAGGATATGGAGAATAGAAATTTGGAAAGGGATTCTCTCCGAATTCCTTCCTCCTAAGCCACAAAATTCGGGGATTCAGGTCATTGAAATTTGATCAAACGGCCATAAACAGCAGCCCACTTTAAAAGTTATAATAACTTTAATCGTTGGATTAAATTTCAATGGTTTAGATCCTCAAATTTAGTAGATTAAGAAGAAGGAATCCGAAAAGTATTCTGCAAGTGGTAAAGATCCCAAAAGACTATAATTGAATGATTCTGACTGCATTGAATGCCCTTCCTTGTCAGCATATGCCAACTCCCAGTGCCCTGAATTTGACACTATATCTGCAATAGTTGCTGCAGCCAATTCTTTGGATATCTGTAAGAGCGGGAAGTACACTTAGTGTAATAATAGAATTTGTTTGGGAAAATAAAAATTCAACTAATTGTATTATAACATTTAATACATCCAGTTGTATTTTTATCAAACTGAAAATTTATCGTAGTTAGAGGCGAAAATATGAGCTACCTAGATTGAGCATGTTTACTTAACAGAATGAGAAAATGAAGAAATTAGTGAACATAGAAATATGAAAAGTATTAAAAGAAAATCATAGTAGCTAGTCCCTAGTCCCTATTCCATGTAAATAAACATTGTATAGAACTATTATTTCCACTCTCACATGGCCCTCCATCAACACACCACCCTTCACTTTTTTTTTTATTATATTAGGCTAGATTAGCTATTCGGCAATGGTCTCGTGCGATACACCTACTCATTCTCGCAAAGGAGAAGATCATCACACTAAAGAAACCCCTGCTCGTCCCTCCTCTACAAATTTACTGATAATAACAAAAGTAAACGAATAAATAAAAGTGAAAGACTACGCCAAAACCCATAAAAAACAAAACGATCAACAAAAACGACAAAAATGACAAAACGAAATGTCATGCAAAGGCTACAAAATTTTTCAACGAGGCACTGTTGCCTTGCCAAGCCTCTCAAGCTAAAGTTTCCTTATTACCTCATCTATTAGCATGTGAAGTGTTGAGGTGACATGGAAAATTGGATTTGCTTTTAGAGATGCTCTAACAACATAATTACATGTCTCCCACCCCACACACCTACTAAGCTAATGCTTAATAGTTTTTTATTACCATATTACCCACAAATTAACCTAAATTAAGCCGGCCGACACCAAACACGATGAAATTACAAGTTGATTATGTCCCATTTACCACTAGGTTAATTATGCCACCTGCCTTATAATATTGAAACATCAAAGTTGAATTGTCCAACATTTTGTTCCACTTCTGAGTGCTAAGCCTACGACTGTTCCACCAACTGGAATTTATCACTTATTTCTTTGATGCTTCATTTCTCGCATCCCTTTCTAAGTTGCGTCCCCGATTTACTGGGACCTCCCACACACCCACTATTAATATCACGAGGTTACCAATTTCTCCCAATCCCCCTTCCCTGTCGTGGTCATCAGCCAGCCATCACATAGTTCCTCGCATTCATAAAGGAGGCGGCCCTACGTTCTCTGTATCTGGCGGGAATGCTTTTGCTCGCTAACCTTAAGTGATGGTAATGCTTATTACCATATTTATCATCTTTAAATGAGTTTAAATTTCAAGATATGTGTAGTGAATGAACACAAATCTCAAAATTTAAACTCATACAATGATAATAAGTCGAGTGGTGAGTATTACCACTACACTGTAGTGGAGCAAATATGGGATAATTGGTTGTTCCTGACCCCAATAACTTTATAACCCCAATGTATATTTGTATATTACTGTACACAACTGTAGCAAAATGAAAAATGAGTCAAAACATTGAATTACAAACGGCTAATTCTTTTGTGCAACCCCCTATATAGTTATTATAAATTTTCTTCTTTCTCTCCTTTGCCGTTCTTCTCTTATTTCTGGTGCACGACCTCAGCTTATGGTGCGCAACAAGTGTCTAATAAAAAAAACCTCAGTTGATAATCATCAACAAAACTCATAAAAACTTGGTAAGTACTCACTAGAAGCTCGACAAAATGATTCAATAAAGCTTTTTTTGGCCAAAATTGTGACTCCATTATTATTAAATTTTGGGTTCATTGTTGCCACTACTTAAGGTAATGAACAAACATGCACTCGTATGTTCTAAAAAACGCTAGGCGATAGTTGGGCGGTGGGCTGGAGTCTAGCACTTAACGGACTAAGCAGATTTAAGTAAATCTATTGTATTTTGTATAAATAAGTGTCTGCTTATACTTAAAATATATATAATTTCATCATAAATTACAAAATAGAATGACATATATATTATGAAGTATTGGAACATAATGAAAACATAGAGAACAAGAATATAATGTTTGTTTATTTAAGTATGCAACAAGTCTCTTACAATTTACTAAAAAAATAAAATGCAAACTGAAAGTTATTTGTTTTCTGTCTAAGTGAGTTGCGACTAGGACGGATCTGAGCGGGTTAGTTGGATGCCTAGGCAGACTAGGCGGATGCCTCAGTAGATCTCGGTGCTCCTTCTTAATTTTCAAACGTCTAGACATTAATTAGGACGGTAATCAACCGTCTAGTACCTAGATAGAACTTAAATGACGTTAGACAAGAATTTATAGAACAATGCTCCCAACTACCAGCTAATCCTTTGAACCTAATTAATTTAAGCAATGAACACCCCCAGTAGTACGGTTTTGAATTTTGATCCGGATTGTAGAAAAGTCGATAGAAATGTCAAAGCAGTTAGGTGCGAGTTAAGAGTTCGGCTTTAGAGACAGAGAAAAGACAACATGATTAAATCACAAAGCACACAGTGTCTTGTAATCAACATGTCTAAACTTTCCCACAAACTTGCCAACACAATCACCGACTGACGTTTAACCACTGTTCTGCAACATCGTCAAACTTTACCGATTCATCGTCTTCAACTTCTATTTAATCATAGATTTATAGCTTATCACCCTAACAATACAAGTGACAAATTAAACTAAAATAAAAGAGGAATTTTTTTAGCTGAAGATTTCACCACAGTAGTCCATTCTTCTTAGACCAGAAAAATATACAAAGATATACCATTGTATAATTCACGAGCTGTAGAAATTAAATCCATGACGTGCTATGTGATACACAAACCTAAAATTCATTTCTAACTACTATATCACCCAATGATGGTTAGGAAAAAGCTATTTGACACCAACGATATGAGAGGAACTACAAGCTAGCATTTTAGAAATATACGTGACAAATTAAACTACAATAGAATAGAAAAATTCATTTGACACAAGTGTGACTGCTGTTTGAGAGACTTGGAGTTACATAACGTAATTAAAAACATGAGATGAGTCAAAGTCTCACTTCCAACAACGTTGATATTATCACCCACTTGTTAATTACGACCTGCATCGTACGATATGTGTGAAATTTTATTACGAAAGGTTTCAGTATTAGTTAGAATGAGATTAGGATATTTAAATTCTTATTTTCTCTATCATTATGCTGATATGAGATATTTCAACTGTCTTCATGTAAATATTATATTTTGGATGTTTAGTACGAAAGTTGTTAAATTCAAAGCATTAACTTACTCATACGCTTGTATTTATATTTTTAATATTAGAAGAAATTTAAAATTTAAAATTATTAAATCCTCGATGGTACAAATAAAATTTTATTAAATAAATAAAAAAAAGTTACATCTCCTTGGAAACCAGAAAGGGGACTTAAAACCCTTCCCTTTATAATACAAAAAAAATAAAATTCTAAAATTAACCCGTAGAAAGAAGATATTTTAAAACTAGCCTAGAAAGAAGATATTTTGAAATTTAGAAGGACTTTAGAGAAAGATAATAATTTAAAATGTGGAAGTTGGTTTATGTATACTAGACTTATCCCATTGTCTTATTTTCTCACCTACGTTATAATCACACCCACCTTAAAAAATTAAAATACTATTTTCTCACCCACTATTATTCCCAAAATAACCTTTAATATATACGTACATATGGAATTATAAAATTGTCTCTTAAAAAATATAACAAATCATACGTAAATGAAAACCACTAAGGTCTGCAAATTCAAATGGAAACTACAGAGGTATCCAAATTCAAAAGAATTCTTATTCGACAACGACAAATTTAAAGATACGATGGACAAATTCAATGACCTACACACAAATTATTCTTCTATCTTTTCAATGGAAACATAATCTTCTACTTCTTCCGTAGAAGCGTCATCTTCTACCTGTTTAATGAAAAAGTCATCTTCTAAGTCCATTGCTATTTTTTTTTTTACTTTCTTTGAATGAAAGGAGATGAAAATATGAGTTAGGGTTTAAGGTAGACAAATTGTCTCCCATGCCCAACGGCCCCAACTTTTTTTTTTTTTTTTTAAATTAAGCAAAACAAGATAATTAATGTCCTTATTAATTTTTTTTAAATAGACAATTTTGTAATTAAAAAAATCATTAAAAGATAAGTGAGAAAATAAGATATTGGAATACGAATAACATCACTCTCTTTAAATGGAATTCTCACTATTGGAATTTCTCCTTTTATGGTGGCAAGTTTTTGTTTAGTGGAAAAAAATACTGACTTTTCAACAGAGGCGGCAAGCAAGCTTTGGCTTTTTTCTTTTCGGTTGCTTTGTTGCTTAGTTTTAGGAAAATGTTAACATCAGTTGCAAACATCCGTCCATGTGAGCTGAGGTAAGTGCTAGGATCAATCACAATTACACGTTTTTACTCATCATGGATATTCATGCTTGTTTCAACGCGCACCTGCGGGATTTATCCTAGCACACTTTTATAGACTTAAGAAGCTTCAGTTTAATTTGAAGATGAAAAATCAAGCTTGAGATTAATTTACAGGATATGACTTGTAAGCCCAATGTAAAACACAATCCCCTTCTACTTTCTTACAAGTTACAACAATGAACGCAAAGAAAGAGACTGTGGGTACAACTATACAGTAATTTACGAGTTAAGAGGGGGGAACTGTTATTAGCACTCTAAAAATCTCTAGCACTCCACAAATTTCTATCTCAAAAATTTTTGGAGTACTAATAACACCTCTTTAAGAGAGACTTGGTAAAAACTAAAATTACAACAAAATTTCATCCATGTCGTCATAAACTACCTGTGTGTCCGACTTTGACGCGATGATATTCCACTAACCACGTAAATGAAAACCACTAAGGTGTGCAAATCCAAATGGAAACTACAGAGGTATCCAAATTCAAAAGAATTCGACAACGATGAATTTAAAGATACAATGGACAAATTCAAATGACCTACTCACAAATTATTCTTCTACCTTTTCAATGGAAACATAATCTTCTACCTCTTCCGTAAAAGCGTCATCTTCTACTTGTTCAATGAAAAGGTCATCTTCTAAGTCCATTGCTATTTTTTTACTTTCTCTGAATAAAAGGAGATGAAAATATGAGTTAGGGTTTAAGGTAGACAAATTGTCTCCCATGCCCAACAGCCCCAACCAATTTTTTTTTTTTTTAAATTAAGCAAAACAAGATAATTAATGTCCTTATCAATCTTTTTGTAAATGGACAATTTGTAATTAAAAAATTCATTAAAAGGTATGTGAGAAAATAAGATATTGAGATGGGAATAACATCACTCTTCCTTAAATGGAATTCTCACTATTGGAATTTCTCCTTTTATGGTGGCCAAGTTTTTATTTAGTGGAAAATACTGACTTTTCAACAGAGGCGGCAAGCAAGCTTTGGCTATTTTTTTTTTTGGTTGCTTTGTTGCTTAGTTTTAGGAAAATGTTAGCATCAGTCGCAAACACCTACCCATGTGAGTTGATGTAAGTGCTAGGATCAATCACAATTACACGTTTTTACTGATCATAGATATTCACGCTTGTTTCAACGCGCACCTGCATGACTGATCCTAACGCACTTTTATGGACTTAAGAAGCTTCAATTTAATTTGAACATGAAAAATCAAGCTTGAGATTAATTTACAGGATATGACTTGTAAGCCCAATGTAGAACACAACCCCCTTCTACTTTCTTACAAGTTACAACAATGAACGCAAAGACAATCACTGCGAGTACAACTATAAAGTAATTTACGAGTTAAGATAAGGGAACTGTTATTAGCACTCCAAAAATCTCTAGCACTTCAAAAATTTCAATCGCAGAGATTTTTGGAGTACTGATAACAGCTCCCTAAGAGAGACTTGGTAAAAACTAAAATTACAACAAAATTTCATCCATGTCGTCATAAACTACCCATGTGTCCGACTTTGACGTGACGATATTCCACTAACCGCGGATAACTGCTTCAGATGGGTAAGAGCAGCCTGAGCCTGTCTCTTGGTGTTCGAATTGCCGTGCTTGAAGGCTTCCACCAATGCCCAAACCAGAGCCTGGTTTAGTGAATGTCTATGGTTTTCGACTCTCAACACTTTCTCTATGATCCAAGTTGTTCGCTCCTGAAGCTCGCCCGGTCGAACTGCCCTGAAAAGGTTAATCACAGCTTCAATCACACCCAAATCTTCGAGCTGGTCAACTGCTCTTTTGAAGCTGCTAGAAGTTTCTATTACAAGAGTGGACAGTGCCTCCACTGCAGCAATCTGAACACTGGTGTCCTCGTCGTTCAGTAGATCAACGAGGGGTGTGATGGAGTTGCTCTTTAGCAAGCACAACTGACTGTCTTCTTCACATGAAACATTGTGTATTGGACACCTTGGTAGTTCAACAGAAGAGCTTCCACACATGAAGACCAACGAAAAGAATCCATGGGGAGGTCGTGGTTCTGATTCCGCAGCAGCTAGGAACCCTCCATATTCCGACAAGTTTTTCAATCCAAGGGCAGCTAGTTGTCTCACTCTTGGGTTTGAAGGATAGATAAGATGATCGTGGAAAATAGTAATAAGGCTATGCTCTTTGAATGTGCCAAGAGTTTGCCGGTCAGGTTTCCTTGTAATGTGAAGTAAAAGACCAAGAAGACCTTCCAACAAGTTTGATGCAGGTCGTGAAATCCTCCCGCTGGAAGCTTGGCGCTGGCTTTTAAGAGTAGTAACTGTCCAATTTACAAAACTAACTTCAAGAAGTGTTTTCACTTCATTTTCCGAAAGAGAAAGGTTCGCAAGTATGCATGCGGCATCAGATCTCTCACTATCTATTGATTGGTGGTCTAATAGTTTGTCTTGTAACAGGGGAATCCTGTTCGAAAGCCTTAGCTCGTTAGCTATATCTTCACCACACCTTTCTGAGAGTAGTCTTGTAAGCCTAAAAGCATGAATCCTGTGTTCAACTTCTGGGTGTTCAAGAAATGGTAAAATGGTTTTAATCCCTTCCCCAGATTTTATATGACGAGCCACCGACTCTGCAAATAAAAACAATAAAACATGGGTCTCCTGTTAAAGTTTGCCAATTTGGCAATTGTCTTTCATGATTTGCTTACGAGAGATATTCTTATGCCAGAAACATCTAAAATTCACAAACAAAAATGTAAACAGAAACCATTTCTCAGCAGATATTTTGCCCTGCAATGGATTGCATATTCCTGGACTTTCTGGTTTTGCGATTTGAGATGTATTAATTAGCTTCGGCAATCTCACACATGAATATATCAGCGGCACAAAACTTTAGGTTATTAACTTATTCTTGGAAAGCCAATTAAGGAGATCATCATTGTTTTCATAGTGTCATTGATGAAAAACCAACGCTCCGATAATATATTTGGCCTTTCTATACATACAATAACTAGCCATATTAGGATTCCGTTTGAACTGCATCAGTTTCCTAAGGTAAAGAAAGCCACAATTTTCCTGATTCAATTTCCGGAAAAATAAAGCAAAATGACTTGAAAGGCTATAACTTACTGAGAAGTGAACATAAAACAAATGTAGGCAAGTTCAATTTATACAAGGTACTCCTTAGAGATTGATATAGCAAGATAGGTATATATGAAAGCATGGCTCAATTATTACTTATGTGATGAAAACTTACGTGATGCCTGTGGAGACGATGCAATTCCATATAGGATGTGGAGAATAGAAATTTGACATTGAGGAGATGCAAGTGGTAAAGATCCCAAAATACTATAAATGAATGAGTCTGACTGCATGGAATGCCCTTCCTTGTCAGCATATGCCAATTCCCAGTGCCCTGAATTTGACACTATATTTGCAATTGTTGCTGCAGCCAATTCTTTGAGTTCTGGTGAAGTATCCTGGTTTATAAAAAGGATAGCTGTAAGAGAGGGAAGTACAGCAGAATCAACGAGGATGGTTGCATTGTCATCTAGACTTGACAAGTTGTACAACGCTTGCAAGCTTGCTGCTCTTCCTTCTGGCTTAGATAGCATCTCAACCAGTATTTTAGCACTTCGCCTAGCTATTTGTTCCTTGCTGCTATTTGTCAAGGTCATACTTCCCACCAAAGATGCCATTTCAATTTTGGCACCATCGGAACCTGTTGCCTTAAAGAGTTTAGATTCTATGCTAACATGTGAAAATAAAATCACACCATACACTGCAGACCATTGTTTAAACTTGCAAAATTGAATTGAATTTCCAAATTAATGTAATCCATGACAATGTAATGATTTTCAGATTGAAAAACAAAAGTTAGTACAAGACAAACCTTCACAAAGTCGAGTAAGCAATGGTTCAAATCTCCCTGCCGCAGCCAAATGCTGAACATTAACCTCCACCTTCTCCATCCATTTTAGTACCTCCTCAGCCAATTTGGATAAACCAGGATGCTCGAGGTTTCCTGCCATACTTGAGAGAAGAACCAGCGCACCTTTCTCTGATGCAATTTTAATGCAACAAGCTTCATCACTAGAGAACTCAAGTAAAAGTTTCACAGCATACTCTCTCTCTCTCTCCGAGCTCCCGGTAAGACTATGTATGGCCAATCTAGTGATACCCTCTTGAAGCATGATTTTCTAAAAATGTTTGACAAATTCTATCAGAAATTAGTAAACATCTGAGACAGCCACAAGGGCCAACTAGAAACAAATATCACTATGCCATACTGTGGAAAAGAAATGGAAGTTCTACACTGTCACGGGAAACTGCAATTTCAAACTTCAAATTCCATACAGAGCAAAAACTTTACCATGAAGAGTGTAACTTGATTGAAAAATACAAAAACCACAGCACGAGGGGTATAACTTGATTGAAAAATGTGAAAACTTCGGCATGAAGAGTATAACTTAATACAAAACCCAAATAAAACTGCGATAAAGTGATAAACCCACCTTGCTTTCTTCATCCTTAGCCATGCTAAGCAAAACCATTAGAGCTTTGCTCCTCAAATATGTCCCGATACTCTTGGAACTGTTCCTGAGCATCTTAACAATAAGAACAAGAATGCCACCATTCCTAACTCTATACCGACAATTCGGATACTCCTCCGAGATGTTATACAAATTATCCAGCACTCCCTCCACACAATCCACCGCCGGAGGCTCTTTACTCAGATGCTGAGCTGAAAATTTCACCACAATATCAACATTCCTATTGACCCACTCCTCTATAGCTCCGGACAATCCAATGTTCGGCTTCACCTCCAGCGACTTGAGAACTTGACCCGTGACCGGACAAGTCGGGTCACGCCCGTCTTCCAAACACCGCTCGAACCAGTAATTAATGGCGGTCCGCTCGTACGTCTGCGACGACTGGAGCACTACCGGGTCCCGCATCACCTCCTTCGTCAGCGGACAGAGAAAGTTCTTAAACGGCTGAATGTGAACGTCGTCTTCGAACTCCATTCCCTTCTTCCAAGCCGAGAAACTGGGACGCTGCACGGCCCAGTTGTTCAGAATCCTCTCCAACGACCACAGAATCTGCCGTTCCGACACCAAATTGGACCCTGCGACGTCGTTTTTGAGAAGCCTGATCTGCTTCGAGAGCTCGTCGTGATTCTCAGCGTCGATCCCTAGCCCTCGGGCTAAGTCCATGATTATCGCGCTCTCCACTACTTTGCTGGTCTTCGATTGAGTTGCTAATCCTTCTTTCTGCAGAATGTGATGAACTCGTTCTTCCTTCTCCGAAACCTAAAATCCGATTCAAAACCCCCAATTTTCAAAATTCGCGTTCAAAAATTTGAATCGAAGATGAACTGAAGTGAGGTCACTACTTACTGTGAAGTGAGCTTGCTTCATGTCTCTGGAGAGATCGGCGATCTTCTTGCGAAGATCGGAGAGGTTGAGGTCCTGAACCGCAGCGTCGAGGAGGGCGAGCCAGCCGGAGATGGCGACTGTGCGGTCGCAGAGGGAGGAGCAGAGGGAGAGGCAGTTGATGATGACGGAGATTTTGCCCTTGGTTCTGTAGAACGACAGAGTTTCGAGTGCGGAGGCGAGGTCGGCGGCGATGCCCTTGAGGGCGGTGTGGGCGGAGGGAGGGAGGGAGTCGAGCGATGGCGTGGCGCGGGTGAGGTGGGTGAGTGACAGCTGAAGGCGGTCAGCAAAGCCGGAGAAGCGGCGGGGGAGGTCGAAGGGAGAGTGGCGGTAGTGATCGGCGCAGAGCTCGGCGAGCGAGGTGTTGATTGAGTCTAGTGCCGACGAGACGGAGGACGACGACGACGACGTCATTGCATTGCCGCGTTCGCCTGTCGGAGTTGGGGTTCCGGGGACTGGAGCGAAGGTCAAACTTCGAGTGTTGACTTGAAGCGGAGACTCGCGCGGCACACTGGCTTCAAAGATTCAAGCTCAAGTTCCCATCCGGCAGTTATAATTAATTTAATATTAAAAAAAATTTTGAAAAACCGCCGTAGAAACGTTGCAGTTGAAGTTTCAACAAAGGCGCCAAAGACCAAAAGAGGAAAGTGATGGAAGTTATTAACAGTAGTATTATCTTCAAAGAGGAAAATGATAGAAGTTATTAACAGTAGCATATGGGCGCATCTAAAGTGTGTGAAATTTTTTTTTATTTTTGTTTTTGAAATAAAAGAATAGAGGAAGAGAGTGATAGAGAATTTGAGAGTGAGAAGTTTTTTTTTAATTTAATTTAATTATTATTATTTTTAATTAGAGATACGTTAGGATTACACGTAGGTGAGGTTTTGAAAGAAAAAAAGCAAAATTTGGTTGTGTGAAATTACATTTCTGCCCCATATTTCTTATTCATGTTCTTTTTTAATTAGAGGGTTAAAGTGATAATCTCATAGAGTTTTGGTTGACAATGAGTGTTTTATTAATTAGTAGATATTAGCATTTCTGAACATATTTTTTTAGAAAATGAGAAGGAGAGAGGGGGAGAGAGAGAGAACATGGGTGGAGTTGAAGGTTTTTGATTTTAGTGTTTTTATTTTATTTTATTTTATTTTTTAAAATATTAGAGGTATTTTAACATCACATGTAGGCACAGTTCTAAAAAACGTTAGACGCTAGTCGGGCGGTGGATAGGGGCCTAGCGGCTAGGCGGATTTATGTATTTTATTATGGAATTATTATTTGCACTCCAAAATTCTCATTCTAGATTTTTTGAATGCCAATAACATTTTACTTTATTATATATTATTATAAAATATGAGCATATTTGTAAAATTTTAGGACTTTTTATATTAGTTTTATAACTCTTACTCAGCCCACATATTTTAATTATTATTGGGCTTTGCTTCTTTTCTTGATCAAGATTAGGTTTGCTTCTCATTTAATAAATAACCTTGTTTCTTTATATAAAAATAATTTTCTTATTCCTGATGATATAGACAAAAAATGACATAGGCGTGGCAAATGGACAGCCATATCTCTCTTCCCACAACTCTTTCCCCACTTTAATTCAGCCCGAGAACCACACAAAATCCCATAAATCTCTCTTTCTTTCTCTCTCTCGTTCTTTTTCCATAAACCTCTAGCAAAGCAACCATGGCTATATTCAGATGCGGACATAGATAAGAGTTTCGATGCAGATGCGAGAGTTAGAGTTGCAGATCTAATGAGAGTTCGAGATGGCAAGAGTTGCAGAGCCTTCAATGCTGGCAAGAGTGGAGATTGTGGAAACTGGGAGAGACGATCGACGACGATGGCCCAAAAATACCTCTTGAAGTAGCAGCGTGCGAGTGCACTGTAGTTGAGGAAGAAGAGACGAAGTGGCTGACGACGAGACTTGGTTTCTGAAATAGGGTAGTTGTAGGGCATGGGAAGTTAGAAGTTAGAAAGTTAGAATAAAGATATGATTTTTTTTTTAATTTCAAAAAAATAAAAATAAAAAAGGCCCAGCTCCACTTAGCATCGCCTAACCCGCCTAGAGCCCAGCCGCTTTTTTATGGCCAATTTGCAAGAAAACGTCTCAGATGGTGACCGCCCAACGCCTAGGCCCTTTTTTAGGCCCTTTTTTAGAACACTGCATGTAGGTGAAGCTTCAATAAAAAAAGTAAAATTTGAACCTATAAAATTACATTATTACCCATCATTTTTTTTGTGTGATAGAAGACTAAGTAGTTTTTTTCACTTCTTTTGGTTGACAAAGAGGGTTTCATTAATTAATAGGGATGATTACACAAATTTAAGGTTGGACAATTTAGTTAGAGCAATGGAGGCATGGTTGGTTCGCTCACTTCCATTTTTTGTTGACCCAGTTGTTCTGTTTGGTTCGATCTCTTGGTGGTGGCGGCGGCCTTGCGATGGAGGCGCGTCATCTGACTTGGGGGTGGCTGCTGGTTTCCTTTTCATTTTTAGGGTTTTTTGTTATTCTGAGTTGGGTCCTTTTAGGCTTTCTATTGTATTTGATTTTTCCTGATGGGCTTATATTTACTATTTAGGTTTTGGGCTGCCTTTTGAGCTATTTTCTCCTTGTATTAGTCTTTTATTTAATGAAAGTAACTTAGTTCGACAAAAAAAAGTACTCTCGTTCTGCAATTTGTATTGCGTTTAAAGAATATGAGAGTAAAAGGATAATATAATAATACAATCCTCTTTTGTTGATAAATATCTCAAATTATTTGAGGGTTCTTTGTATGGTTTAATATACATCATATTTCAACGATCTAACCGTTCATCTTTTAAGTTTTACTTTAAAAATCATCTCTACAAAAATCACTCAAATCTGAAATCATCCATCATTTTTTCAAAGTTTATTATGTGCAAAGAGTATTTCAGCAATCAAACTGATTTATATTCCGACTTCTAGTAGATAGTCTAGACTTTAATTAAAAATGTCACTTTTTCTATTCATGCTCACTCCGATTCCTCCATAACCTAGTTTCTTCTTATTCCGATTTCAAACACATAATTCTTAATTAACTGATCTCCAAGCTCCTCGCAAATCAGAATTATTTCATAATATTTCAAGATAATTGTCCAAAGAAAATGCGAATCTATAGACATAATTGGCCATCAATGTGCTAGTTATGGGCCATGAAGCCCAAATCTGTTTTGAGTTACGCAGAACGAACTGAGCCCAAGGGAGATGCCCGTTTACGTTTCATATCAAGAAATAGCCGAAGATGGTGCTTATATTGCCAAGAGAATTGCGATGTGAACAAATTTCAGTAGTGTTTCGAGTTGTAACTGTACGTACTTCTAAAGAACATCAACTGACACAGCAATACGATAATACGATGTGACGACAATGCTGCAGTTCAACAACGAAATCAAAAAAGAAACCGAATCACATTCATATTCGTATAAATAGACACGGTATATGTCCTCGTTCGAAACCGGAAGGCACATGTTCTTAGAAATGCACACAAGTAGAGTGATATTAAGGGCCGCAACAAACTGAACTAAACCAACTGGTATGGCACAAAACATAGCAATCGTATCATACCTCCATCATCTCTTATACTTTATTCAACTTTCATTTGTTTATTTTTTCGCCGGAGCGGTTCAATCGCCTCTACCACCATTACCATCCATTGAATCCAACCGTTAACCATCACAACACTCACCGCCGCCACATCATCATTGCCACCGCAGTTTGATCCCACTTCTGCCGCCAGCATCACCTAGTAGTAGTATTCATGCTACTAGGTATCTTCGCTTCCTTGTCAAATCTAGATTTTGCTTGTATCACGCCCAAACACTAATGTTGTAAGCCAGTTAATCACCACATAGAATCTGTTCCTCCAGCTTATGACTCGGGTTAAATACGTGCCGAGCCAAATAAACCAACTAGAGAACCCGGCCATAGATATGCCATTACCCGCCTGCAAAAAAATTTGCTACAAAAATTAGTTATCTTAAGCTTAAAGTGCGAGACGAGCGCCTTTGAAGTGGCTTGAAATTCACCTTGCTCTGTCTGAGGTCCACGAGAGCCCTGTATCTCCCAAGAGTCGCCATGCTTCCTAAATGCTTGTACACAAATGGTTCCTTGTATTTATAATCTCTTGCGGCATTCGCATGCCCTCCACCAGCTTCACCAATTTTGTTCAGTAGATTGGCCAAATATTTTCCTTGCCTCTCTGCAACCTTCAAATATTTTAAACAGATATGCATAAAGATTCAGTTGCCCTTTAGCTGCAGACTGTAAAATCTAGAATCACGTTTTAAAAGCAAAGAACTTCAGTGCATTTGCCGGCTGGCTAAACCGTCAGAGTAAATACTACCACTACACAAATTTTATGGACTTTTAAACACATGGGACTCTATGAGAATAGAAAATCGAACAATTCCTAACCTGGGCCAAGGCTGGAAGGGTTGGTTTTCCTGTACTTCCAACAAAACCACTACAGTCTCCAATTGCATACACATCCTGCGCCTCAGGAACGCGCAGCCACTCGTCAACCCCAATCCTGCAATTAGATAAACGGGTCAAAAAAAAATAAGCTAACAGGATATGTCATTCTAAAGCTTACTTAACAATTTGGGTAGTAAAAATAGGGAGCAAGAATGGGAAACATGGACCAAATCATACCTTATGATATGAAAAGATTTAAAGCAGACAAAGACAGATGATATTGAAATGAAAGATTTGTCTTGCAGAGGAGGAAATGGAAAAATATAAACTGAACTTTTGGGGGCAAAAAGTGAAGTAAAATGTACCATAAGGTACCAAAAATTATGAAAACTCATAAGCTTAGATTTGTTAGACGCTCCAGAGTTTGAGAGGAGGAACAAACTCATTCCATTAGAAAAAAAATTAACCATCACCTCCCACCAGAAGATTTTGGAAGTGGCAAGGAGTTCACCAAAGGTGATGGACCAACACCGGTAGACCATACCAAAAGACCATAAGGAACCTCTGTGCCATCATTAAGAATTATTTTCTTATCCTTGACATCCTTAACAATTCCATGGACAAGATGAACTCCTGACTGAGAGAAACAATCAAATGAGCAATGAACAATCCCAGAGATTAGTGGGAATGAATTTTAGCAATCAACAACTGTAGTTTGTGGGAGATAATCTCTGAGAAATCGCTCTTAGTTTTTTAATACTACTGGTGGTGCAACGATTTGAGGTTGCCATTATGTGCATAAGAAGGATTCTCAGAGATGATCTCATTTGACTAATAACAGGCCAACAGGTTCTTTTATGAATAAAATATCTCTTACCTTTGTCAGCTGTTTCGTAACATAGCGCCGCAGCTGATTGTCAAATGATGATAATATCTCATTTGCCTATGAAGACAAAAACGTTACTCAGTTGTCATAGAGAAAATCTACTTCCTCATTACAATAAACAGTTTACAGATTTAAGTTTTTCCATGGACTGCATTTATATCTAATAATTTTGCAAAAGATACGATGTACAGGAGTATTCCAACATGGTTGAAAATTGAATCACAGAGAGAATTTAATGGACAAACCTCAATCAAGGAAACATGAATATAATTTTTCACATGAGCATATCTTTCCTGAACATCTCTCTGAATAAAGTCACTAAGTTCACCGCTGAACTCAACTCCCGTGGGACCACCTCCGACAACAACACAGTGTAGGAGTCTACTTTTCTCATCCTCTGAAACACCTACCTCCAAACCAAAATCAAATGAAATACACAATGAGATCTGATATCATGTGATTGTTGTTCTCAAGTAATTAAATCTAACTGAAGCAGTATACCAGGCACATCCGACAACATCAAGTTTAGGAGCAGCTTCCTACGGATTTCCTGGGCATGAGTGACTTCCCGAAGAAAAATTGCATGTTCTTGTACACTTTGTATGCCAAAAGTGGTTGGCCTTGCTCCCAAAGCAATTACCAACTTATCATACGCAATTTCAAATTTCCATGGCTTCAAGGGTTGAGATCCATCAATCACTGTCTCGCATTTCACCTTCATTTCCCAAAACCAACATTCTTGCAAGTAAGGCAATCTTGAAATCCAAACATTTTGAATATTCTCTCCACCAAAACCAAAAAAAAAACTCGAATCTTTGTAGCACTTCAAATCAAGTAATTAGTTAAAACCTTAAAATTAAGCCACTTTCAGAAAGAAAAAAATATATAAATCAAACTTTTTACCAAATATTAACAACACAGAAGCTAATTAATTAATTCACATTTTTCACTACGGCAAAGCAAAAGTTCAATCAAGTAAGAATTACCCATTGCCAAATTTTTACCCAAAAGATTCAAACTTTTACCCACAAAGTCACTAAACCAGTAAATCTAAAAATACCCACGTCACCATTTACTATCCAAGAACAAAAAAAAAAAAAAAATTGACGTGCCACATGCTGATCGGGATTGAGGCCGATACAATTGGAGAGGAAGAAATACGACCCGGTTTCTCTCGAAATAGCGGGCTGGATCCTGGCAATGGGCTCGGCGACAGAACGGAACTCCAAAGTTCCGACGCAGGTGGAGGCCAGCAACGGTGTAAACACCATGTGGTTCCTCTGCGACACACAAACGATGTCATATTGCACGATGTCATATTGCTCGGTGTCCAGACCTTTCATGAGCCAGCACCCGGCCCAGCCTGAGCCCAGGACCACCACCCGCAGCTTGTCACCGGGCATTGTGGGGCCCAGACCTGAGTAAAAGGTCGGCTGTTGATGGGTTGGAGTCGGAGCCGGAGCTGGAGTCTCATTGGTCGGACTCGAGTGAGCCGGCTCAGTGCTGAAGTGGGAGAGCAGAGTGTAGGAAAACTGGTCAGAAATTCTGGGTCAGGCCGATGATCTGGCGGTGGTGGCTGAGACTTGGATGAGTCTTCTGAACCAAGACATTGCGTTCTGAAGTGTTACGACCTAGATTAGTGGTAGTTAAAGCAGAGAGTGGCCCTGCAGCACAAATTTGTGTAAGCTTGAAGAAGGTGGAGAAAGTTCCAACAATTTGGTGTCGTTTTCTGCAGCTATGATGAATTTGTCGCATATCGTTTTCACGGGGACTTCGTCAGGTAGCAGTTTAGGATCTTGATGAACAGAATGTAGAAAAGTTGATCGAAATGTCAAATCAGTTAGGTATGAGTTAGGCAGTTAAGCATGAGTAAGAGTTTAGGTTTAGAGACAGAGATAAGACAAGATGATTAATCAACATGCCTAAACTTTCACATGAACTTGCCAACACAATCACCAACAAACGTCTAATCAATTGATTGGCAACATCTTCAAACCCAATTGATTGTTGTGTTATAGCATTAAAGGTTATCAGCCTCCCAATATAAGTGACAAATTAAACTAAAATAAAAGACAAAAAAATATTCGGTACAAGTGATATGAGAGGCCAGTGTTTAACTTAACTAAAAGCCGGCATTTTGAGAGACTAGTGTTTATATGTTTATATAAGGTATTTAGTAACAGATATGAGAAAAATTTTGTTGAATCAGAAAAAAGAAGTTACAACTAGTTAAGGAGGGGACATAAAACTTACGTTATGCCTGGGGGGACGCAATTCCTATAGGATGTGGAGAATAGAAATTTGACATTGAGGAGATGCAAGTGGTAAAGATCCCAAAAGACTAAATGAATGATTCTGACCGCATGGAATGCCCTTCCTTGTCAGCACATGCCAATTCCCAGTACCCTGAATTTGACACTATATTTGCAATAGTTGCTGCAGCCAATTCTTTGAGTTCCGGTAAAGTATGCTGGTTTATAAAAAGGATATCTGTAAGAGTGGGAAGTACAGCAGAATCAACGAGGATGATTGCATTGTCATTTAGACATGAAAAGTTGTACAATGCTTAAATGCTTGCTGCTCTTCCTTCTGGCTTAGATAGCATCTCAAACAGTATTTTCAGCACTTTGCCTGGCTGTTTGTGCCGTGCTGCTATTTGTCAAGGTCATACTTCCTACCAAAGAAGCCATTTCAATTTTGGCACCGTCGGAACCTGTTGCCAAAAAAAATTTAGATTCCATACTAACATGCAAAAATAAAATCACAACATACACCCCAATCCGTAGTTTAAAAAAAGGTGGATCCTTCCAGCTCTCCTGTTTTCTTATTCCATTTACTTTGTACTGAAAACTTGCAAAATTGAATTTCCAAATGTAATCCATGACAAGGTAATGATTTTCAGATTGAAAAACAAAAGTTAGTACAAGACAAACCTTCACAAAGTCGAGTAAGCAATGGTTCAAATCTCCCGGCCGCAGCCAAATACTGAACCTTATCCTCCACCTTCTCCATCCGCTTTAGTACCTCAGCCAATTTGGATAAACCAGGATACTCGATGTTTCCCGCCATATTTAAGAGAAGAACCAGTGAGCCTTTCTCTGATGCACTTTTAATGCAACAAGCTTCATCACTAGAGAACTCAAGTAACAGTTTCACAGCATACTCACTCTCTTTCTCTGAGCTCCTGGTAAGACTGTATGGTCAATCTAGTGATACCCTCTTGTAGCATGATTTTCTAAAAAGGTTTGACACATTCTATCAGAAATTAGTCAACATCTGAGACACCCGAAAGGGCCAACTAGAAACAAAAATCAACGTACCATACTGTGGAAAAGAAATGGAAGTTCTACACTATCAAAAGAAACTGCAATTTCAAACTTCAAATTTTCCACACAGAGCAAAAGCTTCAGCATGCAGAGTGTAACTTGATTGAAAAATACAAATAATTCAGCATGAAGAGTATAACTTGACAAAAAACCCAAATAAAACCGTGATAAAGTGATAAACCCACCTTGCTTTCTTCATCCTTGGCCATGCTAAGCAAATCCATTAGAGCTTTGCTCCTCAAATATGTCCCAATACTCTGGGAACTGTTCCTGAGCATCTTAACAACAAGAACAAGAATGCCACCATTCCTAACTCTATACGACAATTCGGATACCCCTCCCAGATGTTATACACATTATCCAGCACTTCCTCCACACAATCCACCACCGGAGGCTCTTTGCTCAGCTGCTTTTCACCACAATCTCAACATTCCTATTGACCCACTCCTCAATAGCTCCGGCCAATCCAATATTCGGCTTCACCTTCAGCTACCCGAGAACTTGACCCGTGACCGGACAAGTCAGGTCACGCCAGTCTTCCAAACACCGCTCGAACCAGTAATTAATGACGGTCCGCTCGTACGTCTGCGACGACTGGAGCACTACCGGGTCCCGCATCACCTCCTTCGTCAGCGGACAGAGAAAGTTCTTAAACGGCTGAATATGAACGTCTTCTTCGAACTCCATTCCCGTCTTTCAAGCGGAGATACTGGGCTGCCGCACGGCCCAGTTGTCGAGAACCCTCTCCAACGACAACAGAATCCGCCGTTCCGACGCCAAATTGTACCATGCGACGTCGTTTTGAGAAGCCTGATCTGCTTGGAGAGCTCCTCGTGATTCTCAGTGTCGATCCCCAGCGCTCGGACTAAGTCCATGGCTATCGCGCTCTCCACTGCTTTGCTGGTCTTCGATCAGAGTGTGATGAACTCGTTCTTGCTTCTCCGTAACCTAAAATCCGATTCAAAATCCCAAATATTCAAAATTCGTATTCAAAGATTCGAATCAAAGATGAACTGAAGTGACGTCACCACTCACTGTGAAGTAAGCTTGCTTCATGCCTCTGGAGAGATCAAGTTGAGGTCCTGAATAGGGCGTCGAGGAGGGCGAGCCAGGCAGAGATGGCGACTGTGCGGTCACGGAGGGAGAGGCAGTTGATGAGGACGGAGATTTTGCCCTTGGTTCTATAGAACGACAGAGTTTCGAGTGCGGAGGCGAGGTCGGCGGAGATGCCCTTGAGGGCGGTGCGGAGGGAGCCGAACGATGACGTGGCGCGGGTCAGGTGGGTGAGTGACAGCTGGAGGCGTTCAGCAAAGCCGGGGAAGCGGCGGGGGAGGTCGAAGGCTGAGTGGCGGTAGTGATCGGCGCAGATGTCAGCGAGCGAGGTGCAGATTGAGTCTAGTGCCGACCAGACGAAGGACGACGATGATGACGTCATTGCAAAAGATTTTTCACCTTCCCCGCCGTACCGCGGTAAGAGAGGAGCAGGCGCCAAAGAGCAAAGAGGGAAGTGTTGGAAGTTATTAACAGTCGTATTAAGTTTTGCTAAACATTGCTTGGTGGCGACGTGTATCAACATCTAATCACGTATTATCACGCAAATTTAAGATTGGACAAATTAGTTAATACGCATATTAAATTAAGCTCAAACCCAAATATTTAAATCACTAAAATCCAGAATATGGCTTTGTGAACTGTGAATGTCACCAATTTTTCAAACCTAAATTTCATGACTTAAGATATATTAATTATTGCGGAAAGATTTTAACCCTATTATTTTTTCAGTAAGGATTTTTTTATGTACCATTGAGTTATATTATCTTAATTTTAGTGAATGCTTAAACCTAAGTTTAATTTATGACAAAATTTTCAAAACTGAACAAATCACGTTAGTCAACCGTTGAACCAACCAAACTTCAATATACACTAATCAATCAAACTTTTATACATACATTAAATTTGTTTTTTATTGTTTGACCATGGAATTTAAATTTCAGTCATTCGATCTTCTTTTCAACCATTGGATTTGACAAAATTAATATTGAAGGATCCCGCAAGGGAACTAATTTCTAGGGAAAACTAATGAAAAGAGGTTTAAAAACTTTGAGTTTTAACGAAAATGACAAAATAAAAGGTAAAGTGAATAGTATCAAGATTGATTTTTTAATATAAAAATATGATTTTTCATTAAAATGAATAGTACCAAAAACTTTTCGTTAAAACTTTATATTCCTAATTTTGTTAGATGGTCGAGACATAATTGACCATCAATGTGCTAGTTATGGGCCAAGAAGCCCAAATGTATTTGAGTTACGCAAGAGGAAATGAGCCCAAATTCTCCAAAGGCCCAAATAATATTATCCCCTACCTACCAGTTGAGTCGATCAAAGAAGGCTGAACAGAACCATCTTCGTCTCCAACTGTCTCTCTACCCACTTTCTGTAGACTGCAGCAATGGACCGAGCACAGCTTGTTCTGCTAGGGCTACCACTCTTCCTCTTCTGCACCGACCTCCTAAACCTCTTTACTCCGCCCCCACCTCCGCCCCACAAGCCTCCTCACCACCACCATCCCCACCTCCAACACCAGCCTCCTCCAGTCGCCAAAGAAACCTTAGACTTACCCTCACAGGTATTTCACTCTGAATTCCTCTTCACTTTCCATAATTTATTGCAATTGATTCCATATTTTCTTCGTATTATAATTTCCCTCTGTGTTTCTTTGGTTTTTATCGGATTTCAGAAACCAAGCGGTTTTGGGGCAATCGGCGTCGGCAGCACGGTCAAAATTAGCTTCTGCACTTCTTGCTCTTACAAGTACTTCTCTTACTTCTTTTGTGATTTATTGAATTGGGTTTTTAATTTTATTTCGAATTGTGATGTGGGATGATAGAAGATCAATTTGAACAGTTATTCAATAGAAATTGAAGTGTTATTGGGGTCCTGGGATTTATCAGTTAAGCCGTAAAATGCTCTTGATTTTATCTGTTAGCTCCCGATTAGTGTTCCGATAAGGATGTGGTTTTCTACTTGTTTTGCTCTGAACATGTTAGAGTGGATCCTTGGGATTGGACTATATTTACTTATCGAAAGAATTGGCATTTGGTAGGGGGAATGCAGTAACAATGACGAAGATGTTGGAGGCCGCTTTTCCTGGAATCCATGTTGATCTTTCGAACTATCCTCCGCCCCTTCCAAAGCGTGTGGTCAGCAAGCTGGTTCCAGTTGCTCAAGTTGGAGTTTTTGGGATTGTAATGGCTGGCGAGCATATTTTTCCGATGTTGGGGTTTGCGACACCTCCTGCTTGGTATTATTCTCTGCGTGCAAATAGATTTGGTACCATTGCATCCACTTTGCTTCTTGGCAATGCATTGCAGTCCTTCCTCCAAGGCACTGGTGCTTTCGAAGTTTACCTCAACGATGAATTGGTGAGCGAACCCTTTTTTCTTTGGCCATATGTTTTCTGGGAGCTAGATTACCATTCCTATTTGCTTAAGTCTACTTCTTTCTCCTTTGGCCATATGATTGAGTGTTAGCTTATGTTCTCATGTATGTTGCAGGTTTTCTCTAAGCTGAAGGAGGGAAGATTTCCGGGCGAGCTTGAACTAAGAGATGCCATTGCGAGTAAGTTGGGTAGTTCAAGAATCACAGACTCAGCGTTATGATCTTAGTCTACTAGCTGGGTTTGGAAAGCCCAAATGCTTGCAGTTGGAGTTTCAAGCTTGCACACTGGCTCGCTTACTTGCTTGGTAGGTTCAAAGGCTTCGAAGTTTTAATAAATTTGTTACCCATCACTGTTATACAGAGTAGAGACACCAATAGAATGTTTTGCTGATAGGTTTTGAACGACAATCTGATTCTGCATGTTATCTGAGATCGGCATCGATTGGGTTAAAACAGATTTTGACTCTATTAAGCATGCTAATATAGTTTCATTTCACGGAATACAGTGCCCGTATCTACTCAAAGTATAATTGTTCCTGGATTTAGTTTTTCATATTGAGTGTATGAGTATGTTTTTTTGTGTACCTGATCATGTACCGGCTCTAGTTACGCTCTGCATACCGGAACTGCCTCGGATGGAAATGGAATTTGAATGTGCATTTCAATTTTCTTGAGTTTATGGAGGTGTTTTGGAAATGTAATGCATGTTTTCATTTGTTCAAAACTTCCAACCCAAGGGAAATGGTGATGCCAGTTTATGCTTCATATCAAGAAATAGCCGAAGATGGTGGTTATATTGCCAATTGAACTGCAATGTGACCAAATTTCAGTAGAGTTTCAAGTTGGAACTTTACGTACTTGTAAAGAACCTCTACTAACACAGCAGGACGATAATACGACGTGACGACAATGCCGCAGTTCAAGAATCCAAAAGGAAACTAAATCACATTAGTATTCATATAAACAGACACAATATATGTCCTAAAAAGTATAAACAGCAAGAACATCTTCTGTAACCCTTTTGTTCGAAACCGGGAGGCATATGTTGAATCGCCACTGCCACCATCAACCATCCATTGAATCCAATCCTTAACCATAACAGCACTCACCGTCGCCGCATCATCATTGCCACAGCAGTTTGGTCTCGCCTCAATGCCGCCAGCATCACCCAGTTGTAGGATTCATGCCAACGGTGGCAGGCACCTAGTTGTGCCAAAATACGGTGGCACCTACGCCAACAAAAAGGTAATCGAGGTGGGAAAGAGAGCCATATTCGGCTTATGCATGCTTACTTATCGAGTAAATTGTAGATATGGTCCTTTAACTTTAACTCAATTGGAGCAATGGTCCCTCAACTAAAAATCTATTACCATTGATTCCTCAACTTTAATTCAACTGGAGAAATAGTTCATTAATTTTAACCCAATTGTAGTAATGATCCTTCCAAAGTAACTCGTTTTGACAAAATTTTTGACGTAGTTGACGAAAATGATCATAATTACACACTTTGACGAGTTGAGAGACCCTAATTGTATAAATGGTCATTCTAACATAACTTATTTTGTACACATTTTTATAAGTTGAGGGACCAATGATAATGCTTTTTTAATTAAGGAACCATTGCTCCAATTTGATTAAAATTGAATAATCATTGCTACAATTTACTCCTTACTTATCTAAACCTTTGCCGTATCCACTACGCTTCTTCCGAGCCGACAATGGTATCAAGAAAATATGGCAAAGACCATGAAGGCTTGCATCATCACTTATTTATTAATATAGCAAAGATCTTGAATACCATTTTTTTTTAATACAACAATTAGGTTACGCCAATTAAAAAAGCAATTAAAATATGTTATATATGAAGCATTACATAAGCCTTTCTGAATCAAGCATTGAGCAATGTATTGGTCCATTAGCTTTAGCCTTTTCGGCCACCTCCGCCGCCGGACTTGACCCTTGAGGAGGCGAAGGCGGAGGGATCATGCCCACGATTTGCAGTTGGGTCGTCGTAGTCGTTTGTCGTCACCCTCAAAGACCTACCCTCCATCTCCATTGCCATTACCACCTCATCATCTATAGTACGGTAACCAAGCACACCAACAAAGAAAAGAAGAAAATCAGCCTCCAGCAATTAATGTTTACTACATTACACCGATAAATCTACACCTTCTTGACGAATACAAGGATTATACAGGAAACATATCCGTAACACAACTTTTTGTAAATAATTTTTTACGCACTTCTTTGTAGGATTCATTTTGTAATGTATTTTAATGATCTAAACTGTCTATTTTAGATCTTTTCTCAAATATCATGTCTACCAAAAACCATCCAAATCTGAAACAATATGACCTTTGGAATAAGCGTAAGTTTTTTTGTAGAACCAAAACCATTTAGTAGGAAAAGTATTTTTCCATCGATAAAATGAATAACATTACACTTTTGGGTATTTATACAAAAGCTGTCACAGCTAACAGAAAAGAAAACTTCCAAACTAACTAATAAGATTCCTTAACCTCTAAGTATTATCTCTTGTAGGTGTAATTACACTTTTATCCTTAATATCCCCCCTTAAACAAAACTATGGAACTCTCAGTTGAAGTTTGTCTCTCAGAAGCAAGAACCTGGGCTTGGATAGAGACTTGATACAAATATCTTGATCATGTGGACAAACAAAATGCACAGATACTTGGTTTGCCATAACCTTTTCACGAATGTAATGATAATCGATTTCAGCATGCTTGGTCCGAGCATGGAAAATAGGATTCTTTGCTAAGGATATGGCAAAGACATTATCACACCATAACTGTAGAGCAAGGCAGAGGATAAGCAATATCAGCAAGCAATTTGCATAGCCAAGTGATTTCAGCAGCTTCATTTGCAAGAGACCGATATTCAGCTTCTGTTGATGATCTGGCAACAGTGGGTTGCTTTTTAGCACTCTAACTAATTAGTGAGTTGCCAAAAAATATACAGTAACCACTAGTGGATCTTTTATCCAAATAATATGCTACCTAATCGGCGTATGAAAATGCTTGAATAGATGGAGCTTTGGAACACTTGGCGAACCATAAACCATGATCAAGGGAACCCTTGAGATATTTGAGGATGTGTTTAAATGCTTGCATATGTGAAACTCTAAGACTGTGCATGAACTGACAAACCAAATTGACTGCAAAACTAAGATTATGTCATGTCCAGGTTAAATATTGAAGAGCTCCAACTAAAGATCGGTATTCAGAAGCATTTTCAAGAAGATGAGATGAGTGATCAAGCTTGGTTGTACTTAGAGGAGTGCTACAAGGTTTAGCCCCTTTCATTTTTTCTTTTGTCAAGAGATCCAAAATGTACTTTGTTTGAGATATGAAGAAACCTGATGATGATCTTTTGACTTCAATGCCAAGAAGGTATTGAAGAGCACTAAGATCCTTAATGGGGAAAAGAGCACTGAGTTGTGTTATAACTTCTTGACAGGCTGCAGGGGATGAAGCAATTACCAATATGTCATCCACATAGACTAGGATGAATACCAAAGTGGGATATCTCTTCACAAATGGAGAATGATTACTTTGAGAACCTGAGAACCCAAGAGAATGCAAAGCATTATGAAGCTTGTCATACCAAGCACGAGGAGCCTGTTTTAAACCATAGAGTGATCCGTGAAGTTGACAAACATGAGTTAGTTTTGATGGATCTTCAAAGCCAGGTGGCTGTTGCATAAACACTGATTCAGTAAGTAAGTGTATCATGTAGGAAGGCATTACTGATATCTAATTGATTTATGAACTAATCATATTGTGCTGCAAGAGTTAGAATAAGTCTAATGGTCATAGGTTTGGCCACTGGACTAAAGGTTTCAGTATAGTCAAGGCTTTCTTATTGGTGAAACCCTTTAGCAACCAAACGGGCTTTATACCTGTCAATAGAGCCGTCTAGTTTCCTTTTGATCCGAAAAACCGACTTACATCCCATAAGATTGTGAGAAGAGGATGAAGGTACAAAAGACCAAGTACCAGTTTTAGAAGAGCATTAAACTTCTTTTGCATTGTTGTGTGCCAATGAGAGTGTTTAGAAGCTTGTAAGTAGGTTGTAGGTACATAATCAACTACAAAATGAGGATGAATAGGGTGCTTAGTTGCAGTTAAGGCTGTGTGTTTGAAAATTCCAGACTTGGATCTTGTCTGCATTGGGTGGATGTTGATATGAGAGGTAGACTGTGAAAAAGTAAGATGTAATGGAATTGCAGAAGCTGATAAGGTTGCAAGATTTGAGGGATTTGATGTGGGTACAGAATTGGATATGGATAGAGGGCTTGATGAGGTTGCAAGATTTGATGGAGCTGATGTGGTTACTGAATCTGATGTAGATACGGTATGATGAGGAAAAATAGTAAAATTGAGGGATGATAGAATGAGAGATTGGTATAATGGGGAGGTAACAGGATTTGATGGTGAAGGGTGCAAGGTATAAAATGGAAAAGTCAACTCATTGAAGATCACATGCCTTGCTTTTAAGATCCAGTTTTGAAGATGTGTACGACTTTAACCAAGGGGAACAACTGTAATCAAAGACCTTGAGTGACTTATAGTCTGGTACTTTCTTGAAAAGAGACTGCTAAAGAGAAGATTTGGAAATAGTTGGTAATCTGTTGATAAGATAAACTAATGTAGCAAAAGCCTTAACCCAATAATAATGAGGCACCTTAGATGCTATCAAAAGAGTCCGAGCAGTCTCAACTATATGCATGTGCTTACGTTTTGTACACCCATTTTGCTTTGAGGTGTGAGGACAAGTAAGCTGATGTTGACTTCCATAGGTAGCTAAGAATTTAGAGAAGGCAATACTAACAAATTCTCCACTAGAATCAGACCTTAGTGCAGTAATTTTTGTACTCAGAGAATTTAACAAGTAATTTCCATTGCATAAAAGTAGAGAGTACATCAGATTTACACTTTAAGGGATAAAACCAACAATATCGTGTATAGTCATCTATGAAAATGACATAATACCTAAAACCATGGTGAGAAACTGTAGGTGATGATCCCCAGACATCCGTATGGATAAGTTCTAAAAGCTTACTTGTAGTACAAGTAGTACTAGAAAAATGAAGTTTAAAACATTTCCCTAGTGGACAATCTGAGCAAAAAGTCTTATTTGAACCATCAAAAATAGAAATACATGATTGAGATGCCAACTTATTTATGATCTTAACAGAATGGTGGTTCAATCTTTGATGCTAGAGATGCCTTGGAGCTTTGACAGATACAGTGAATGCTTGATGAGAAGTAGCAGGAGATGATGCTGAGTGAAAAGGATAGAATCCATGTTGAACTGGACCTTTAAAAAACAGCATCCCCGAAGAAAGATCATCCAGAGTGGAGAATAGGCAAACCTTTGCCATCTCCGATATACACTTGCTCAGGGCCATTGTATGCTTCTGGATTCTGAAGATTTGCATAAGAATTTGTCATATGCGAGCTTGCACCGAAGTCTACAATCCAGGTAGGTGTAGAATTGAAAGTGTTGGCAACCATAATAGAATGAGAAGATTTTCCATTGTAATTTTGATCTATACGATGAGGACAATCACAAGCTTCATGATCTAGTTGACGACAAATCTGACAAGAGATTTTTTGTTGGAAGAGAAATTGTTGTGAGCTCCGCAATTGAATTTTTGAGTGGTGTTTCAAGAATAGCTATTCATGTCATTGTTGAATCTATAGTTTTCACGAGTCTGATAATTGCCACAATTGGTATTCTGATAATTGCATTCCACATTGCGACCTTGATTCTTGAAATTAGGAACATGCTGAGCAACAAAAGCTTGAGGATTAGGGTTTGCAGGCAAAGAAAGAATACCAACAGAAGAATTATACACCTGAAAAGATGCAGCTGAAATGATTTTCTTCCGATTATTGAGTTGAATCTAATTCATCAATAGTCGTGGATCTAATACGAAACTGAATAGCATCCACAAAAGAGTCAAATTTGGAAGGCAATCCATGAAGAGTGACTGAGATTAGTTCTAAATCTTCAACTGGAACACCAGCACTTGCAAGTGCATCTACGATTTCTTTAATTTGCTGGAGATATTGAGCAACAGTTGATTCACCTTTAACAAGACTGCGATGACGAGATCGAAGCTCATGAATGTGAGATTGAGATGTAGTTACAAGTTGCGATTCCAATTTCACCCAAAGTTCTCGAGCAGAAGTCACGCTAATCGTGTAAAGAATTAGAGATTCAGAAAGAGTTGAATTAATCCAGATAAGAATGTTTTGATCATTCTCAAACCAAGTGACATACGCTGGATTGAGAGTTGCAGTCTGATTCCCTAACAAATCAAGAAGAAATTTGGGCGGCGCCGCCATAGTTTCATCAATGAGACTAGTAAGATTGTAACGACGGAAGATCGAAGCAAACAAAGCACTCCATGTCAGGTAATTTGTAGTTGTGAGCTTGATTGGAACCATGGATCCAATATTTTGGATCGTAATGGAAGAAGACATTGCAGAATTAGGGTTGTGATTACATTAGGAAACGGATAAACAGGAGAATCCAATTCTGAAGAAGGAGATGCAGAGGTCACCATAGCTATAGGTGGAAGAAGAAATCACGATCAAGATCAAGAAATCGATCGATTGATTGGAGAAGATGAAGAAGATTAGGCGGTGCAGAGAGAAACAGGAAAATTGAATCGAAGAGGTGTCGTGAGATTATAGGCGGTTGATACCAGATTAGAAAAAGTATCTTTCCATTGATAAAATGAATAACATTACACTTTGGATATTTATACAAAAGCTATCATAGCTAACAGAAAAGAAAACCTCCAAAACTAACCAAGATTCCTTAACCTCTAAGTATTATCTCTTGTAGCTAGGTGTAATTACATTTTTATCCTTAATTACCATTTACTTCACTACTAATGAATGTTTTAATGGTTTTGAATTTGTCTAATTTTTTGCAAAAATAATCAATAAATGATATTTCAAAAAATAAACAATTCAAATCGTTAAAATACATTATAGAATGGGCCCACAAAGTCTCAATTGGTGTGTGAATACTAGTGTCCATAAGCACAACTAGCAAATATACAAATCATTCGTATATAAAAGAGACAAAACATAATATATATATATATATATATATATATATATATATATATATATATTATGGATGCATGAGATGAGAGTATGAATGCCAAACCCATCTGGTGTTGCACACACTTCCACACCCCCCAACCCAATTGATTCCAAAACGCAGGCAACGGATACCAGACGGTGCTGATCAATGAATAATTAATTCCTAGATTTATATTCTTAATAATATTAATTAGTATATATTAAGGTTCATTGTATATATCGTAACGAGACAAAATATACACAGTATTATAAAATTAATTTCCAACATAATAATTTTCCAATTTCAAACTAAGCAACTCTATCGATTTCTGTAGTTTTTACTTTTTACAGAACTCATTGTGTTCCAAGAACAAGATTGGAAAAGGAGAGCAATTCAATGCCTTTGGAGATGATTGTTTCTATGCATCAGTTGAAGGACCGTAAGAGAAAGACTTGCCTGCAACGCGTTTCACATCCCTTGCTCTTCACGTGATCAATGGAGAACGATGCACAGAGAGAGAGGGTATGAAAATCGACTCGTTGGAGGCAAGTTTTACGCGAACAAGTGGTTGAAGAAGATATAGGTAGAGAGAGAAACATATATCCATACCTGAGAATAGAACGGTGTTCTGAGCAGAAGAAATTACAGCGAAGGCAAGCAAGAGACATACGCACAGCCGAGTACCTCCAAATCCCATCTCTCTGGTTGACTCTGATAATCATACACCAGAAGGATGAATGAACCAATATTGCAGTATTTATAGGTTGAATAATGCCAAACCGATATAGAGCTCGTTTGGATGTGCTTTTAAAATGATTAAAAGCATTTTTAGATAAAATGTTTTTTGGTTCCAAAAGCACTTAAAAGTGCTTTCTGCAAGAAGCACTAGTTGAGTCTTCCAGAAAGCATTGTAAGTGTTTTTTTAGAATTTACTTACATTTTTACTAATAATTGGTTCTAAAAATATTTTTACCAAAAACGCTTTAGTAATTTTAAAAGTACATCTAAACGAGCTCATATTTCTTGGTGTAACCGTAACACCACCACATAACGTTACTTAACTTGTAGCAACGTGTGTTTGTTTTATATTAATATATTTTAAAAGTTGTAAGGAGGGTAAAATGATGGACATAAGTGAGCCACGCCCAGAATTCAAAACTCCTCAAAATAACAAAATATATATCTTTATAATATCGTTTATTATATAACACGTAAAATAATATACATACATACATACATACATACATACATACATATATATAACATATGCTTTCAATACCAGTAGGATCATTGTCCAATCCTCTAATCACATCTGTTCATCGTACATCATGCGATCAGAAATCATTATGAATTTTTTTATTTAAAACTAAATATAAATAGTACCTGACAAAAACTAATCACACGATGTACGATAAATAAATGTAATTGAAGGATCTCCAGAATTCTCACAAAAGAGAATTCAGCAAGGATCCTCTCTCCTTTCAATACACACAAAAACTTTGCATGCTAATAATACTACCATATTAAAAGTTGAGTGCATCTGAAGATGCTGACTTTTAAAAGTTAACGGTGTTGATGTCGATCTCCTCCCTTAATTACCAGATAAGGTAGCCAAGCCATTGCCAGACAGAAGCAGGCCGCGGCTTCCTTTTCTCGTTCAAAAGTTGTAATCATGTGTATTATTTTTTTGCCATTAGCTGTTTCACACACTCTACTCTAGTCTGCATGTACAACGTTTGGTGATAGTATAATACTACCGACACAAATATAATTACTGATATCGTTTCAACTTAATAAGTTTGATTCAAATTTAATGAACTAATCTAAGTAAAATATTTTTTCAAAACAATCTCGATGCAACTACAAGTAAACGTACATTTATATTAATGAAATAAATACTTACATTTTCCTCTTATCTTGCTCTATTTGCATTTCTCACTCATTTGTTGCCATGCGAACTCCATTGTTGTTTAAAGAATTAGATTTTCAACACATTAGATATTGAGTTATAACTTTTAAGTAATACTGGAGTTTATGTGGCAACGGTTGAGTGGAAAAGACAAGTAGGGAAATATAAAAGAAGAAGATAGCTAGCATCCATCTTACTAAAGAACTTGAGCATGGCAAAATAGCCTCCCATTTGGCTCTCCCTCTCTTTCACAAACACGAGAAAAATTATCTTACTACCATTGTATTATAAGTTTTTATCACAAATGGTCTCTGAAATTGACCATCACCATCAAGATGGTCATTGAAATTGAAAATCAATTAATGTAGTCTATGAAAATAGGTGTCGCAAATCAATGTGGTAATTCTGTCACAATTCTGTTAAGTGTTGTTGTGGCACATAAATGGACCCTATAAGTCATTTCTTCTTACAAATGGTCCTTGAAATTGACCCGAGACATTAAAATGATCATTGAAATTGACGCACAACATCAAAATGGTCCCTAAAATTAAAAATTCATCAATATAGTCTAGCAAGTGTCTCAAATCTATGTAGTCATTCCGTCACAATTTTGTGAAAAATTATATATGTGCTGATGCGACAGATAAATGGGTCATACAAGTCTAATTAAATTTATAAAAAAAAATTACAAATAGGCTTAATAATTTAATAGTTAAAAAAAAAGTTGTCAACAAAAAAACCCAATCCTGCAATCACCTCCGATCCTAATTCACATTTCTCTATCTCCTTCGCTCTGTATTCTATATAAAAAAAAATCTCAATATACCCATATTTACACACTTTGACACATTTCACTGGATTGAACCTGGATCGAGATCACATTTGGTGACGGCTTCGCCGATTGGCAACAACTTCTAGGACATCACTGTTAACATTTAGGCGATCAACATCCTCTGTCACATCCGGGCCCGGGGCGGATCACTTCTCGGGCCCGCTCCACCACCGTAACACGATATTGTCCGCTTTGGGCTTACCATTCCCTCACGGTTTTGTTTTTGGGAACTCACGAGCAACTTCCCAGTGGGTCACCCATCATGGGATTGCTCTAGCCCCCTTCTCGCTTAACTTCGAAGTTCCTATGGAACCCGAAGCCAGTGAGCTCCCAAATGGCCTCGTGCTAGGTAGAGATGAGAATATACATATAAGGATCACTCCCCTGGGCGATGTGGGATGTCACAATCCACCCCCCTTAGGGGCCCGACGTCCTCGTCGGCACACCACGGCCAGGGTTAGGCTCGGATACCAAATTATCACATCCCGGCCCCGGGCGGATCACTTCCCGGGCCCGCTTCACCACCGTAGCACGATATTGTCCGCTTTGGGCTTACCATTCCCTCACAGTTTTGTTTTTGGGAACTCACGAGCAACTTCCCAGTGGATCGCCCATCATGGGATTGCTCCCAAAAGGCCTCGTGCTAGGTAAGGATGGGAATATACATATAAGGATCACTCCCCTGGGCGACGTGGGATGTCACATCCTCACATTCTTAATATTGGAGAGCTTGTTTGGTGCTTCCCTAGTGGTCAGGTGATGCAAAGAATATGGAGGTCTGCCTTGAGATAATGAGGTTATACCCAAGGTGCGTCTATTGTTGGTTGAAAACTATTTCTTCGCCCCCTCTTAGGCCTTGGTTAAGTCTTGTGCATTTGAGAATTTATGGAAGGGATCTCTATTTGAAGTAGGCCCTACTATAAGAAAAAAAATTTCATTGTGCAAAAATGCATTTAGACAACTATTTTAATTAATTATTAAATACACATCAGCATATAACAAAAAAAATTACAAAATTGTGGCAGAAGGATCATATTGATTTGCAACATCTATTTTCAAGGACTACATTGATCGATTTTCAATCTCAGGGACCATCTTGATAGTGTGGGTCAATTTCAGAGACCATGTTGATGGTGTGGGTTAATTTTACGAACCATTTGTGATAAAAATTAGTAAATCTAATGGAGCCCATTTATGTGTCACATCAGCACTTAACGGAACTTTTAACAAAATTGTGACGAAATGACCATTTTGATTTGCGACACCTATTTTCAAGGACTACATTCATTGATTTTCAATTTCAAAGACCATGTTGATGGTAAGGGTCAATTTCAAGACCATTTGTGGTAAAAACCCTTGTATTATTCTAGTGGCATTGCAGATGGTATAGATAATTGCCATGTATTAAAATACTATATTATCAATAGTTGTTATGTGATGTCCTCAGTTGAAAGAGAGATTCTCTCTCTAAACTCACAAATTCTTCCTACTTTTTAATTAATTCGACCATACAGTAACAATGGGACAATGTCTTATTGAGCCTACAAGATTCATTCGTTCTTTTTTTCTCTGACAAATGGTCAGAACTTCATCTCGGCTCTACGCCTAGCCACATGAGGCCCCTCCATTCACTTTGGATATAATAGATTGTTGTGGGAGTAGGATTCTCTTCCCTTCAAATCCCCTCCCCTTCCCTCATTTCATTTTCCTTTGTCGGTAAGTCAACACAAAAAGTTAACGTGACTTAATAATGACCATTTATGAGAGGATGGGTAGGAAATTTAGAGGGGAAATAATCTTAATCCATTGTTGTGGTACTATTCTGCTCATATGTGCTTTAATTCTCTTTTTTAGGTTTTGACCTTCAAGTACCATTAACGAAAACAGAGAGCAGATACAAAACTAGATTGATGTACAACCTGTAGCCATGTATAGATTGATAGAGAAACTCATTACACGAAGGAGTCTAAATATGCTTGTAATAATCTCCAAATACAAATCGTTACAACATCTAAGTACATCTTAGTGATGCTTAATTACGATCATCGTTTCTTAAAGCCATATTTCTTGCGTTCGTAAAAGAGGTCGGTTTTCGCACTACCTAAATTCACAATCTTTGGACATCCATCCCTATCCTTCTCCTGCTGCGTACACTCTTTGCAATAGTAGGCATCGGAAATTCCAACCCCGCCGCAGATTACACACCGGCCTTGGAAAGATCCGTAGTTGCATTCATCACAAACCCTCACAAGCGTGCAAGGACGGACGTAGGAGTCGCAGACCACACACTTGCCATCACACTTCTCGCAAAGCCGTCCAATGGCGATCCCTGGTTGTTTCCGGCACATAATCAGATCAGGGTGATGTTTGGCCATACCTCACTTTGTAATGATCTGCAGACATCAGACCAACGTTGAATGGGGTTAGTATTTGGACTTGGAATTGATAAAAATAAAGAACATGAACACTAATATATTCTTGTCGTGCAGTCTAATCTAACCGATCATGTTAGCGTATATACGATATATGTTGTGAACTTAACTGAACCGCGATCAAACATATTGTGTTGTAGACTGTCAATAGTTCGTTGGGACAATGCCGAAAGATAGAATAAAAACCATTGCCCAAGCACATAACCATAAATACCGCGAGCTCTATGCAAACAGAACATATTAAATAATACATGAGCATCAATCAAACTTCCACCTAAAGAAACAAATACATGAATTGTAACAAACCAAAACATGATAATTAATAATTCCTGTCACGCAGTCTAATCTAACATAATCAGATCGTGTTGTTAGACTGTCAATTCTTCCATTAATATATCATGACATGAATAAGTTCAATGATCTACCAAGTTGCATTGTCAGACTCACTAACTCATTCGACCAACACCAACATGGTCTAATATAACACAATATAAATATGAAAGACAATCTACCAACCATGTTTCGTTGTCAGTCTGTCAAAAGTTTTTCCCATCAACACCGACTAACCTAACACTCATGACCACGAATACAGGTATTAACGAGAGCGCATTAAACAAACATGAACCATCTATCATCAACTATCAAGCTTCATAACTGATGACAAAAATCAACAAAAAAAAAAAAAAAAAAAAAAAAAAAAAAAAAAAAAAAAAAACTAAAAGAAAGTAGTACACGGACAACGAACAGAAAATTCACCTAAAAATTTCTAAAATCTAATAAGAAACTATGAAGGAAAAACAAAAACCAAAATCAATTGTTTTCCTTGTTATAGGAACCTAATCAAATCAAATAAATTAACCTCACAAAACGAAGATAATGAGCATATATCATACAAGTGTTTGTCACAGGAGGCTAACCTGCGCCGCAGAAGGCAAGTTCAGGTATCCTCTAACTTCTCCGAGATGCAAACTCGCGCCGGGAGTAAAGAACTCGAGCAAAACTAAAGCCGGACGCCGTTCTGCTCTACCTCTGTATAAGGGAAAAGAGAAGCGGTTGATGTTTCAAGAACAATCCAGGCTTTCAAGTCGGTAGACTCGGTACTAAAAGGGGCCCACTATGAATGGTTGTCAAAGGAAAACGATCCTCGCCAGATTTAGTAGTTCGCTACAGGGGCCTATAACATTTTAGGTAACGACAAAAAATAATTATGTTTATGTACTATGATGTAAAATTGATTTTATTAATTTTTTTTCTTCTTTAACAATTAATTATTTAATCCATTAACGGTATAATATTTAAAAATATTGTAAGAAATTTACGGAGTTTCGCGTTTATAATCAAAACCATTCATATTATGAATCATTATGTAAAAATCATTTCTGGAAAGAAAAAAAAAAAAGATAAGATACAGTTAACTTGAAGGAGTCAAATAGAATTCAAACTACTTATTCTATATTACGACATTTAATATAACGATATATTTACATTAAAAAGTAAAAAAATAAATTACTATCGAATTTGCTATTCAAATATATATAAAATATGACAGTAAATTCAACAATCGGGCAAGCAAAGTAAATACCTTGTGTGAATTTTTCTATCCCCAAAGACCTTATAATTTGTTAATCTATACTACTTTTTTATTTTTGACAAACAATGGCGTTAGTTGATTAAATTGTTAGTTGTTAAGAGGAGTGGAGATTGGTGTGATAAATCTGCAACATGGTGCATAAACATGATTACTCTCTATAAAGTTCCATATTCTATATATATCATCTATTAATGAAACTTAACGTTAACCAAAAACCAATAATAATACTATTATAACCTTCCATGCATAATTGAAAGAGAATATTAGGAAAAAAATCATGAGCATTAAAGAAATTTCGCAAGAAAAAAAAAATGTGAGTTTTTTTTTTCTTTTCTCATTCACATGTCATCAAGGCATACGAAGTTCCTAATTCGTAAAAGAATAACGTTAAGCAGACCAAATAATGTGACACCAATCAAATTTGTAATTTAATCTAAGTTGGAATTTTATTAATTATTTTAATAAAAATATATATAGTGTAGGCGCATCACATTATTTAGTGCATGAATTTGGTGTATTAGTACCACCCTTTATTGCTTCCCCTTCTCTCTCTTACCAAAAACACCAAAACCTCTCTCACAAACCACACCCAATCAGCCGCCGCCCCTTGCGCCTGTTTAGTATCGGCGGTAGTACCACTGCCCCTCCTTTTATTCACCCTCCTCTCTTCTCCTCCTATCCCTCCTTCCTAAAAAGCCACCACCTTCCCCTGGTCTGCCCTTAATCATCGTCTCTGGTGACAATTTTATGCGTCGGTAGCATGCATCCTCAGCATTTATCGCAGCTTCTTCGGCATTTATCGTTATTTATTTTTTACTGCTTGTATGTTATTTAGTTTTCCACACTTCCACTCCTCAGACCGTGCCCTTTCAAATCTAAACTTCCATCTCCCCCCACCCTTTCCTTCTACCTCATTTCCTCATGTAATCCATCCCACCCCATCCTTTGCTCCAATCTACAAGCTCCGAACTGAAAATGGATTCCTCCCTCTCTTCCCCTTCCCCAACCGGCATGCCAAAATTCCATCGAGACCAAGTGTTCTTTCATGCATTAGTGTAATTGATGGCTAGACTTGTATGACTAAATTCTGACAATCATAATTTAACCGTTCAAACTCAGATGCATCCAATAGTTTCAACATCTTGGTTAAACATTGAGTAGTAAAAATAGCACATGAGCACAGGCAGAACCATGACTGATTTAGGACTTAGGAGCCACCTTTCCAATCCATCATTTTGTCAATCTCTTTTTTCATAGATTTTGTCTAGGGTCAGATAATGGACCCTAGGACACCTGTCGGCACCAAAATATATAGAAACAACATCCTGGTCCCACTTCCAGAGTAAACAAATGGCCCTTCGTCTCACTATAAAACGGTTACTGTCCCATTCTCTTGGCTGCTCATTTGCTATAAGAATCAGCCTCCTGCCCAACAACAAGACGATAACCTCCATTGTTCTGAGAAAAAAATGGCTTCTGAATCCTACCCTCCTCTGTTCCGTTCACACATAGATTCAACCCAGGCCGCTGATTCGGATGACCAAGTCAACCCAGTTCATGATTTGGAGGATCCGATTCCTCTGGTGGATCTCCAGAGCCTGAAACTTGGGGAGGCATGTGAGTATTGGGGCATTTTTCGTTTGGTCAACCATGGAGTTCCTCCAACCCTTTTGACCCAACTTGAAGAGCATGCCAAAGCGGTTTTTTCCCTGCCGTTTGAATCCAAACAGAGCCTTATCACCAGCCCTCTGTCCTACTTCTGGGGTACCCCTGCCCTTACTCCATCTGGGGCAGCCTTATCAACAAAGGGTACTAGTACCCTCCAGAATATCAATTGGGTTGAAGGACTGAATGTCCCTCTAGCTCAACTCAGTCAATTCCAAACTGACAATCCCACAGTTGCTTCTTTCAGGTACATTTCTTTTCATTCATTGGGCTGTAAAGCATGGTTTGGAAATTTTGACCCCATTCGATTTTGTTTCTAATGTATATACATTGCATTGGTTGGGTGATTGTTTGGTGTAGTAGAAGGTGTAAAGTTGGTGTAAAATGATTATTTACATGTAAAGGTACTACGATATTTTGAAGAAAAATAAGAAAATTGTCTAGATAAAAAAAGATGAGCACTTAGTTTTACCTTTAAGAAAAATGGTCTCGTCTTTTCTTCTTCTAATTGATTTCTCTAATTTTCATTTAAAATATTGTGTTGCCGCTACAATTAAGTAGTCACTTCTCTAGATTATAATGTCACACATATACTAAAGCATATGATAAATTTTTCAAAAAAATATTTCTTTCATCTCACGAGTCTTGTGCTAGTTCTATGAAATCATATAATTAAGAAATTTATTTTAACTGAGAATTACAGTTCGACACACAAACGATAATATTTCTTTACGTTTATACATGGACTTGTTTAACAAAGGGTATAATTTCTCTGTGTCTCAAAAGCCTTGTGCTGGAAGAATATGGGAAACACCTAGCCAGGCTAGCCACAACTATATTTGAAGCTATGGTAAAAAGCCTTGGATTGGATCCAATAGAATCCAAATCCCACTTATCCAATCCCACTGGCCTTGTACGTCTATATCGCTACCCACCACATTGCTCCAACTCTGCATCTGCATCTGCATGGGGCATGGACGTCCACACTGACAGCTCTGTGCTCTCGATACTAAACCAAGATGATGTCGGTGGACTCGAAGTTCTCAAAGACACCGAGTGGTTCAATGTAAACCCAACTCCCAGCACACTAATTGTCAACCTCGGGGACATGATGCAGGTCATATGATTAAGCATAAGTAACTACTTAGGTTTTGCTAAGCTCCGTTGGTTGTGCACGCGTGAGCGATTTATGATCATAAATGAGACGTAAGCTTCATTTTTGGTCAAAATCGCACATGCGCGAAGACGATTGACTGTAGTATGGCTCTTGTTTGTTTGATGAATATTTGTTGACGGAATTTGTGCTTCGGTTTTAGGCGATAAGCGACGACAAATACAAGAGTGTGAAGCACAGAGTGAAGGTGAACAGAAGCAAAGAGAGAATTTCAATCTGCTACTTTGTGTTTCCTGGAGAAGGCAGTGTGATTCGGAGCTCAAACTACAAGCCCTTTACATATGGTGACTTTCAGAAGGAAGTGCAGAAAGATTTAAAGAGTGTTGGGTATAAGGTTGGGCTCGAGAGATTCAGAGCTTAGTGAGGAGGGTTTGTTAATTGATCATGTTAAATGGGCCATAACTGTATGTTTGTAAGCTATGCAGAGAAAAATGTGGGTTCCAAGGAAATCACATTTTTTGTTTAATCTTTTATTTTATTTTTTTCTTTTGTGTTCATTTACTTTGGGCATTTGGGCTTTGTGTTAATGGTCTAATTAACTTAAAGCATCTCCAATAATGAAGTTTAACTTTCTGCTAAAATGGCTGATGAACAGTGTGTAAAAATTAAAATAATTATTCAGTTTAACTTATCATCTCCAATAACATTTTTTTTTATCAATATTTTGTTATTTAAGATAATTTAACTTTTTAATACTTTATTAATTAATAATTCAAATAAATAATTAACCCCAACGATTCTATTGCTTTCTAGAACCACTTTTCTTTGTTTTTTTTTTTTTCCCGTTAAGTTCACTTTCTTTTTTAAAAATGAGTTTTAACGAAAAGTCCACGGTACTGTACTTTAACGAAAAACCACATTTTAACACTAAAAAGTCAATCCTAATACTATTCACTTTATCCTTTATTTTGTCTTTATCATTAAAACTCAAAATTTTCAAGTCCTTTTCATTAGTTTTCCTTTTTTATAACTCAAAGTTTTCAAGCCATTTTCATTAGTTTCATTTTTTGGAAGTTTTAACGAAAAGTTCGCGAGTCCTTTTCATTAGTTTCCTTTTTTGGAAGTTTTAACGAAAAGCTCGCGATACTGTTCATTTTAACGAAAAACCACATTTTTACACTAAAAAGTTAATCCTGATACTATTCACTTTATCCTTTATTTTGTCTTTATTGTTAAAACTCAAAGTTTTCAAATCATTTTCATTAGTTTTCCTTCTTTTTTTTTTTTTTTTTTTTTTTTTTTTTTGTGTTTGTTTCAAGTTCTCTTTCCTTTTCCCTTCTCCCTTTTCTTTGTTTTTTTCCGTTAAGTTCTCTCTTTCCTCATGCTAAATCTAGTGAGAGACTGATCGTCTTGGAAATGAGATTTTGTGATTTTTTTTCGTTAAAACAGCCAAACAACCTTGTTTAGCAAGGCTGTTGGAGATGCTTTTGATGTTTATTATTTAAGATTTTGGTAAAAGTATGATTTTAGTCCATGTAGTTTGGATAAAGTTTCACTTTAGATCATTTAGATCATGCAGTTTGAAGTGTCGCGATTTAAAGTTAATTTGGACACGCTATGAACTTACTTTCAACTCTGCAATTGGCCGTTGTTTACTTTATATGTAATTGTTGGATTTGTTTATTCAATTAAATAAATCACAATATTTAATTAACTCAAATTAGGGTGTTTGATTAAGTAAATATCTCTTAATTTTTTTGTAGTAATTAGAGAAAATCAAAATGAAATATTCTTGTGAATTTTCGGGGCATATCCCTTTTTTTGGTCCCTCTTCAACCATAATATTAAAATGGTTTTCTCTCTCTTTGTTGACAATATAGGGTAACACATCGATCCGAAAACAACTGAGAACATATGTATATAGGCAATCTAACCGACTGGATTAGATACAACTGAATCCTCATCATGATTACTTTTTCACTTTTCACTCGTAGTTCAAGCAAAAGATCATAGGAACGAAACAGTAATCCGAAATTTGTTAATTCTGAGGTATGTCTTATAATGAGTGTTTTTTTTTTTTTTTTTTGTTCTCTTGTGTATTTTTCCAACATTAATTATACTTGATGCATGCCACTCTACTTTCCTTCGTCACTCAATGTTACCACGTTTATGGGCGATCAAATTTTTTTGCGTCTTGTTGATTAAATTTAGTAATGAATTTTCTCATAAGTCCCCTCATTTTGTTGTGTATACATCTCAAAAAATATACATTCGCAAACAAAACAAAATTGAAGATGATAAAATTTTACATATTGTTTAATTGGTCATTGTTCAACAGTGACTTGAAAATTTTCAACAATAAATTCTGGCACTGACACTACCAGATTGTGAGTTATGTGCAATGGGTCTAAAATATAAATGTTCCTATGCTTACAGTGTATTTGCAACCAATTTGTGGCTTAATCCAAATATATTGAGAAAAATTTGGTAGCTTTCCTTAAAACCTTTACTAAAATTATTTAATCTAAATTTCCCAACAGAATTTTTTCATCATAAGATAAATTAAGCATTTCATGCGCTATAGAATGAGGGAACATAGCTTCATCATGCAATTCCTATATTTGCCTTGATGCATGTTTCGCATTTGTTGTACACTCACAAAATTTATTTATTGTGCAACTCTTAGTCCTGTCATATGCATGATCTCCACCGCATGTTCAACATGGAAACATCATGAAACATAAGCGAGTTTGACTACACATCAAAGTTCAATCTTCGTATGACTATAATTGAAATATAAATGCTAAGCGGATTTTCTTAAAATGCGATTTTTTTATGAACTCTTTGGCACCAACAGTTTAACATCAATTCTCATGTCAACATATAAAATCTTGTGTCAAAAGCGTGAAGTGTTACAGAGTCTATGAAAAGTCCCACCTCTGAGGAGAAAATTTTCATTGTAACCGGAACACAAATGGTACATTATGTGTTTTTATATAAGTGATGAGAAATTTTATTTTTTAAGTTATTAATTTTTTAACACACATATCACATCATTTGTATAATGACACGTGATGTACCACTCCGTGTTCCGATCACACTAAAAAATCTATCACTTTTGAAAAAGTATCCTTAGCATTTCTCTATTTGAGAATGGTTAGACTTTGTTTTTTATGTTCACGAAATGAGTTCAAATCTTTTGAACTTATTTTGTATATGGCATCTTTGTAGTCCATTTAATTTTTTGACACATGTTTCAGAATGTAACACCATTTGACTTTGTCAAATGTCTTGAATGTTATATTAAAAATAAAAACAAAAGGTAAACAAAATAAGAAGTCATGACCCAATCCTGAAAACCACCACCGGTCGACAACACCTATGTTGCACAAACAGGGATGCGGCGACACACGACATGGCGATACGGGGACCCAACAAATTTCAAAATATAAGAACACAGATACAGTTAGGATACGACGATTAAAATATAATAAATATTACATATATTAAAAACAATACTTCGAATTCATAATATATCAAATTATTACTCATTTCTCTAAATAAATTAAGCAACAAACTAGGTTCAGGTCGGGGACTCGTTTAGGTTTTGTATTCAATATTTCTAAAATGGCCCCAAATATTTTTTCAATTTACAAAAAGGTCCATGCCTATCTTGATCGTGTCTAAGTCGTGTCCGAAAGGTGTCGATATGTTGAACACTCCGACACTTCAAGTTTTAGAATGTGCGTGCAACCTAGGGTCACAACACCCCCTTTCTCCCTCCATCCAATTCCTTCAAATTGAACTTGTAGGGCGATTTTCCTCTACTAAAGTACATGGACCGAAACGACTCTTATTTTCCTCTACTAAAGTGCATTGACCGGGAGAATCACGCGGGAGATGTGATGGATGGGATCAATTCGTCGGGGGTGGCGGAGGCCCAGGTGGCGGCTGTCGTCAGAGTCGATGCAGCGCCGCAAGACCTAGCGCATACAACCTAACATCCAAACTAGTTTATGGGTTTTGAATTTTTTTTTTTTTGGGAGGGAGAATAATAAATTGGAGAGTACCGAGTACCTCGGCTACTCCTTTTTTATTTTATTATTTTCCCATTTTATTTAGAGATTTTTTTGTTAAGTTAGTCGATAAGTGTCAAGATTATAAGTAAGCTACAGAAGTTACATACGTAAATAGGCGTAGAAGATTTTGGTTAGTTGGTGGACAAGTGTTAAGATGTGAACTTAACACAAGTATAATAAGTTATTTTCAGCTGTATGAGTCAAACATGATACCCATTGATTATAAGAGAAGAAATATATTATTAAACTGCAACGCGCTCAAATCTCCTGCACTCACTTTGTGAGTGACCTTTATCTTAATTAACATGTATTAAATTTATGATAACAAAAATAAAGAATATTTATATCCCAACCGTCCCAAATTGATTTTTATTTATGTGAAAACATTAACTTGCGATTCTCGACCGCAGTAGACTTTGATTTTCATTAAAACATTCTCAGTCAATGCCTCTCCTTTTTTGTTTCCTTTTCCCCTGACCCCCTAATCCGTGCAAGTCAATCCGACGGCCACAGACTCATGGCGAGAATCCCTAACCCATAACTCCCACACCAACGGTCCAAAACTGACGGGCCAACGCCACACCCTTCCGCCGTGCTCCTCACCGCACCTGATCATCCATCTTTTCCGAAATTGATCTGCTAGAGAAGGACCGGTACGAAAGAGATGGAACGACGAAACAAATGGAATGCCGCCACGTCAGAAATTCGTACATACGGAGATGACGTGGAGGAAAATTAAAGCGGGAACAGAGAAATTTATAGTGGTTGCAGTGGCAGAGCATCAGAGTCTCAGTCTCTAGTTCTGAGTCTGTTACTTGGTGCCAAAGCAATACGAGGAGAGAGAGAGAGAGAGAGAGAGAGAGTGATAAGCCCAATAGAGCGAGAGAGAAGGGAGACTCCAATTTCCAGCGAAAATTTTATTTCCAATTTTCCCAAATTTCGAAAACCCAAAAAGCATTCTCTCTCTCTCACTCACTCTCTCAACCATCAGCTCTCTCTCTGGCTCTTCAATGGCGGTCATGGAGCTCGAAGAGCCCAAAAAACGAAAACGCAGGACTCACAATCGACGAAAGCTTCTCGTTGGTGCCCAAGTTGAGGTAATGCCACCATCTTCCAGCCTTTTTGTTTCTGGGTTTTTCAGAAATTCGAGTTTTTGGGCTGTGATTCTCGTCTATTTTGGGGATTTTTTATTTTCTGATTTTTTTTATGGGTCAATTCGAATTTTTTGATAGTTTATGAAGTCAATTAAGCTGATTGTTGAATGTTTTGGACTCGAAGAGGCATGCATGGTGGCCGATTGCACTGGTTTTCTGTAAAATGGGTTTTTTTCTTTATTTGAGTTATTTTTGTTTTTGTGGGGAAGAAGACTGGTAGATGATGTGGTCCAATCTGGGAACCAATGCATTTTCTTAAACGGCTGAGATTGAAAGACTGATTTGGCCTGGTAGAGCATCCAAGTAAAAATTTGGGTGTGTTTTTTGTTTTTTTTTTTTCTATATTTGGTTTTAATTTTAATTTTTTGCTGGTCTTTTTTGGGAAATTTTGTTTTGCCTTTCTATTGATTTGTTTTTTTTTCCTGCTTTTTTATAATTAATTTCTGGGTTCAATGTCAAAGCCTTTTTCTTTTTTTGTATTAGCTTTTGGATTCATGTCAAATTCTCCAAACTGATTGTGGCTACCTTGCCTTTAATGTTACTCTCATTATTATTGAGCATCTATGGCTTCTTTCGGTTTGTTTCGCCATTTATGCAATGTTTGATCTTGATTTCTCAGTAAGGTAATGGAGGTTGACCTCATTCTGTAGTTTGCTTTAATGTTTTCTATTGGGGGTATTCAGTGTAGATGTGGGAAATTGTTCATTAGTAATTTCAGGTTTTGTTTTTTAAAGTAAAAATATCAACTTTTGCAGGTGAGGAGTGTAGAAGCTGGGTTTCAGGGGTCATGGCACCCTGGGATTGTCATTGCATGCAATAAGCAAGGTCATCGTCAAGTTCAATACAAACATCTTCTATGTGACGATGAGTCTGGTAATCTGGTTGATGTTGTGTCTGTTTCACCCATTTTGGATGGCATTGGTTCATTCACTGGGAACGGGAGTAACTATCGCGGGTGTATAAGGCCAACGCCACCTCACATTCAGCCAGGGGAATGGGACCTTCCCTATGGACTCTGTGTGGATGTGTTTCATGAGGACGGTTGGTGGGAAGGTGTCATCTTCGATCATGAAGATGGTTCGGAGGAGAGAAGGATCTTCTTCCCGGATTTGGGTGATGAATTAAATGCTCGGATTGACACTATCCGAATTACTCATGACTGGGATGAGGTTACTGAGAATTGGAAGCGACGCGGTACTTGGGTGTTGCTTGAGTTGCTTGAGAAATATGATAACGAGAGGTACATTGCTGTTTCTGTGAAGCAAATTTGGTATGATGTTCGAGAAAAAAAGGGATTTGAGAATGTCAAGGAGTGGACTTCTCCAATGAGACATCTGTGGGAAGAGTTGGTGTTGGAGGTCATTGATGATAACATAAACATCACAGTTGATGAACTATTAGGTGTTTTAGACAAGTCAGGATGCTTGTCACTAGAAACCCAGGTAGAATTGGAGTCAGCTCATTTTTCCTCTGATGCTAATATGAATCCTAAAGAAAATATGGTTGACTCTTCAGCTATTGTACCTGTCCACAACCCACTGTATAGAGATCTGTTAGTTGGTCATGAAGATACTTTCAAGAATGTAATTAACTGTGTACTGAACTGCAATGCTGAGTTTATTGATGAACAAGATGTAGATGGGGGTTTGTCTATTAATCCAGACTCTGCCTCTGCGCAGCAGGTTCACAAGAAATCTTATATGGCTAAATTGATCTCTGCGGCAGGGGATGACATACCAGATATGAATAGTTTGGAGTGCTCAAATATATTTTTCCAAAATAAAGGAGTGTCTGTTCTACCTCAGGTTTTGTCAGCATTTCCTTCTAATCTTGATGGGAATTCTTGTGTCAATTCTGGTATCAGAAATGGTGGAATTCGTAGTTTTAATTCCAGAAGAAAAAGTACCCTTAATTGGCTACCTTTCGACCCTCAAGCTATATATTGCCCTGACTCTGTTGATGAATATTTGAATAAGCGTTCTAATTTCAAAGTGACAGCTGTTAGGCAGTATCTTCAATATTTGGGGTGGAAAATGGAATTTGCAATTGATAAGGGCAACTACAGATACCGGTACTTGTGTCCTGACAGAGGAGAATACGAGTACTCTCTTTTTCAAGTGTGTAAGAAGTTGAAGAAACCCAAGAGAGATACACTTTCAATCTCTGAAGATGCAACCCAGGGTTTGCATTGTTCAGAAGAACAGACTCTTCTCATTGAACAACCACAAGAGAGTCATCATCCTAGTTATTGTCCTCAGATGTCAGGGTCTTCTTACCACAAAGAATTTATTTACAAACCTGAATATTGCCACGAAGCAGTTGTGGAATATTATAACCATGCAATGGCCAAGGGAACGAAGAAGAAAGTACGAAAAATGGTATCAAAAGCAAAGAAGCACCTCTCAGCTGTTGGGTGGGTGTTCTTGTACGCAAGTAGAAATTCAAAGAACTTGTGCTACAAATCACCCAAAGGAGTGGTGCATTTTACACTTTATAGTGCATGCAAAAGCTGTATGGATGGAGATTTTGTAGAGAGACCTGCTGAATGCATGTATGTCATTGAGGAAGACGAGGGCCAGTCCACTAGAAACAGAATATGCTCTACAGCAAGTAATTTGGTTAATCATGAAGGCTTGGTACCATCGAAAACTGTGTCCAAAAATTGGTCTAGAGATACTGTTAGCATGTCACAGGCAAGTAATCTTGTGGAGATTGGTAATGTGAAAGTTCATGGTAGTAGAAAATGCCCAAAAAAGAGAAAATACGGACCAACAGAGTTAATAGGTGATGAAAAACTAAGATGTCTAAAGGATCAATGTGCCAACCCTCCAAAGTTCAAAAGGAGAAGGGGATCTGGAGCTTTGGATGGGTTAAGGGATGGATTGGGTGGTAGTCAGCCAACTCGTGTGCTCAGGTCAAGCAAACGGGTGCAGGAAGAAACCTCCTCACACAAGAATCCTCGCAATGTCTTATCTTGGTTGATAGACAATAACATGGTTTCTTCAAGGGAAAAAGTAAATTATCGGAGCACAAAGGATAGTCATCCAATGAAACAAGGGAAGATAACTCGTGAGGGGATCAGGTGCAGCTGTTGCACAGAGGTGTATACTCTTAGTTCCTTTGGGCATCACGCTGGCAGTAGTAACCACAGACCTTATGCCAATATTTTCTTGGAAGATGGTAGGTCTCTCTTAGATTGCCAGGTGCAAATTATGCATGAAAGAAGGGAGAGGAACTTCCGAAAACAACCACGTGATAGGATGAAGGGCAATTGGTGCCGAGGTGAGAATGATTACATTTGCACTGTGTGTCACTTTGGTGGTGACCTAATTTTATGTGATCAATGTCCATCATCATTTCACAAAAAATGCCTTGGCTTGAAGGTAGATTGCTTTCCTCGAGTATTTCTAGTACTTTGTGTATTGTTTCGTTTCCTCTTTTTTATCCTTTTGACAAAAATGATTGAGATTCTTGACTTCTTTTCTTGGTCTTAAATGTTTTTGCTTCTGCAGGCTGTTCCAGACGGTGACTGGTTCTGTTCATCTTGCCGTTGTGGAATTTGTGGCCAAAAGAACTTTAAAGAAGAGAAAGAGTCTATTGTGGATGATAATTATGTTCTCACCTGTGGTCAATGCGAGCATAAATGTAGGATGACTGTTGTCTGTTTCATCTGTTATAGAAAATGCATGCCTGTGAACTTCGTGTACATCGTCACATCTTCAAAAAGTTTGTAATTTTAGCGTTCCCCTATTTGTTGTAGATCACAAAGGGTGCCTGAGAAAAAGAGGCGCAGAAGAAAACAAAAGTGATCCAGAAGGAAACTGGTATTGCAGCAAAAACTGTAAAAAGGTATCCCAACATGCCATCAATTTTTTTCAGTCCTCTTTTTGAACTTAGTTGCTTGTTTCCTAGCCTGATTTGCGAAAAATTCAGAAGTATCGCTTTTATCCTTTCTAAATTCAATCAAAATTATTCTAAATAAGCTCAGTCTCACGTTTTTTTGTGTCAGATGTTTTAGGTGAATTATGGATCTTATTTACTCTAACATTCCATCCACGAGCTACTTGCTCTCTCCATGTGATGTTGATTTGACTGTTTCAAATTTTCAGATATCTTTCAACCTAGATGAGCGTTTAGGAAAACAAATTCCAGTGGGTGATGACAATCTATCTTGGTCACTGTTGAAGTTCAACAAGTGTGATACCCATGCTACCGATGAACATGATACTGATGATGCCTTGACGGAGTGTTATAGCAAGCTCAATGTTGCTCTTGATGTGATGCATGAGTGTTTTGTGCCTGTTAAGGAACCTCTTACCAGGAGAGATCTTGTAGAAGATGTCATCTTCAGTAGAGGGTGGGAAATTCTTACTGTCAACGTCACAATTTCTTTTGCTTTCGTGACTTGCTAACATACTGCTAATATTTGAGCTTAGCACATGAGGCATATGTTCACTTTCTAAGGCCAGTTTCTGGAATATTCCAGGTCAGATCTTAATCGCCTGAACTTCCGAGGGTTCTATACTGTGCTTTTGGAGAGAAATGATGAATTAATCACTGCGGCTACTGTAAGGTGAGCTTTAATTAGCTGCTAGTTGAAAATTTTTGAGCTTTGTGGGACAGGTAATTTGTTTCTAAACTGGTAGTTTCTTGATCAAAGGATTTTCGGAGACAAAGTGGCAGAAGTACCTCTTGTTGCTACCAGATTTCAATATCGTCGGCTTGGAATGTGTCGTATATTAATGGATGAGCTTGAAAAGGTAATGTGTTGAATGTTCCTGCGGGTTTCATTTTTGTTGTGTTCCTTCTTGGAAAGTCATTTTCTTAATTTCTCATTATTGCCTCTAAATTCTTTATTCTGTCAGATGCTTCTGGAATTAGGTGTGGAGAGATTGGTTTTGCCCGCCGTACCAAGCGTGCTAAACACATGGACGACATCATTTGGGTTCTCAAAGATGACACCTTCCGAGAGGCTAAAGTTTCTGGATTATACTTTCCTTGATTTTCAGGGTACCATTATGTGTCAGAAACTGTTAAACAAGAATGCTCCAGCTGAAGCAAGGCCATTAAAAAGTATCTTTTATGATCAAATTTTTTTCTTCTTTTTTTTTTTTCCCGAACAAAATGAAATCCATAATTACCAGACTAATTAACTAGCGTCCACATTCTTTTATGGTGTTTCGCAGGAACCGTGCTTGATCTTTACGGTGATATCTGTGGAAGTCGTGATAATACTGACGTTGATATGTCCATTACCGTCTCTGAAGTGTATCAAGCGGAACCAATTGAGGATGGCAGAATTGCGTGCCAAGGAGTAGAGTATGTCTCACCTTCCTACTTTATACTTCGAATATTGAAAAGAAAAATAGAACACGCACGGCATTAATGTTCTATTGTTCTTCAATACTAAAAATCATGACCTAGTATCAGATTCTGGTTGAAGCTGTTTGGATCCATCATACGATCAGTAAATAATATTGGCCAATAACAGAAAGTAAATTGGAAAATCACACTATAGCACGCCAACCGTTAATTTTAGTTTACTTGATCTTCAAGTTACTTGAATAAAAGAGTAAACTATTGACTCTCCTATTTTTCACCAGAAACGCTGCAGGTAAACAAAGTAGACCATGCGCGGGTGAGAGCAATCCAGTATTTTCCTCCTTCGAGGATGCTGACTGCAACAAAGTATCTCGTAAGTACTACAAGCAGTACAAGCGGAGGAGGATATCAACAAAAGGAATCCAAGTTATGCTAAATCACCTCACGCTACATGATCAAAGTAAATGTGGTCAGCTGTGCAGTGTCTAGTATTTAACCGGCCGTAGTTGCATAGAGATGGTACGAGCCCTGAATTTTTGTTTCTGGACGTACAAGGGGAGAGCTTCGGTGTCGGTGTTCATATGTTGGCAGTCCAGTCAACTGACAACTTAGAAGTTAGAAGGGGAAGGTATAACTTGGATAGATACAGGGCTCTTTTTGTCTACTGAACGTTGGATTAGAGATGTATTTATCATCTGTATGTATGCAGCTTGATCATGTTTATAGAATAAGTTCAAGGCTTGCCAAACTAATTTATGTCTGAAGTTCACTCACGTCTCAAGTCATGTACAAAATGAAAGTCTGGAGATAAACTTACGATTGTATTATTGGCACGGGACGTCATGATGGCCGTGAGCTCATGCTATAAAAGTTGCTCTCTCTAGCCCCGCCCCAATAAAACTCAATAAATTGGCTCTAAATCCCAAAATGACTAATTTTAGAAGCAAGTATAAGATCAATGCTCGACAGATCAGCGGAGGATGTATAAGGCTACTAAAGGAAGAAAAACTTTGACAGGGTCATCCGGTCACATCATTCATACTAAATTTTATACAAAAAATTAGCTCCTATGTAGTTTGATTTCACTTGACTCGCACTGATTTGAAAGCTACTCTAATAAGACACCCTAATCGAAAATAACGAATCTGAATCACTGTTACACTCTTACAAATTTTTCTATGAACCACGAACAAGAACGCCACAACTAGGAGAATTTGGTTGTATTGTATGCCTATAATGGCGAAGGCGAGAATTGTCTTTGTCTTTTTTTTGGGTGGGGGGGGGGGGGGTGTGTGTGTGTGGAGGAATTTCAAAGGATAAAATGTTGCTAAAAAATGTAGACAATCAAATCCTAAACATTAAACTAATCATTTTGACGACATGTTTACAAATCCGTAATTGGGTAATACTCTAAATAGCACATCTCAAACACAAACGCAAGTAATGACAACCACGAACTGAAAGAACAAGACCATCAAAAACATAAAAAAACATAAGACAAAATTCATTAGACTGAAAAAGGTACCTAAAGATCAGTGGCGGAACTAGAATTTTTGATGAGGAGGGGCCTCTCATAAAGGTTTTTTTTTTTTTTCAATTTTTTTTAAGCTGATGGTATTTACAAAGCTAATATATATATATATATCAAAATTAAATGTTTAAAACAACATATGCACATATAATATTATGTACTCACTAAAATTATAATTGTCTTGGACGAGTTTTTATATTTTAAAATCGTTTTATTATAACCCCATTGCCTATACTATTAAACTTAATGCGATAAATAAAAACTTTACAAACGATAACTCTCATGTAATATGTAGAATAGAGCAGAAACAATAGAGAAACAAAGAAATTTAAAACTTATTTGTTGAATAGATTTCGAATTTAGGATTATAAAATGTATGATATTTCAAAAAGAAAAGGGAAATTTTTTTTAATTTTCATATTTAAAATTAAATGTTTTCTATTCAAAGAAAGGCGAAATATTGCTTTATTTTAAATGCTATTAATTTCTGTTAAGGAGATGGATAAAATATTAATGCTAATTGGGAGATGGGGTTATGCTTGAAACTTGGAAAGCTGGACTTGAAGCAATACAAAGATGCATAATTCCCTAATATATATATTTGTTTTAGAAAGCCACGATAGGCCCAGGCAATCCCTGGTCCTTCCCTCCGACAGTGAAGCCCTCGGCACCGCTGTGAAGGTAGTGCAACCCTCGCGCTGTATTTTGGGTAGGTTTATAAAACCAATTTAGCTCCGCCATGTCGCTTCCAAATGAAGAAAGTATTTTCCCCTTCACATTTAAAGCAGCTCATTTTGCTTCTTTTTGCTTTTAGACCCGGAAGAAGTTGAAGGATTTTGAACTTTTGGTTTGAATTTGTTTGAGAAATGGGTTGGGACATTTTTGTGGGTTTTGAGTTGTTATGGGTTTAGATGCTTCCAGATGGAGACTTGGGTTAGGCCAATTGGTTACGACATTGTGCCTTCCCTTTGCAGCCTAGTTCGTATTCTCCACTTCTTAAATTACGGTAGTTTAGAATAGTGTCTTGTCAATAGAAGAATTAAAAAAAAAATTGCAAGGAGATGCATTTTGTCCATGTGTAGATGATTTCATATTCATCTATTCTTTGACCTTTTGGAATCACACATTACTAATGCATTTTGTTCATGTGTAGATGATTTCACATTCATCTATTCTCTGACCTTTTGGAATCACACATTATTCTAATGACTTTAATGGCTAAGTGGTTCTATACTAGTAAGTTGTAGATATCTTGCTTTGTCATAATTTGTTGGCTTGTGATTGCAGCTTTCATCTCATGTTTTGGGGATCTCCTCGATTCGATCATTGTTGATGTAGCATCTGAGTGTCATCGAATAGCGAAGTGTTTTGAGTGCATGAATTGCGGTCGGTCTATCATGGATGGGAGGTTTGCTCCTCATTTGGAGAAGTGTGTGGGAAAGGTAATTATCCGTCATATTTTCAAATAGTAGACATTTCCCTAGTTTTTATTTGTGATGTCCTTAAACGACAGACTAATAGATAATGTGATTTGTTGCTCCACTGCAGGGTAGGAAGGCTCACCTTAAGGTGACAAGAAGTACCCCGGCTGCACATACTCATAATTCATGGGGAAACCCTGCTTCCACATACTCAAAATATTCAAGTTCCAGCAGTATAAGCCAGTTATCAAATGGAGCATCGGGTGTTGCTGGTGAGGAGTACTCGAATGGTGCATTGGAAGAGCCATGAAACAGGTTAAGCACCGGTGAGCTCCCCAAGTTACTTGGATGCAATGGATCTTGCATACTTGCTTAGTTCGTGATGTTTGTGGAAAATGAAGCCAAATTTTGAATAGCAGTCTTTTCCGGTATGAAGAAAAGCGCCTTGTATACAACATTCTTGACCATATCTTGAATGATAATTCTAAATCTCTTAAAAGTTGGTTTTGTCTCCAAACTGAATCTAATTGTTTGCTCAATGTAAGCTGTCAAATTATGAATACAAACACAAGAAAATCCCAAATTGAAGAGATTAATTGCCGAATTAAGGAGGTATCGACTACTTACTCATTCTCTATTCCGTTAATGACTCATGTTTAGAGTTTAGAATGAGGAGTGGAATGCGTGTTGCAATACGACATCAAGCTATCAGTCTCCAACCTCAGCTTCTGGTTGAGTAAATATGAAATTGGCTTTTGAGCTGTGGTAATTTTTTTTCTCCGGTAATTCTTACCTTTTTACCTTGAAATATTGTAGTTTTCAAAATTTCATACATTTTAGTTTTTTTTTTTTGTCACAGTCTTGTAAGCTAAAGTAAGAATTGTAGGGCACTTTCATACATAAGTTAGTTCCGTAAGAAACCTCCGTTAACCCGTGACGTTGCACTTACGTGGACAATTACTAGGTGCCACCTATCAATTTGGGCTCACGTGGACTTAAAAAAAAAAAAAAAAATTATAAGTAACTCTTACTTTAATACCTTAAAGTTTCATGAAATTCCGATTTTCATACTTAATATTTTTTCCATCCCACTTTCATACCTAAAGTTTAAATTTTGTGACACTTTCATACTTAATATTTTTTCCATCCCACTTTCATACCTAAAGTTTAAATTTTGTGACACTTTCATACTTCCGTTAGTCTTTTTGTCAAATACTAATTTAATTGATGACATGGTATGCCACTAGACAATGACTATGCAAAAGCATGGCACGGTAGGTCCCGCATAGTCGAGATAAAAGTGTCCCACAATCCTTACTTTTATGTATGAGGTTGTGATGAAAAAAAAACTTAATGTATAAAAGTTTTAAAATCATGATATTTCAAAATACTAAAATGAGAATTAAGTTTTCTCTTTTTTGTTCGAGCTTTAATCCCACATACTCTCCTAAAGCAAAGTTTTAAACGAGGTCACTTTTTCTCAACCACTACAAATTGTACCTTAATTAAGTTCGTTTCTTAATTAAAAAAAAAAATAAAAAAACAACTCTTGTTCATGTGCACTGTACAACTTATGTATCACTAGACGGCATCCCCAATCCAAGTGAGCACATAGAAAGTTTCAAAAGTTGGAATTTCAGGATAGGTAGTAAAGTGAGAATTATTCTTAATTTTTTTAATTTTTTAATGTTCCCATGAGCTATAGATTTTTTTAATTTTTTTAACGTTCACATGGGCTATAGAGTGTAGACACCACGTGATGCATTACTAGAGGTTTTAACAGAAAGATTAATAGGAGAATGAAAATATCTCACAATTTTTATTTTAAGTATGAGACAAAAAAAATTTAATATATAAAGATTTAAAAATGACGACACTTCAAGTTAGTAAAAAGAGAAATATCCTTTTTTCTTTGTTCGGAGTTTAGTCCCACATATTCTCATCGAACAAAGTTTTAACGAGGTCAATCTTTCTTAAGCACCACAACTTGTATCTTAATTAAGTTCGTCTCTTAATAAAAAATAAAATGAAAAACAATTTGTTCTTGTTCATGTGGACTGTACAAGTGACGTGTAACTGGACCCATCCCCATGTGAGGACATAGGAAGTTTCAATAGTTGTTCCCAGATGGCCTTTAAAAGTGAAATCAGAGCATTATTCAAAGTTTTTTTTAGTATATCGATATTTTTTACATTAAACAAAAAAGATGTTCGGTTAATCATATAATAGATATTTTAATTTGATATCAAATTTTTCATTCACGAGATTCGAATCTAAGATCTTTTACTTTCAAGTAACGAGAAATACCATCAGACCGTAGTATTGAATGACAAGAACTATTCAAAGGTTAATCACATGATTATATAATTACAAATTTACAATCTCAAAACAATTGTGAGTTTCACCTGATTTTCCGGTAATATAATTGCAACTCAAAAGAAGAGGTGGGATTGTCACGTGATTTTCCGGTAAACGAAGAGGAGAAGAGGAGAGGAAGTTTCCTATTTATTAATAGTTAATGAAATATTAATAAAAGTTATTGATTAGTGTTTACTTACAGTTACAGCACAATTTCACGTGTTGGTGATTTAATTAGTGAGTGTCATCGACTGACATTGCCACGTGTATCACGTGTCACTCCCTTAGAAAAGATAACGCCTCGTTTTTTGTGAGAAGTAGTAAGAAACAATTAAACAGCGCCTTGCTATTTGGGAAATAGATTAAAAAAATTAATAGGCGCACGATTTGCATCCACTTTAAATTAACGGCCACGATGTTGTGGTCCCATGCTCCCCAAATGATCCGGATCTGGATCCCTGGACAACTTTTGAACCAGAAGACTAATTACAGACTACTGAGCAATCACAAGCTGTTGTCACCCTCCCAGAAAGAGAGCGCCTCGTGTTTCACGTAAAGCACCAGCTGGAAACCATTAAGCAACGCCTCGCCGTTTGTGTAAGTTAAAAAATTTAATTGCCGCACGATTTGCATCTACTTTTAATCAACGGCCACGATGTTGTCGGCTACCAATAAAAAGATGCAGATCTGGATCCATGGGACTACTTTTGAACCAAAAGACTAATTACAGAGCAATCACAAGTTCTTTTATGGTCAACTGACCAATCACAAGTTCATTTTTTGGTCAACTGACCAATCACAAGTTGATTACGAATTGGGATGCATCAATAATTACAATCTCATAAGCATTTTCTTCTACATTGAGCTACTAGCAAACTAAGCAACCAAAGAGAAAAATGGCTGCCGCTTTGATCGGAGAGGCTTTTCTCTCCGCTTCCATCCAGGTGCTGTGTGACAAAATTGCTTCAACCGACTTCAGTGACTTGTTCCGGCAGAAGAAGCTGGATGAACCGCTCCTCATGAAACTGAAGACGACGCTGCTCACCCTTTATGCAGTGCTCAACGATGCAGAAGAGAAGCAAATTTCAAACCCTGCTGTGAGAGACTGGCTGGACGAGCTCAAGCATGCTGTCTTCGACGCGGAGGACCTGCTGGATGAGATCGACACTGAAGCTTTGCGATGCAAGGTGGAAGGTGAAGGTCAAACCGAGAAATTAACCAAAAAGGTGTTGAACTTCTTCTCTCCTTCTCGTAGTAATTTTTATCGAAGCATGAATGTTGAGATACAAGGGTTATTACAAAGGCTGGAGGGCTTTGTGCAACAGAAAGTTGCCCTTGGTCTTACAGAAGTTGTTGGGAGGAAGGTTTCACAAAGAACTCCAACAACTTCCTTGATTCATGAACCTTTTGTATATGGAAGAGACGAAGATAAAGAAAATTTATCAAAAGTCTTGTTCTCTGACGATGCGAGCGAGGATGATGTATCTATCATCACCATTGTTGGTATGGGCGGGGTTGGCAAGACGACCCTTGCTCGAGCCCTTTACAACGATGATAAGGTGAACGAGCACTTTACCCTTAGATCTTGGGCATGTGTTTCAGAAGATTATGATGCTATTAGGGTGACTAAAACTCTTCTCGAGTCGGTCACTTCAAAACCTTGTAACATGACGGATTTGAATTTGCTTCAAGTTGAACTTAGAGAACAACTGAAGGGAAAGAAATTCTTATTTGTGTTGGATGACCTTTGGAATGAGAAATATTTTGATTGGAAGTGCCTCCAAACTCCTTTTACCTCCGGGGCAAGGGGAAGTAAAGTCGTCGTGACAACACGAAGTGAAAATGTCGCATCTCTCATGAAAAATGTGCCCATTCAACACTTGAAGCCTTTGTCGCATGAAGATTGTTGGATGTTACTTTCAAAACATGCGTTTGGAAACGAAAACCACAATGCACATCCAACTTTGGAAGAAATTGGCAAGAAAATTGCACGCAAGTGCAATGGTTTGCCTTTAGCAGCAGAAACACTCGGGGGTCTACTACGTTGCCAGAGAGGCTTCAAGGAATGGAATAAATTGTTAAATAGTAGTCTTTGGGAGCTACCTTATGATAAAAGTGATATCCTTCCAGCCCTACGGTTGAGCTATCATTATCTTCCTGCTCAGTTGAAACGATGCTTTGTGTATTGTTCACTATTTCCAAAAGACTATCAGTTCAAGAAGGAAGATATGGTTCTACTTTGGATGGCAGAAGGTTTAATTCCGCAAGGTTTTAACGGACAAAGAATGGAAGACACGGCTGGAAGTTACTTTGATGAACTAGTATCACGATCACTACTTCAAAAATCAGGGGAGGATGGTTTTACAATGCATGATCTTCTTAACGACTTGGGTCGGTTCATGTCTGGGGGATTTTTTCTCAGGTTGGAAGAGAGGGAATCACAAGAAGTTAAAAGACTTCGTCATTTGTCATATGCTAGGGGAGAATTTGATGCTGCTAAAAAATTTGAGCCATTAAATGGGGCTAAGTGTCTGCGGACCTTCCTACCTATCTCAATAAATTACTGGTTTAAACTTTTCTACGTAAGTAAAAAGTTTCTACATGATTTGTTGCCATCCCTGAAACGTTTACGGGTTTTATCATTGTCCCGTTATCAAAATGTTGCTGAAGTACCTGATTCTGTGGGCAGTCTCATTCACCTGCGCTACCTAGATCTCTCCCGGACGGCAATTGTAAGCTTACCTGGTGCAGTTTGCACTCTCTACAATTTGCAGACGTTACTGCTGTCAGGTTGTCATGCTCTCATTGAACTGCCAGCAGACATGAGAAAATTGATAAATTTACGGACGTTAACGTTGGCAGGTTGCAGCTCCCTTACCAAATTACCAGCAGATATGAGGGAATTGAGTAGTTTGCATTACCTCGATGTCAGTGGAACAAACATAGAAGAGATGCCAGTGGAAATTGGAAGACTAAAAAGTTTGAGAACATTAACTGATTTCGTTGTGGGGAAATATACCGGATCTAGCATTGGAGAATTAAGGGAGTTGCAGCATCTTCAAGGAAGACTTCGTATTTCAAATCTGCAAAATGTAGTTGATTTTGTGGATGCTTTGGAAGCCAATTTGAAGAATAAGAAAGAACTCAATGACTTAGAGTTGGCATGGGTTGATGAGGAAGCCGATGATTCCCAAAAGGAGAGAGATGTGCTTGACAAGCTCCAACCTTCTGCAAATTTGGAGAAACTGACTATCAGATTCTATGGAGGAACCAGCTTCCCAAATTGGTTAGGAAGCTCTAATTCCTTCTCGAACATACAGTTCATGTGTATCAGTGATTGTAAGTATTGTTTGTCCTTGCCAAGTTTTGGGCAGCTGCCCACTCTTAAAGAGCTACGTATCAAAAGGATGAAATTTGTTAAAACGGTTGGTGTTGAATTCTATGGTGATCTTAATGGAGCTTCTGTAATTCAGCCCTTTCGGTCTCTGAAGACGCTGGAGTTTGAGGAGATGCCAGAGTGGGAAGAGTGGGAGAATTGGCGACCGAGTCCAAGTGGAGCTTCTGTACTTCAGCCCTTTCCTTGTCTCCAGAAGATGATGATAAGGAATTGTCCGAAGCTGAGAGGATACTTGCCCAATCGTCTTCCATGCTTGAAAACACTTAGGGTGTCTGGGTGTGAATATCTACATCTGCATGATGAATGGGCCAGTAGTAGTAGTAGTGGTCTTAACATGGACTACTTACAGAATTCATTGGAAATAGATATTGATGGATGCCCAGGTCTGTTACCATTAATAGAGAGAGTAGAGAAGTTGTCCAGACTTGGAATTTCTAATTTTGATGCAATACAGTGCCTGCCCAAAATGAAATATCTTCGACGTTTGACTCTCTTGAATTGCCCAACCGTGTCGTCATTAGAGTTCTTATCTCATGAGATGATGGCCGAATTGACATCACTTGAGGATTTGGAGATCTGGAATAGTTTTCATTCAGTGAGGTCCTTCCCGTTGGGCGTTTTCCCCAAACTTTCAACTCTTCATATCGATGGCTGTGAGAATCTGGAATCCTTTTCTATTGAAGGAGTTGATCAGAACCTAAGCCACCTCAACAACCTGCAAATCTACCGCTGTCCAAATCTGGCGTCTTTCCCGGACGGAGGATTGCCCACCCTCACCGCCCTTGAACGATTGGTATTAATCGATCTTCCAAATCTGGTATCATTTGCCCAAGGGGGTTTGCCTCCCAACCTGCAATATTTTGATGTTACAGGTTGCGACAAAGTGAAGCCTTCAGTGGAGTGGGGATTACAAGGACTTGTCTCCCTTAAACAATTTACAATTGCTGGCGAGATCTGGGCACCGTTGCTCAAGGAACAGCTCCTGCTCCCTACTACTCTTAACCGTCTCCGCATCACTGGACTATCAAGTCTGAAATCGGTGGTGGACGTAAAAGCACTTCGACACCTCGCTTCTCTTCACCGGCTAACCATTGGTGATTGCCCAAGTCTGGAATTCCTGCCACGAGAGGGACTTCAACACCTCACTTCTCTTCAAGATCTAATTATTCGTAATTGCCCAAGTCTGGAATTCCTTCCAGCAGAGGGACTTCTACACCTTACTTCTCTTCAAAAGCTACACATTCGTGGGTGTCCAAAACTCCAATTCCTGCCAGAAAACGGTTTGCCGCGCTCTCTTTCTTGCCTGGAGATCTACAATTGTTCCACCCTGGAGAAAAGGTACGAGGATAAGAAGGGAGAAGATTGGGCCAAGATATCTCACATTCCTTGCATACGGATAAACGACGAAGTGATCATATGAGCTCTGTCTCTCTCATACAAAGTTGTGGCATTTCACTCTCAGGTATTTTGCATCTAATGAACTTCAATAGTTTGAAAAATAAAAGACATAACAGAAATAAGAATCATAGCATATTGATCAAATATTTCTTTGCAGGAAGGAAGACACATTATCGCTACGTCTTTAACATTTTCGGATGGTATGAAGAGGATCAATCCAGCATAGTAAGCATCAAAAGTGCAACATGTATAGGTGCTCTTTCATAACCGAATAATGTATTAACATTTCAGAAATTACAAAATTTTGCAATTTGTTTCTCATCTCTCCCATTTTCTTTGTCAAGTATTGTTTGTCACTTATAGAATATATACTAGTTCGAAAACTCACAATTTTTTGACCAAGAACTTTTGGAATATGTTTATTCCTGGACTTTAGTGAAAAACAGTGCTGTTATATGTTAACGTCTCTGCATCCACATTCTGGTTTCGGATTTCATTCATTTCTTATTGAAAGCATGCATGTTTCGTATATCAAAAATAATAAAAACCATCAATGCTGCTTATTTTGGTCTGCAGAAGCCTACACAAACTTGCATCCACACTTTCCTCCTCCTCCATTGGGCAGGCTGTCTCGTTTTCTTTATTCAGGTACCAGATTGATGCTTGCGTAGATACTTTATGCTCTTGTGGTTCCGATCATATAATCGTAGTTGACAAATGGAAAGATGTGTGCAGATAAATCTTTCGAGGTCTGTTTTCTGATGTTTGCCCAAGTCTGGAATCCCTGCCACGAGAGGGACTTCAACACCTTACTTCTCTTCAATATCTAACTATTTATAGTTGCCCGAGTCTGGAATTCCTTCCAGCAGAGGGACTTCTACACCTCACGTCTCTTCAAAAGCTACTAATTTCTGGGTGTCCAAAACTCCAATTCCTGCCAGAAAACAGTTTGCCGCCATCGCTTTCTTACCTGGAGATCGACTCTTGTTCCACCCTGGAGAAAAGGTATGAGGATAAGACGGGAGAAGATTGGGCCAAGATATCTCACATTCCTTTAATAAAGATAGGCAAACAAGTCATCATATCCGTATGAGCTCTGTCTCTCTCATACAAAGTTGTGCTTTTCGGCATTTCACTCTCAGGTATTTTGCATCTAATTAACTTCAGTAGTTTGAAAAATAAAAGACATAACGGAAATAAGAATCATAGCATATTGATCAATTTTTTCTTTGCAGCAAAGAAGACGCATTATCCCTACATTTTCAACATTTTCAGATGGTATAAAAGACATAACAGAAATAATGTATTAACGTTTCAGAAATTACAAATTTTGCAATTTGTTTCAGAAATAATGTATTAAAACTTTCAACATTTTCTTTCTCAAGTCTTGTTTGCTCTGAATTATTCTCTAGCCTTATCCCTTGCGTCACTTATAGAATATATGGTACTTCGAAAACTCACAATTTTTTGACCAAGAACTTTTGGAATATGTTTTATTCCTGGACTTTAGGGAAAAATGGTGCTGTTATCTGTTAAATTCTCTGCATCCGCATTCAGGTTTCGGATTTCATTCATTTCTTATTGAAAGCATGCATTTTTCTTATATATAAAAAATAGGAATAAAAACCATCAATACTGCTTATTTTGGTCTGCAGAAGCCTATTTTCGACATGGGGGCACAAACTTGCATCCACACTTTCCTCCTCCTCCATTGGCAGGCAGGCTGTCTCGTTTTCTTTATTCAGATACCAGCTTGATGCTTGCGTAGATACTTTATGCTCTTGTGGTTCTGATCATATAATCTTAGCTGACAAATGGAAAGATGTGTGCAGTTAAATCTTTGGAGGTGTGTTTTCTGATGTTTCTTTTCGTTTCTTTCTTTTTATTTATCTCCAACATAAACTCTTTGATGAGAGAGAGAGAGTGAGTGGGGAGGGAGGGGCAGAGAAAAAGAAGAAATGTTTTTGAAAGTTTTGAGAATCAAAGTTGCAGATATATTGATGCATTATTCAACTGTTCTGTATTCTTTTTACCATTTCTCAGTTGCGTGAATCAGTATTAGTTATCAAGACTTGTGTAAAATCAATCCTAAGTATCTGTTAATACAATGTGCCAGGACATGCTCATTTATGGCCCTTGTGGATGCAGCGGTGAGCTAACTGTGGTGTGGAACTGTAAAGTAGAATTACCCTAGGAAACAGATGCTAGCTTGCATTAATTACTGGGCCTGTCTGGCAAGAGTAAACAGCAGTGGCATGCTTTTCTAGTTTTCTTCCGATGTCCTAGTGATCTTCATGCTCGTGCAAGAGATATCATGTAGGTAACCCTTGGACGATGCTTTTATGTTGGTGCGAATGAGTTTCTTTACAAACATTAATGCATAATTTACTTGTATATGTGCTGCACTGACTTATTTGATTTGAATCTGGTGGCTTCATTGCTGCAGAGTCTTTATTGTGGAACTTAAGAGGCAATTGTCTGAGGCAACAGATGTTAGCTCACATCAATTTCCAAAGCATTTTTGGCATGAAGATGATGCACCTCTAAAGGAAGATGATGGAACCCCGGGATGATATATTTCTTTGTCATACGGGCGTGGTTTGAATACGGTGGCCTGCTATCTCATCTTCTTTCAATGCCATTATCATCTTCAAGTTGGTGTATCTACGCTTTTCTTTACAAATGTAAACTGGTAATAGATGTTTAGTTGGATACCGCAGATGAGCTTTAATTTACGTTCTCTCTTACCATGGAACATCTTATGCAGAGGATATGATGCTTCGTTTTAACAAATGTTAACTGAATATATGTTTCAGTTTTGTCCCTCACAATATCCCTGTTTTATTGAGTTTGCATATCATTTAAAAAAAAACAAAAAAATTCATGTTTATATAATTTACAAATCTTATACTTCTTAGAGAGAATTAATTTACGAAGCAACAATAATCGTTTCTATTTAAAACTGTAATAGTTAGTTTTGTTCATTCTTTATCATCAATGATCAATCTGTCCATTGAATTTTACTTTCATCTCTGTATTTTGGAGTTTGTTGAGCTGATATGTAAGTAAAGCAAAAGCATCCGAGATGACGTTCATGTTGAATAGCTATCACAAGATGTAGTAGGAGTGTGAGAAAACAGATGGAGGTAAACCTCTTTGTATCCTTTTCCCCTGCCTCTAATTTCTGGAGGACTCCAAATGTTGTTTTTTCCAGTTGGAACTGCAGTTTATTGTTACTGTATTGCTTATTTTGAATTACAGAAGCCTTACATGGGTGGCACAAACTCGCATCTGTACTTCCCTCCGTCCGCGTTGGCAGGTTGTCTCATTTTCTTTATCCCAGGACCATCTTAAAGCTTGCGTAGATACGTTATATGCTCTTGTAGATCCGGCCATAAATTCACAGCAACAATGGAAAGCCGCACGTAATTAGATCTTCTAGCAGAAGATGTGGAGGTGTGCTTTTTGACGTTTCTCTTCCTTTCGTTATTTTTCTTCATCATCAACATAACGAGAGACAGGGTGGGTGGGGAGGGGTAGCGAACAAGGAAAAAAATGAAAAGTTGTGAGAATCAAACTTCGTACGGTTGAATGTTCTCCATTTTTTTCTTTTTAAAGGCCCTTAAAACTAATAGACACTGTGATCCCTTACACTATCATATAGCTTGCGCACTATCATATAGCTTATACACTATCATATATCTTGCACACTTCCCCATCTTCACCAACTTATTTGCAAGATCACTAATTCTTCTGATTTTAGACTCTTAATCCTAGAGTAAAATATACCATATGACTACTAACTAATTAAACCAACAATTCAATTAATCAATACCAATAATCATATGAATTATTCAACTAATTGAAATGCATCGTTTGGTTAAGGATTTTTCAGAGGAAAAAAAAAAAAAAACAGTGCAGCAGGAAACGGAAACCAGAAAGCAGGCCAAACGACCATAACTTTGATGGGACCAGAAGGGTGGAACCACCGCTCCTAGGCTTAATTTCCAGCGAGGGGAGGGGCGGATGTCCTTCTTGTCTCTCTATAGCTTCGCCAGTGCTAGAGATTGAAAGAATAGAGGGAATGCATGTGAAAGCCGGAGGTGAATTTTTATGCCATTGACCTGTCCTTGGGAAACTGGAAATTTCATCTCAGAAGTGCCTCAGTTGGAAGCTCCACGTAATACCCATTTTCTCTTTAACAAATCCACCTCATTTATCTTCCCCTCATCCAATCCGTACACATAGAACTTCTTTCGTCGAGAGGAGAGAACATATTGTTTTAATCAATTTGGCTAAGTACTGGCATCGACATACTTCCGCAAAATATATCTAGAGATTATAATATCGTCAAAGAGGTCTTAAATGAAATTGCTTTGAACCTAAATTAGAACTAATGAAAATGGGATGAAGATGCCAAAGAGTAAAGAGAAAAAAAAAAAAAAAATCTTAAACGTTAAAGAAATTCTTAATTGGAAAAATAATGAGGAAATAAGAACCTCATTTCTCCTCACTAACACTAACAATATATTTGCACATCACTTTACAAATTACAATATAGAGATAAAGAATGAGCTGCAAATTTTGCACTCTCTCATCAGAAATGTGTCACAAAATAAAATAAAACCTATATAACTTGTTAATTAATTAGAGTGCAAATAAAATATAAAAATTAGAAGAACAAAGTTGTGTAAAAGAGTTGGTTCCAAGTGTCTGGCAGTCCAGGAAGGCACCAATGGCTGCAATCTGCTGAACGGTCAGGATTGGCTCTCTGCTGAGGGCTCAAATCACCACGGTAGATTGATGGGTGCCCATCTTTTCTCAGCTCTGAAAGCATTGTGATGTCGAGCAAAGACGGAGGATTTCTCATGCCCCGGATCACACTGTCCATCACTATCATTTGCTCTGGATAAGTAGTCCCGGGATAAGTTACTCCGCTCACTTTCATTGGTGCTGTTTCTCCATAGCAGTTCTTGGTGGTTGTAGGAATTGCACCCCCATTCCATTCATTTGGGCTGTCAATTTAGCATGTTATTCAACTGTATACCATGGTTACCAAATTACTTAGATTCTCACCTTGGTCATCCCATCGAAAGTCTATTATTTGCGCCTCTAAACTTTGATAGGCAAATGAATCATGCTTCACTGCTGAAAGAAGATCAACAAGTGCTGCTGAAACCTAATCACAAATCGATAAGTGTTCAATAATATATTTTCGAACTCAATTATTTGAACACATGTTCATTTGTGATTAGTTTTCAGCAACACTTACTGCTCTTCTTTCAACAACGAAACATGGTTCAAGGCAAATGACATTTGACAGATTGACCAAAGTGACACAATTGAACTTTTAAGGACAATAGAACTCAAAAACTTAATTCCGGGACCAAGATGAGAATCGGATAATAACTGACGGACAATAACAACAGTTTACTCATCTACAATTTATTCCCCAAACATGCCCTTAAATTTTTTTACGTATTCTGTGCATGAAACGGAAGTCCAATATTAATTTATTCTTCCTACCCCGCAGAGAGTATAATCTTTTTTAAAAATTTAGAGAAATTGAATTCTATGGAGGAAAAGATTTGAGAGAAGTGGTCCATTTTCTCTGGTGAGCCGTACATTAGCAATTTTTGTCTTCTTTAAAAATGGTATGTGTGTACTGTTTTCCACCGACATAGCCAGTGCTCTGAAACATTTGCATTTTCTAAACAAAATAGGTCTATTTACACAAGTTTTAACTTGTGATGGTCATTCCTCCACGTTGTAGTTTCATTCACTCAAATTATAATACATATATCGACTTATAAATATCATACCCGACTACTCATCGTTCGGGAGAAATAAACCTTAAAACTTATCTATGTATAATATGTAAATTAATAACACTACGTGTTAATACAGTTTTTGTAATAAAATATCTTCCTCGGGTTGTTATACCCGACCATTCATGACTAGTGGACCGACCTACATATAGGGTAGAAATCTAGTCAACATTTAGCAACCCAAAAAAATATCTAAAAATACCAGCAAGAGAAATGTTAAGACGACTCTTAAATGTGAAACTCTCTGCTGTCTCATGTTTTTTTCATAATATATTATAATGTTAATACGAGAATTAACATTAAAATGTAACGTGACAAAAAATTCCATTTTAAGAGCATTTCTCGCAATTATTTGGTGCTTGGAGGTAGCAGTGCCTATAGCTAATTCCAATACATAAATTATGAACCATGGAAAATTGAAAAAGTGGAATTTCCACCAAACAATTATGAGCGAGAGAGAGACTGACTCGTAGTGTGTGGGAGAAATAGAGAGGAAGAAAACTCTGGTCTTTGTGGTGTCAATGTTCGAGTCAATCCAATTCGCCCATGTTTTCATCCCCTTCTCCAAAGCAGCCAAACGGTCCATGTCTTGGTAATAAATCCCTCCTGATTCCATGTAATCCCACCTACACGTTTTCAAACACAATGATCTTAATTTCTCGTGTCGAGAATGATTTACATGAAATAAGTACATCATTATTTTGGTATCTAAACTGATTATGTCTTGTTATAATATAAAGTTAAAATGCCTAACAACGCATGATAAGTTTGGAACGCTAAAACTACACATTTTGGTGCATGTCAAAAACATTTTGGACAAACCCATAAAACGTTTTACAACTTTTGGTAAACTTTTTGGTATAGAGATGCAGTTCTACAGCAAGATATAAATGTAAGAAAGCACTAAGTTCTTTAATTGGTCCAAAAAGCCCTTATGCTCCTAAAAGTACTTCTACCCAACTTTACCGAATGCTTTACTCAGAATGTGGACACTAGCATTTTGACCCTAAGGTTACCACTGCACAAAAGTACCAAAAGATAAACAAACACACACGGATTGCTCACCCTTGGAGACCTCCTTTGTGGCTCCACCAATGACCGGTGTTAAACGACAGCACGTCGGCGTTCCGCCACACCTTGCTGTTCTCCGAAATGTCCTCAAGCCTCAGAACTCTCTTCCCTTGATACATTTCTATGTCGACCAGGTACGGAGCTTTGTAAAATTGCAGTGTCAAGCCGTAGTCCTGCATCATAGGAGCAAAACCCAATAAGGTTCTGTTTGGATCGACACAATGCCCTCATTTCCTAGCACATGACTTTTTAGGGACAACGAACATGCTGATGCTATTTTGCTGTCGTCACCAATGGACCCAAAGGGTCCCTCAGAACATCTTGCCTACGTGATTTTTTTGGACTAAATTTTAAAAGGAAAGTGCTTTTCACTCTCATTTTTGTCTACCACACACATTTGTTAATTTTGTCATTGATTTATATAATTTTTTTCAATTTGACGGTCGAAAATTGAAAAGTGTGTGTAAAAAGTATAAACGGATGTGTAAATAGCATTGCATTTTCAAACCATTGTCAAAAAATGCAAAATGAATTTGTTCATTTAATAAATGAGTCTTGCAATTTTTTTGTTCCTACAATAATAATAGTATATGAAAATGTGTTGATGAGCATTTATGTGATATGGGAAGAAAAACTCTCCCACACCATCTCTGTTTTTACAAAAATTATAACGTGTTCCGAATTTTAATTTAAAATTTAGGCAAATTGATTAGGACAATGTGTTCGTCTCTTACACGCAAATTTAAATTTCCTTTCTTTATAAATTAAAGTAGTTTGAAGTCCATCTCATTAGCAATCATTTTTGGCATTGAATTTGAATCCAATTGCTTCAAGAAACAAAAAAACCAAAACCCAGAAAGAATTAAGGGACTCACCAGGAAACTGAATGTTGAGAGTGGATCCCCTTTAACCATTTGAGTCTGGGTTTGCGGATTGGTAGAGTAAATCAGACAAACCAAAGACTCCCATTGGTTCCTGCCAAGTGAATCCCCTACAAACATCACTGTTTTCCCTTTCATTTTGAGCAGAAACTCAGCCCCATTGAACCTACCAACAACAACAAGATACACCAAAAGTCACCAAAACGTTAAAAATAATAATAATAATAATGAAACTGGTTTAAAAACTTAGAGTTTTGAAGATAAAGACAAAATAAAAGGTAAAGTGAATAGTACCCAGATTAAATTTTTTTGTGTAAAAATATGATTTTTCGTTAAAATGAACATTACCGAAAGTTATTCCCAAAAAAAAAAATCCTAAACCCACCTCAAAATCAGAAAACAGCAAAAATCCATTTCATAAAATCACTTTTGAAATGCTTTTGCTTAACCTTGGGAGCTCAGAATCTAAAACCCAACAAAAACCCATGTCTCAAAATCACATTTTGAAAGCAGTTTTGGTTACCTTGGGAGCTCACAATTGAGGGGTCTCCATCTGTACTTGAGGTAATCGGAGTCCGGGCGGCCGTACATTTGGCAGTTGAATTCAGGGTCGATGATTAAAGGGCACTCGGAAGATTGGTACATTGGGTAGGAGTCGTCTTGGACCCAAGTGCCTGCAAACAATGCGCAATTGGATTGGTTGGTTTGGAACATCGGAGCTGTTCTGTGATGGTGGAAGTTGTGGTGGTGGTTCTTCATGCTGTATATTATGGCAGAGTGGGATTGAACAAAAACTAAGCACAAAAGAGCTAAGCATGAAGCAATAGATTGGGAGCACAAAAGAGCCATTGCAGTCTTGCAGAGAAGAGAGATGATTGGGTAATGAAGAAAAGCAAAAGCTGAAAAGAAGAGAGTACCGGAGTAATGTAAATTTGAGAACAAAAGTTGATATCTTGATTCTGCAAATGCAATTGGGTCTTTTATATAAAAATGGAGGGGGATTTTGGATTTGTTGCGTGCATGTGGGAAATTTTTTCCATCTGTTTGTAATACAAGTGCTACATTACGTGTTGTTAAATAAGAGGTGAAAAATGTTATTTTTTACGTTATTACTTTTTTAATACAAGAATCTTACCACTTGTATAAAAAAACGCGATATACTATTTCGTATTTCGATCACATTAAAATATCACTTGTGAAGGGCCGAGATGGGTTCATACTCACACGTGAGTTATAAAATTGAGAGGGGGATTGGTGATGGTGAATGTGTGAGATTATGATTTGGACCCCCTCCCTCAAGCCTGGAAGCTGAACCGACACTTCTTGCTTTCATATTGGAATGCAAAAAAAGTGGTTTTGTCCACAAATCATCGTGGGGTCTTGTTGAATATGGTGTTTTTACGAGAGAATTCTATAATGTATTGGTGTATGAAAAATATTATTGTATTGAATTGCTGGATTGTATGGTTAAATTTTGTTAGTTTCAATCTAACCGTTCAAACATCAGTAAATCTCATACACCAATGTATTAACATACATTATTGAAATTAACGGATAGATGTATCTTGAAGAAATTTGTACAAATTAATTTGTGAATGTAATTCGCTTAAAAGTCGCCATATACATTGACGTACGGTAGAAATGCAATGTATGCATGTGTGAATCAGAGGAAAAAAACGGTGTGTGAATGCATATTTTGTCTAAGAGTATGGATTGAGTTGGTATATGCGTATACATTGCTCCTAATCTTCAATGTAGAATTACAGAGTTGATAATGTCACTTTAAAACAGTCAAATTGTGCAATTTATCCCTCCAAACTATGATTCATTTTTTGAAGAATAATATTTGGCTACTTAAAAGGATGTGTATAGTTCCCACTAAAAAATATTCATTGTTGATTCATAGAACTTTGTGCTTATGATCAGAACCGTTCATATTATAAATCACTCTATAAAGATCATATCTGCCAAAAATCAATTAAACTAAGGTTGTTTAGTTATCAAACTTTATAAAAACATATGAACATAATTAGTAAAAATATTACGAATTGTCTACGTATTTGTTATAATAGATTGACTAAACGACATTAGTTTTAATTCCTTTTTTTTTTTTTAGATATGATCTTTACAAAGTGCCTCATAATATGAACGATTTTGATTATAAGCACAAAATTATGTGCCTCGAACACGAAGAATTTTGAGTAGAGTTCTTACTCATCCTTTAGTGACTAAGTATTGTTCTTGTTTAAAAGCTAGGCTTTGTATTGACTATATTAAAGAGAATCGAGGTATAAAAATAAAGATGAATGTGAACAATGAAAAAATGAATGCACGTAAGTCATTGATATGGATTAAAAATGATCTTAAAGGGGTTGAGAGCTCTTTCAGAGTCCATGTAAAATATGAATATATGAATCTACCACTGTTAATAATGTTATACTCTCTTTAATTTTAATGAAATCGATGCACCAAACGATTTATAATTCGTACAATAATTACTCAAATAGTAGAGATTTCATGAAGTTCAATTTGGGAGCAACTGGCCAAGGTTGTGTGCTGCGGGAGGCAGGCAATGTGGGATGATGTAATCTCAACTTGGTGCCCATGGGGGCCTCTCGGTGTGCTACTATGTTATCTCCCATCAATTGTACGCTGGGAATTGAGTGCTATTAGGCGCCTCAAAGTTTGGTTGGATTTTTTATATCTCCCATCTATTGTAAAATGGGAATTAAGATTCTCTCTGGATTTTTGTATCTGGAGCTGATGGATTTCAAAATTTGGATTGTTCAAGAGAGAGAAATTTAGGCCGTTCAAGGGCTTGATTTTGTGTGAGGTAGGCCGGTTGGATGGGTTAATGAGAGCCACAGTATTTGAATTGAATAGTCTGTATTTTAATGTTAGACGGCTTCAAACACAGATTCGAAGAAGGATTCGTAAAAAGGAGGCAGAGAGGAAAAAAAATCTAGGTGTGCACCTTTTTATGAAAGAGGGCAAACTTCCATTTGGAAAGCAAAATGTGCCTTGCTTTACTTAACAACATATACATAGAACACCATTCTTCAGTCTTGTAATTTATACTTTGCTTTATGGAAAGCAAAGGTACGAGCCTCGTGCAACATCACCATCCAAATTATCACCTTCATGCTCATGAATTCGGGCTTATCAATTATGACAAAAACTTTTAGGTAAAATTTGAGACCCTCTTTGGCTTTTCCTCAATCAAAGTTCTTACAATTAAGTAAAGATAATTGCTATTAGCGTTATGAAAAGATAAATGAATTTCACACATTTATTTTTTTCTTTATGCACGTTTTTATATTTTATTTCCTAGCTTTGGAATTGAACTGATTAATGACAAAGTAAAGAAAGATGTGTACAAGGAGGAAAAAAGCGTGTGTACAAAACTACTTTCTTATAATAAAAAAAAAGTCGGAAGAGATTTGAAATTCAAGTGATTAAACATATTTATCTCTGGACCCATGTGTCCAGCTCCACTCTCCCTCAATATCTAATAAAAAAATGGGAAAAAAATTACAATCGAAGGAGTGCTCGACGACTATGGACTTGTTTGGATGTGTGTTTTTAAAATGACGGAAAACGTTTTTGGGTTCCAAAATAATTGAAGTGCTTTCTGCAAGAAGCACCAATTATGTGCTTCTTCCAGGAAGCACTTTAAGTGCTTTTCCAGGATTTACTTGTATTTTTACTAAGGATTTGTTCCAAAAACATTTTTACCAAGAGCGTTTTTAGTTATTTTAAAAGCACATCCAAATGAGTTCTATTTTAGAATAGTAACGACTTTTCAATGTCACCCTCGCCTAAGTACGCATTTAGTAGGAAGATGATCTGGTCCGGATCTCTCCCATCATACGTCCAAGATCAAGTGATCCAAATCGTTGAATTTTGATCTAACGGCTATCATTATTATAATTTTTAGAGGAGATTCCTATTTGTAACCGTTTGATCAAATTTCAATGGCCCGAATCCCTTAATCTTGGGCCTTTGATTGGAGAGATCCGGATCGGATCCTCTTCCCTTTTAGTAGACGATCGATGTCCTTTCGTGGCACCTGCATGGAAAATCTTTTTTATTTTAATGGAAACGAAAATTCTGGTGGTTGTTTTGTAGGTTTACTCACCATGAAGTTATTTAAACTTTCGAGGCTTAGTCTTAAGGAGATTTTAACGAAAAGCTCCTGGTACTGTTCATTTTAACGAAAAATCATATTTTTACACTAAAAAGTCAATCCTGGTTCTTTTCACTTTACCCTTTATTTTGTTCTTATCGTTAAAACTCTAAGTTTTCAAACTCTTTTCATTAGTTTTCTTTATTTTAAATAGATTTTCCTTTAGATTTTTTCAGGCATAGTTATCCAACGAGAAAAGAGGCCTTGGAATCTTGCCTTTTATTGAAGTGAGGTTTTCTTGTAGGAGGTATTTGACGGCACAAGTTTAGTTTCCACAGCTCAACAAGCAAGAATTGGTTCCTTTCATCTCTCCATTATTTTTCAAATTCTTAATTTTCATAAATATTCTTAGATTTTGTATGCTTTCATTTTAATATATGAACATGAAATAAAATAAACCGTAAACAATGATGTGTTACATTGATTCAGCGGTCATGTATAATCCGTAGCTGGTAATGACATGAGGAAATCTTTCGGAATAGTCTATTTTATTTGCTAAGTAACGAGTTTAAGGAGCCGGATGGGTCAAGTATGGCTTCTAAAACCATGCGATAATCGGCTTTTTAGTAGCATCTATCCCTCCCGGCCTACTGCTGTCAATGATCCGCTTCCTAGAGAATGTTCTTGTTTCCGAACATATACATGGGAATAAGAGCAAGCGGTAAGTGAGGCAATTCCTTCCGGTAGTGGATGCGGGAAGGAAATCTGTTCCGTTTACGTAGTGCATGATTCGGTTTTGTAGACGACTTATAACAAAATGGTTAATAATATTCAATTATGGACTGATCTAAGTCACTATTTATGAAGAAATTATTTATTTATATATTTTTGAGAAATAAATTTGCATTTATCTCCATATCTATTATTTATGATCTCAAAGAATGTGATACAGATGATTGTTGCATTGCATGTGTGAACTTAGCTGTGAATGTTTACGCATGGCCAGTATATATTTTAATGTTTATACAGGAAGTTGCAAAGTTTGTCTGCTGCTGCATGGCCAGCCAGCTTACCAGAATTCAAAATTTTCACCTTCATATCAATCAAACGGAAACGACGAACATAAATAAACAAAAGTGTATAAAAAAAATGTGTGTGATTATATATTCTCCTATATATAACTTAACATCGTACGCCTACTAAATTGACTTTGCGGCGGAAAACTACGCTATACCCACTGATGAAGACATTTGGTTGGGAGTTTGCAGATCGACAATATTTCCCACACTTAGAAGATCACGGTTCAGTTTGGCAAAAATAAACCATCACGGTTCAAAACTTCGCGTTCACTTTTGGGATTTTTTTTAATTATTTTTTATTGTGATGGTTGCACACCATTATGTGGTGGATTAATCACGTGTTATAATATTGTTGAACGACAATGTTGATGTTTTGAATATAAGTGAATAAGTATACTTATAATCTTATACTACCTGAGTTCTTGTAAAATTTCTAAGCTCATAAAAACAACAATGTGGCTGTAGTTTAGTGGTACGAATTCGACATGTGAAGAAATTTTTCAGCGTACTGAAATTACGGCAGGATACATCAAGTGTCAATACAATTAGTTGGAAATTGAAAAATCTCTCTGCATTAAGGCCGTGGAGATCGAATCCCAGCAGCCATATTCTTTTTGTTCATTTTTGACAGATTATTGTTCACTTTTCAAGATTGGGCTTTCAAATTCTAATTGTAGCCGACTAGTTTAGCAGCTAAAGCCCATCATTCCAGTCCAATTGCGTCAAAATCTACTTTTGCTCTTAATCGGGCTTTATAATAAATGCCTATATGCCCCAGAACAACCCGTTCTATTGTCACCAATAATCGAATGCAAGTAATCAGGATGTTCCGAAATTCTCCCCTGCACATTGTGTTTCACAAGCGAACCGTTGACATTTATTCAAATCTCAGTCCTTGCTTTTTGTGTTTTGATGCCAAGGGAGCATCACTCTCTGAATGTATATCTGACGCATCCTTATTTATTTATGACATTTGGATTGAATGAATCAAGTGACAAAAATAAATGTATAAACGCAAGGAGAAAAACAGTTTGGAGATATTATTTTCCAATTTGTAATACTTTATGCAAACAAATTATTGGCCTAGAATTAACCAGTTTTTGGATCACTAAACCTCTTCAATTTCCACCAAAAATGTTTAATGGATGGATGAAGAGAGACAACAGCAACCGGAAGGAAGAACAAAAAACACCATAACCTATGCAGGATCATCGTCTTATTATTCAAAGTGAAAGACAAAGAGGACTGAAAGCAAAAGGAAAATACAGAGAGGTTCTAACCTCAAAAACATCTCCACAGCAACATTAGACAACACACTAGAACATGTTGCATTTAGAAAACTACCACATATGACCACACAAACATGTTTATAACCCACACTACGGATCCCCCGTTACATTTTTTTACATCAAAAGGCGTTGCAAAGTGCCTTAATTCTTGATTACTACAATACCCTTCTTAAAAATTCAGGGTTCAGGTCCTCGTTCTGGGGCGTTACTAGCTGTGGATTGCGAGCCCCACGGTGCTCGCTTTCATCTGAGGTACATTGTCGATGATCTCTGGAATGCCGCTAGTCACCGGTGCACCCTGCTTGTCATAAGCTTGTTGGTGCACTTCAAGTATAGCCCTACCAGACGGGTCAAGATTTTTGGACCATTCGGCATCCCATGCCACAGCTGTGGCTGTGCTGCAGGCCACACTCGGTCCTCCAGGCACCGTGTTCCTGGCTGAGTTCTGCAACACCGGATTATAAGTATATCGAGTTAGGTCTATATGTTATCAACATAAACAATAAAATCGCCGATGAACACCAGGTCTTGTGGTATTAAGTCTCATGGACAAGAGTTTGTTAGGTTGTTGATGAAAAGAATAAACGTAAAGAATAAAATCATATTCGGTAGATTACCTGTGGGAAGAACCTCTCGAAAATCATTCGATAGTAGTAGGCTTCCTTTGTATGAGGAGTGTTGTGAGGGAAGATGCGTTCAGCATTCAGCATCATCTTATCAGTGACCTGAAAGTATAAGTTGAGCATTGATCACCAGCCGAGTCAATCTAATAACGTTTTCAAGATTGATAGTTTATACCAAAACAAATGAAAAGAGAATTGTAAAAACGGATTGAATAAAGTTTACATGGAGTTCCGCATGGGCTTTCAGGCCATCAATCCAACTGTAGCCGACCCCATCACTGAACTGCTCTTTTTGCCTATACAGAATGTGCTGCAGGCATTGAACAAGGTTTGTTAGTTTACGATTTTATGTGACGGATGTCAACTTATCGGCAATACTTGCTACTAAAGATCGAAATAAGAGGCATATATACCTTTGGCAGATAAGGTTTCTCCTCATCATCGAACGCCTTACGGAGGACCCATTTCTCAATTCTTCCTTGGTCCTTTTTGATCTGCAAGTCAATATAGCAAAGGGGAAAGTATTAAATTTTGTAAGTAGAATTCCGTTGTAAATCAAAAGAACTCCCAATATTTTAGATTTTTATGTCGTACCATTTTAAACTCGGGATCAATATCCATTGCAACATTAATGAAATCTTTGTCCAGGAATGGGACTCGAGCTTCTAATCCCCAAGCAGATGTTGATTTGTTTGCCCTGAGGCAATCATACATGTGCAATGCCTTAATCTGCATCCAACAAAAAGAACAATTCCAGGGTTATCTCCTTCCATTTCACCCTCTACGATACCAAACCTATCTTCGATGTTAATAAACAAATAATCCAGCACCTTTCTGCAAGTTTCGCGGTGAAACTCTTCCTTGTTGGGTGCCTTGTGGAAGTACAAGTATCCACCGAAAATCTCATCGGATCCCTCTCCAGAAATCACCATCTTGACCCCCAATGACTTGATCTTACGTGACATGAGAAACATAGGAGTACTAGCTCGGATAGTGGTAACATCATATGTTTCAATGTGGTAGATAACATCCTCGATAGCATCAATCCCATCCTATCACATCAGAAAGGCAAATAGTTTACAATTTGGCTCCGATAAAGAGAGGATCAAACTCTTTAGTTTTTACATGTTTTTCGTATTGATACCTGAACAGTAAAGTGGAACTCTTGGTGAACGGTCCCCAAATAGTCTGCAACTTCTTTTGCAGCCTTCAGATCGGGCGAGCCCTGCTCAACATACGGAGAGACTTGTTTAGGAATCTATAAGTTCTCATGAGATATATCGTAAATCTTTGTTAAAATATTATGGAACTCTCACCTCGAGTCCAACACAGAAGGAATGGAGCTGCGCTCCCCATTGCTTGGCCGCCTTCGTGCCTGCCAAGTGACGAGCAGTGATAGAGGCGACCAAAGATGAATCCAGACCCCCAGAGAGAAGAACTCCGAAAGGCACATCAGTCATGAGCCTCTTGATCACAGCCTGCAGGTATCACGCTCAGCACATGAGCTATAGTTCCAAATAAATTCCGACATGTAAGCAAAAATTAAAGTAACTCAAGTAAATCGATGGAAACAAATTAATTATAAAGTGATGAATTTTTACAGTTTCAAAGGCGCGCCTCAGAACAAGCGGATCATATGGCGCTGATGGAATGGTCTCCGAGAACCAAGTAGGGTTGTACCACCTCTTAAGTGCACCTTCTTTGCTCGAGTACAGATGACCGGGTGGAAAGCTCTCAAAGTGTTCGCAGTCATCATTCAACCCTTTCAGTTCCGATGATATCCAAACCGAGCCTGGATTAAAAAAAAAAAAAGAAAAAAAAAAAGAAAAAAAAAAGAAAAAAAAAAAAAGAAAGAAAGAACATACAAGTTGATGTCAAAACTGAAGGAATAACTGCAGAGAAAAACAGGACAACCTAAAAGATGTTACCATCAAGACTCCAGCCGATATAGAGGGAAGTGATTCCGACAGCATCACGAGCAACGATGAAGCTGTTGTCGCGGGTATCCAGCAGCACAAACGAAAACATGCCGTCCAGCATATCCACGAAATTCTCCCCATACTCTTCATACTACTCAAACAAAATTAAGAACAAAAGAATTAAAACACTGGTAATTTTGTTCAAACGTCCAGCGACCGAAGTTAACAAAAACATGGTCAGGTGACATACAAGATGGGCAATGACATCACAATCACTGCCGGTTCGGAACTTATGATTCGGCAGACGGCTCCTCAGTTCTTCATGGTTGTAAATCTCTCCATTAACCTAATGATTTTTAAAACAAACATTGTATCAGTGATGAAAAATCGGAAAATTCATCCATTTTTTCAAATATTCAATAAATTAAAAGAAAAACTAATGAAAGTTATATGAAACTTTGAGTTTTAACAATAAAGACAAAATAAAAGGTAAAGTAAATAGTATTATAATTGACTTTTTAATGTAAAAATATGATTTTTCATTAAAATAAACAACTCTCTAAATTAAACCCCATATAATAAAAAATTATATGAGATGACCCTACCGTGACAACAATTGATTTGTCCTCATTGTAGAGAGGTTGATCACCAGAAGCAGGGTCAATAATGGCCAGCCTCTGATGAGCCAAGAAACAATCTCCATGCTGGTATAGACCGCTCCAATCAGGTCCACGGTGCTTCAATCTATCAAACCAAAAAATAATAATAATAATAATTAATCAATAATTACACAAAATAAGCCTTTGCTCTTTCAATTGCTGTTCATTTTCTTGGGTCTTGTATTCCAATAAACATGGACCCCACAACCTAATAATTTTTCAATATGACCGGTACACAGGATAATGTTATTATACAAATAATAAAATATGTATGCTAAAAAATTAATAACTTAAAAAATAAAATTTCTCACAATTCCTATTAAAAAACTTAATGTACCACTTGTAATCCCGTCGTAACTAAAATTTTTTCTCATACATGAAAGGTAATAAGAATTGTGGGACCAAACCCAATTACAATATTTATGACCAAATTATTGTGATACTTGTTGAAAAAAATTAAAGAGCGTGAAACGAAGAGGTTCCCGTGCTACTTCTCGTTTTTGTAATGCAATTTAAAGGTCAACACATCTTGGCTCCGAATGAAACCCGGTTGAATCGCGCAACCGTTAAATCATGTGTCATAATTACCATATGTAAAAATCTAGATCCATTCAAGTACTAATTAACTAAATACAAAAATTTGGAGGCGCTAATCTCCTTTTTAACTTGTTAACTTTGTAGTATAACATGTTGTGTCTTTCATAAGAACTATTTGTTAAAAATCTAAACGCATGCAAGGGTTTGTAACTCAGGTGCTCAACAATATTTACCGACAACTTGAATAGAAAATTAATGAACAAATAATCGTATATCAAGCTAATTACACACTAATATACAGAAAAGTTTAAAGTTTAAAGTTTAAAGTTAAAACACGCATAAATGTGTGATTTCTTGAGATACGTTTACCATTGCATCCAAATATATGTAAATTTTTCACGTCTTGGGTTCAAATTCCCGTCGATCACCCCAAACACCGGTTTTATGGAAAATAAAAAGAATCTGGAGGCATGCAAGTGGTACTTAACTTAATTCAACCAAATAATTAAGAATTATAACCTTAAAAAACACCAAAAAAACAAAAAAAAAACCATAAAAATTTGAAAGAAGTTAGGAAATTGCCTGCGAGAAAGCTCAAGAACTCGGACCCTCTTGGCCTGAGAGTCATCAGAGCAACCAAGAACGGCAAGAATTCCACACATTTTGACTGATTAATTCAAACAAGAGAGAGAGAAAAAGAGAGAGAGAGAGAGAGAGAAACAAAAGCTAAGGATGTGTTTGTCTTTTAGATGAAACCGATGAAATTGGAATCAAGAGAAACGGTGGCAGGGGCAGAGGAACCAAGGAGGCAACAACACGTACGAGATTTTTCCTGCGGTGTTCCAAAACACGTCACAGAAAATAAGGATATTTCGGATGTTGTGTGGTTTGGAGGGGTATGTTCTTCCGCGTCTCGGGCTGCGTTTTATAGGGAAACTCCCGGCTTTGGTGGGACCCGACCAAAGCACCTAAGCGGCGACGTTTCTATCCATTTTTCGGGGTTGTCTTCAAGTGCTTACCGTCCTCCACTAGCTCGTATTGTACACCCCCGGACCCACCGGCGACATCTTCTCTCTGATGGGCACGTGGTGAATCTTGGTTCGCCGTTTGTCCGTTATATATTTATTTTTTTATTTTTAACTTTTTAGTCTCCGATTTTCATGGTGAGGTTTATCCACTTACTTTCTCTTTGACGTCAGCTTTTTAACCTTTACGTTTTAGCACAAGTCAACATCAATGAACTGCCTCACTTCAACCGTCCACGTGTCAATTACTAGGATACTGGACCCTTCTACCTTTGCTGATGTGTCTTTGACTGGTGAGTTTTGGTTTTGGAGCATCAATTATTTAAGGGTAATGTTATTTATATTATATTTTTGTATTATATTTTTACATCATTTTAGATGGTATTTAGGGCTGGTTTGGTATTGCTGTACTTTGAAAAAAAGCTACTTCTGCTGTGCTGTGAGAATAAGCAGCTGTGAAATAAAGCAGCAGAGTGTTTGGTAAACTTTTTTGTAAAAGTGCTTTTGAAAAAAAAAAACAGTATTAGAGTGTTTGGTAAACTTTTATGTAAAACAGATGTGAAAAAAAGCCGGTTTTTCAAAGCTAGGTTTTGCAGCTTCTTGTTTTTGGCTTTTTTTCATCCAAAACTGTGAAAAAAAGCTAAAGCTGAGTGTTTACCAAACACAAAAACAGCTCCCAGCTTTTTTTGATAGCAGCTTTTTTCAGAATCACCTCAGTACCAAACCAGGTCTTAATGTAGACAATCACATTATTTGAATAATCAAAATTTTAAATTTAATTTATTATTTAATAAAGTAATAATTAAGAAAAACTATTTAATTAAATTATCATTATGGTATACAATTAGTTTTCTCCTTTTTTTTTTTCCTTTGGTTTTACAAATTTTTCAAATGATGTGGCTATCCATATCAGGAAAAAAATTTAGTTGTGATGAGAATACAAATGGTATACCACTTGTTTTAATAGTAATGGTGGAAAATTTTATTTTTTAATTTATTAACTTTTTAGCATGCATATCTCATCATTTATATAATGACACGTGATGTATCATTCCGTATATCGATTACACTGAAAAATCTCTTCCACATCAAGTGTCACCTAAAATAGTATATAAATGTAATATAAAAATATAATATGAATAGCATTACTCATTATTTATTTATTTAGTTTTATAAATGGCTCTGTGGGGACCCACTCAGAAGGAGGGAGCATGTAGAATATCCAACGGCTTATCCGTTTTCACACGCCTTCACTGTCATGCCATGTAGATCATGATTCATGAATATGAACTATAATGTGGTTTTGGTTATAAGTGTTTTTAAAATGACTGAAAGTATTTTCTGTAAAGATGTTTTTAAAATCAATGTTTAATGAAAATTTAAGTGGATTTTAGAAAATCACTTCAAATGTTTTTTATAAGAAGTACATATCGGGCGTTACTTTCAAAAAGCACTTACAATGTTTGTGAAATTCAAAATCAATCTTTAAAAACGGCTTTCATTTATTTTAAAAATATTTTTAAACAAGTCATTAGTGTTATGTGCTTCTTCTAAAACATTTTTACTAAAAACACTTCCAAACATTCTGAAGACACTTTCAAGCAGCTCTAAAAGTAACAAGGTATTAATTTTTTTCGGGACCACGACTTTGACATTAACATGAACCAGAAATTAATTTTGGTACTAATAATTGACTAAACAGAAAATTACTGCTAAACGTAATTTTTTTTTAGGAGAACATACTGCTAAACGTAATTAAGCTAAACGGAAAAGATGTTTTACAATCAAGTGTACCATGTGAGAAGAAGAGAGTGATAATAAAGAAACAAAGTTAATTTTGGATAGACTCATCGGTGGCAAATTTGTAAGGATATGCAATTAGCTAGTTCCATGATTAGCAAAGATATTATGAGCAATTAGTGTGGTTCCTACCAATTCACCATGCATGGGGACCTAGGGTTTCTTTATTCCTTTCAATCGACATGCACACAATGGATGGGACTGGAAACTAATCCCCACTTCAACAAGTTTGGCAAATAGCCATTTTTACACCTATTACTAACCAATAATTAAGAGATAATTAACCAGATATGAGCAAACTATTTATTCGGAAACCGATAGATAATTAGACTAATCAACAAAAACCATCACGTGGTGTCCCAATGTTTGTGAAAAATTTCAAACTCGTATTTCACACATGGTCAATGGGAGGCTGAATCACACGATCAATAGGAGGCTGAAATGCCTATTTGAGTCTTCTCTGCCCTAAAAATGTAGAATGTCATAACCTCGCTATCAACTAGGACTTTGAAAAGCGACGAGATAAATCTATGAAAATTAAGATATAATATGATGGCCTAAGTTTTAATTGGCGTGAGATTGATAAATCATATATTCAACAATCTCTTCATCTCTATGTAAGGGTAACATATGATATAATTTGTTTTCTTGGTGATACTAGCCCACTGACGAAAAAAATTACAAGATATAATGCAACTTAATCTATGTTGTTTTAATAAGGTTTTCGTCTATTCACCACTAAACTTGTAAGCCATCAAACTTGAAAAAAAAAATGAAGAGCATGGTAGGCGGAATGTAAGTGATTCATGGATCACATTTTTCACTCAAATTTTATTTTTCCAATTTACTCGAATGCATTTAAATAAATTATAATAAATAGCATCAAAAGAAAAAATAATTATTTCAAATCCTGTGTTTTCTTCCTTAAAGTACAAATTAAAAAAAATTACACAAAACAAAACGAAAACGGTACATAATGCGTTCACATGTCATGTTTGCATGCATATGCATGGGTATATAAGACTGAAAAAAGTTGAGGTTCCATCATAAATACAATCGGCAAGGAGTAATCCAATTACTTAGAAGCTCATCCAAGGTCCATCCTCCATTGATGTGTGGCTCATTTTCAACACGCTCTCTCATATGTGGCGAATTTTCAAGCCTAGCACATGAACAAAACAAATAAGATGACATGGCATGTGGCCGTTGAACATTTCATGCGTGAGATAACTTACTTTGATACCAATTGATTATAAACATATGTAAAATACTATTAATGTGAGACTAATTCTCAACAAAGGCACATAACTGATAAGTGATAACCTGTAGCACATATGTGAACATCCGTTTCTTTGAAACTTCAATTTTCTCTTTCTTTCCCAACAAAAATAAAATAAAATATCCTTCTAAGAGGGTTTATTTGATCCGAATAAACGGCTACATGCATTCCTTAAAATTCAAAAAATATATATAACGACATGAATTGAGCCATCATTGCTTAGGTGGAGTGGGGGCCTTCTGTACCTGCTAACACCTCATGTCTAGGTTACTACTTGAACCAAGCCATTCACTAACAAGTGATTATATTAATTAATTGGCTCGAATTTTTGTTTGAACATAAATTAATCAAACATTGGTCCCCCTTTATATCGGTTTAAGCTCTTACAAATAATGTTTACAGGTTGGAGACTGAGTAACCTTTAATTTTCCAAGTTATTAACTAACAACGTTGTTACAATATTAAAGTAAAAAACTTCTTCTAATAAAGGAGAGATTAAGTATTATGAGGCTAATTTTATTAAAGGAAATGATAAATACACAGATTCGAGCATCTCCAATGAAGATATCAAAAGATAAATATCAAATGTTAATTTGATGGCTGACGTGGTAATATTAGATTTTTTTTTTCCCAACCGATATTTTTTTTTGTTATAAATGATATTTGTGTGACCTATTTTAAAAAGAAATCAATTAAAATAAATTTTCGAGATCTATAATTGGTGCATTAGTGGGACCCACATAATAAAATAATTAAAATTTATTTGACATCACATTTTCTCATATGTCAAATTTAACACATGAAAACTCATATGTCTAGGATTGACATATTGGTTGGAATCTGCTCGTACCTTCAAATTTGATTACATGACATTTCACTTAGGATTTGATATCTCATTTGGAGATGTTCTAATCATGTTCTTGTTTTGTTTGATTTATTCATTCTAATAGTTAGCAATAAATATGGATGGTTGAGAATTGAGAGGCTAAACAAATATACATAAATCAGTTCCCTTTTTGTTAAAAAAAAAAAAATACAAACAAACAAACAAAAAAGGTTTAGGGGGAGGGGCCCAATATTACAGGTCTCTTTAAGGACTTACAAAGATGTCTTAGAGCATATCCAATAGGTATGTCATTTTTTTCCATCAAATTCTTAATTGATGACTAATATGGCATTTTGAAGCATGATGTCAAATTTATTTATATTTCAATTGTTATGTTAGTTATTATTTTACTAGCACTTTAAAATAAAATAAACAATAAAATCATTTTTAAAGCTTTATCTTGTAGTATATTATGGGCCCCATGAATTCAAAAAATAATAAAGTAGAAATGAAGGCAACATCAAAATTGACACCTAAGGCCTGGTTGCCATTCCAGGTCAGCTAAAAGACTGTTCAGTTGGAGCAATATTTGCTGTCAAAAGTGATTAGTTGCCATTCCACCTAAGATTTTGGATCTCCTTTGGAGATGGTTTTAGCCCTTTTTTTTTGTTTTTACAGATTACCACTAAGAGGAATTGCTAACAATGGAACTTGAACCGAGACGTTGATCTAGCAAAGAGAACGATCCTTACTAACTCAACCAAATATGTTGGTGTAAATCAGTTCCCTTTTACTAATCGAACAAAACCCTAGATAGAATTTCATGTTCCACAAGTATAGAAGTAAAATGAAAATTAACTTCTATTTTAATTTAAAAAGAATCCTAATCATCAAATTCAATATTTCTAACTTTAGAGTAGAAGAAAAGAAAGGTTTAAAGCTGTTTTTTTTAGTACATCGATATTTTTACATTAAAAAAAGAGGGAATTTGACTAAGCTACACAATGGGCAACCTAATTTTGTATCGAATTTGTCATCTACAAGATTCGAACCTGAGACATCTCACTTCTAAGTGAAGACGAATATCATCATATCGTAGTACTAAATGACAAGGTTAAAACTGTTAAGTACGTAGCTTTTCGCAAGAGATGGTGTCTGGCTTTTGGATTAATGGATAAGCCATGCTTTTCAACTTCGGCTCATTTCAGGTCCAACAGGTATTGGTGCCCCTTGATCAGCTTTCACCATCTGGTTGCTTGCCTTTAGAGAATACTAAAGAGTTAACCTCTTCTGCATATATAATAATTAATAAACGGCTTCGGTTTTTCATTTCTTCGAATTTCGTCACTCGCTAACTTTTTGAAACACATGTACCTCCTTCATCATGCTTGTATGTATATTTTTTTTTTCTCTAGTTGGCAGTTTTTTTGTCAAAGCCCTAGTTGGCAGTTGAATATTTTCAGAATATACGTTTTGGTTGAAAATGACTTAGAATAAATGCCGATTTCAGTGCACCTTAAATACTGTTACGTGGTACTATTATCACGACGTCAATAGTAAAACTGTTATACTAAGCATATAGTCCATGTGTCCTTCTGTTAGATGTAGTTAATATCTGTCTCCACAAGAACCGTCAATAAATAAACCATTCGAATCATAAATCATTTAATCGTCCAAATAAATTAAATAAATAGATGATTCATCATAAATATGCTACTTGGAACTAACACTAATTCTTGTTTCATGCATTTGAATGGATAGCAATCTCCAATGTGAACGAATTTTTGTAAGTAATACTCAAATGAAGATTAAAAAAAAAAAAAATTTGAACAGTTCCAATTGTAAAATTTAGAGGAAAAAGATATGTCATTATTGCAAGAGGCGCTGTGCATTCTCCCTGTGTGGATGCAATTATTATCTTTTATTTATTAGTATACTTTAAAAGTTAAACATATCAGTCATGTCGTCCCCTCATGATCATATTATAACATGTAAAATAATAACAAGTAAACTAAATACACACTAAAACCAATAATATGGTCATATATATATATATATATATATATATTATCCATACATTTCGTGCATTCATCAACCAATAATTCTCAAAAGGGTTGGGATAAGGTTTGATAAATGGTGGTTGCACATGGGGATAATGCATAATGCTCTTTGACGAATCAAAGAATATATGTTTGCACCATATGGTTTGTTGCATGTACGTACAATTTAAAACGTGTAAACAATATGTTGCATGAACTTTGTTGATATTGTATTGGTAATGTTGTCGTTTTCTTTTAGTATTGTTGTTGTTATGACGATTATTGGTGTTAATAATACTTAACATCATCGAAGCTCTATAATAATATATGTACCACATCAAAACCTCACGATCACCATGACTACATCGATAACGCACCAAATCTAGGTCGCTGGATTTTTCTTTAATTTGGTGATCTTAGGGTTTGCTGTTTTACCCTTTTATCTGTGTTTTCTTCTACATAATTGTGTTGTCATATTTTGCAATCACACCCCAATTAAATTGCACTAGCTAGAGGATCTTTAGAATAGCTGATGTAAAAGACTGGTCAGGTAATGATGGCAAAACAAACAAACACATTTTCCGAACTTGTATTGCATGCAGCTGAAGGAATATATTGACAGAACACCATATGAGTCTTAATATGTAGTCCTAGTTCATACTACACGGCCGGACAATTGTACTGCATGCAAGCATGCTGCTGACATAGCATATATAATTGGAACTCTGCAAGCATGCAAGCATCCAGTTCACCTGAATCCTATTGACGAGAGATGTAAAAATCGTTCTCTGTAGGCATAGAAATTTCTATAGGTTGTACGATAAGATAAGTTTAGAAACATAAGTTAAACGGTATATTATTTCATGTGTTATAATAAAATGAATGGTGTCATCGTGTTACGGTATAATAATAACACTACATAGCCGAATTTGAGATGCACCAAAAATTGCTCAGTAGATAGATATGCCTAAAATCAAATTGAACGGGGAAAAGGGAAGGGGAAAAAAGGAAAGGATGATGAACAAGAAAATGGTAGCAGATAAATCTTGACGAGGATCACAGTCATCTGCTAGATAGGGTATAATAGGCCTTATCCTGTTCTTAGTTGTAGACAAAAAACGAAAGGACATATGGCACCTGTTAATTCAAAGAACCATATGGATAATAAGGTCAAATTCTAAACATATAAACGGTGTCACGGTCTTCCTCTGTTCGAATCACAATTCGTTAGGCAGGAGATTTATCACATGCAAAACGTCTTGATATTAGTTGGAGTGAGGTTGAGATATTTAAATTCTTCTTTTCTCAAAGATACGATTGATGTGAGATATTTCAACATCATCTTCCTATCTTTCTTCAAGGCAGTCTCTCAAATTTAAAAATGGAGAGCTCAATGCTATCAGGTTATAGGCACATTTGGAATTGCTTTTAAAATAACTGAAAGTGCTTTTGGTGAAAGTGTTTTTATATTCCAGAAGCACTTGAAGTGATTCCTGAATGAAGCACAAATTATATGCTTTTTATAGAAAGCAATGCAAGTGCTCTTGCAGAATTCACTTGTATTTTTACAAAAAATTGGCTCCAAAAGCACTCTTACAAAAAAGAAAAAAATCAATTATTTTAAAAACACGTCCAAACGAATCTATAATAATTTGAATGAATTTGCTACACTATATCAACATATGTTACTTAATTATGATCTGTAAATTTTCTTATTGTGAGCCATAGCATGAGGCTGAGTAAGATGTTAATAATTTATATAGTGATGGGCAAGGATCACTGGTGCTTGTAGAGTTGTACGGTTTTGTGGGGAAAAGCCAGGATGGAAAAAAAAATAGGCCAGTGATATGACCACGACTGTCCATCTCTCCAATTATTCACACTTATCTTTCTGAAAGCTGCATGCAGTTATCTATATTAATTAATAAAATATTCATTATCATTTAAAATTTTATGAAATTATCAGTTTAATCTTTTAATTAAAACAGAATAAGAAATACGGGGTAGAAATGTAATTTCATACAACTAAATTTTGTTTCTTTTTTCAAAGCTCTATCTACATATATTCTTAACATATCTCTAATTATAAAAAGAAATAAAGAATAAATAAATAAATAAAGAAAAAAAAAAAAAAACTTCTCACCCCACGTTCTCTATCACTCTATTCCTCTCTTCTTTTATTTCAAAAACAAAAATAAAATTCTCTCACACTTGTGTGCCCGTATGCTAGTATAGAGTCAGATAAGAGTCAAGTATACGACCACGTTCTATGCCAGGTTCGTGGAGAAACTAGAGGTAGGACCGAGAGTGTTTTCCTTCCTTAATACGATGCCAAATGCTTCACAGACTATGAAGCTAAGCTAGCTACAGCCTACCATAAATTACAATTGATTGAAGACAATGTGATAGGTTGTCTAACAGCCTCTTAGTTGCAGCTAACATCAAATTAGAAATAACTTTTGTTCGTATCCATAACATGTGATGAGGCATATTCTTTGTCCTTCCACTTTCCATACACTCTCATCTTCTTCCTGTTTATACGGTCAAGGTTAAGTCACGTCAACATTTTATATTAATTTTTTTTATATAGATAAAAAGACAAAATAATAGTAATATAAAATGTTGACGTTGTTTAACCGTGACCGCACAAACAAGAAGGGATGAGAATGTACGGGAAGTGAGAGGGCAAAGAATCTGCCTCCCTATAAATTTACGCCTTATAACATGCGTTATTATAAATTTACGCATAATAACATGTGAAGTTCTAGATTTATTCTAAGATGTAAATTTTTTGAAAGGGGATGTGCTAATTAAATCTTTGATTAGATAGTTTTATACTCTTAGTTTTATGGTAGTGATCTACACCTATAATTGATTCCAAACTGACGTACAGATTCTGCTAGCTTATCGTTTGTAAACAAAGAACAATAAAATCTTCTTAATTTCTTATTAAGTACTTTAATTGACTCTTTATATAATTAAGAAATTGCAGCGAAGAATATTCATGCAATTGATAGGTTTGAATAAAATGAACAGAAGGTGCAAAGATGTGTACTCTCTCGTGTTAATCATGTCCAAATCAGTGCAAATATTGCCACATTTTTACCCAATTTTCATGCTCAGGTAAATTATTTCTTAATCATACCCCTACCTCCAATGAATTTTGTGCTTAAAAACGTGCTGATCACATTTTATAATATAAATGCATATTATCTTGCAATGAATTTTGTGCTTAAAAACGTGCCGATCACATTTTAATAATACAAATGCAGATTATCTTACTTGTTTATGGTCATGGTCTCTTGATTATTATTGACTCAAGGAAAAAAACCATGCCCTTGAGTTGAAAAACAAACAAAAGAACCGTTAGTAATTTGTTTTCATGCGATATCCGAAAAGGAAATTTAACACAATTCTACGCGTGCAAGGATTAAACCACTTAAACTACAAATTTATTGCACCGAAGAGCTTAATTTGGTACCGTCGATGAATCAGAAACTCCACCATTCCCAGTAAAGCCAGATACACTTACGGGATTATTATTAAACAATTATTTTGTCACATAAGTATCTAATTTTTCTTTAGAAAAACAAATGAAAATGGCTTGAAAACTTTAAGGCTATCTCCAACCAATGATTGGCCAGAGGGTTCGTTTTAGCCATCTGGCCCTCCAAGATTCTCTAAGATATTAATATGTTAATGAACAGTACAAGACCATATTTGCCTCCGTCTCCAACCGAGGGCCAGAGGGCCATAGGGCTCGTTTTAGCCCTGTCACGAAAAACCGTCTTCAACTGAGGGCCAAAGGGCCATAGGGCCAAACATAATTTATTATTTAAATTTAAAAACTACAACAACTTAAATTCAAATCCAACAACATAAATTTAAAAACTACAATGATAACTAGCTCAAAAAACCAAAAAAATTAGAATTTAAATTTAATGAATGGTTTAGGTATTTATAAGGAAAAAAAAAATTAGAATTTTTAAGAATTTTAAATAAAAAAAGTTGGGCCAAAAAATCCAAAAAATAAAAAATAAAAAAAATTGAATACAACGGCTAGCTGACTAGCCGTTGCATTCAAAATTTTTATTTAAACAATCATGTCGGTTATAACCGACAGGAATACATTTAATTTTTAATATAAATATATTCCTATCGGTTATAATCGACAAGAATGCTATATTTTCTGGCCAGTAGCCAGCCCTCTAGCCTTCTCCGATTCCATGGGGCCCTCTCAGATTTCACAGCCCTCTGGCCTAGCCCTCGGTTAGAGACGGTTTTCGGGCTATTTTCGGCCCTCTGGACCCTTCAGTCGGAGATGACCTAAGTTTTAACGATAAAGACAAAATAAAGGGTAAATTGAATAGTACCATAATTGACTTTTTAGTGTAAAAATGTGGTTTTTCGTTAAAGTGAATAATACCGGAAGTTTTTCGTTAAAATTCTCTTCTTCTTTGGTCCAAACACGTGTGCATTATTGTTTAACACTCAATAATGTTCTTACTGTAGCTAGTTGATGGTAAGCTATGATTCGTGTACAAGATATGTGGCGTGAGGAATCCGCTGGTGCAGTTTGACATTTAGCATTAGAAATCTCACTGTATATATGGGGACGGCCAATATGGTGAAAACGAAACCCTAATTTTCAATTATTGTAACACCTTGTGAGTGGAAACGATTGATGATGTATCCACGGCCAGTAGCTGATCGCCATCTAGAAAAAAAAAATAGCTGAAAGCATGAATAATTTGTTAGCTTTATTCGACAGGTAAGCTCGAATAAAATAATCACAATGCAGAAAAGATCTATTAAAATGGCTTATTAATTGGAGTCATGGATAGTTAACTTGCTAGGCTTAACCTCCAATTTCAGCTATAATATTCACAAATTGACATGGCGTGCGGCAACACGATTGAGTTACGTGTTTTAAAGATTGAGCAGTGACATGGTGCTGTTGGAATATTTAAATATGATCAAGAGCTTCGGCTGTTCGCGAACGAGAACTCTGAAGGAATATTAAATAACGATTTGACTAAAAGAGCTTAAACGGTTGAGAGGTAAGTTTTAACAATGTATTTTAACGTAATCCTAAACCGGCTCTTCACGAACGAGAACTTTAACACAATGTTATACGAACGATTGAACTGTAAATGAGCATAAATTGTTAAAAATAAGTCAACAATGTATGTCAAACTCCCGTAACACTAAACCCTAATCAAACACTGAATATGAGTTTGCAGTTTGCTTATATGCAAGAGAGTTTGAGGGAAAAAAACAAGATTTTAAAGCATTTATATACAAAAACAGAAAGCCTGTCATATTTTCTATCAGATTAAGCTATGAAAACGTCGTAAGAGATTCTACAATTATAGAAGGAACCGAATCCTAATGTATGATGAGGACAAATTGAACGATTCACTTGGTTAAACATAATCTTATCGTTTGTTTTACGTCTTAATTGTAAGGCCAAGTGTAAAAAGGGTTTCACTTTTTAGCGTTTGGCCTCTATTTCAACAAGGATATCATACAAACAACGACTAAATCCATAAAATATAACATCTTGATTAGGATCTGTTAATTTTTTAAGGTCAGCGTGGTGCACAACTGAGTTTGGAGCTTTGCTATGATGGAATTTCAGCTGAAAAGCAGAGAGGAAATGGTAGTTGTGAAGGTCATAAGTAATTTGGAAACAATGAGTGGTTAGGCATTAAACAAAGGAGAGAAAAAGAATATAAGATAAGATAAGCAGTGGATGAACAATTTAACATCGTTTAAGTGTACTAACTTCTTCAATTAGGAAAAAGTGATGACGATGATGGAGATGAATGATGATGATGATAGACTTGACAATTGTTAGTAATTATTTACACTCAGTGCTATTTTTGTCTCACTTGTTTTATCTTTGACATTTTGTTTTGTCTTACTTTATTTTTTGTAGCTACCGTCTGTGTTCCTAAGTATTCTATTTCGTCAATTAGGTTTAATGATGCGTTAGTTTTGCTAACATGACATGAGTTTTAGTATTTTTAACCTCGTTTTTACATTTGGGACATCTAAAACTGCAAAAATCATTTTGGCAACAAAAATTGAAAAAAAAAAAACTTCCACCAAAGTTTTCTCAAAACATGATAAGCTCAATTTCTCAGGAATTGTCATTAAACTCAAAATGTCTTTGACGTATTCTTATATTCATTGTTAAAATGGCCAAAGGACAAAGAATCCCTGAATAAAGAAGCTTATAGTTAGGTGAAAATTCTATAAAAATAGGTTTATGACGGTTTCCATAGAATTTTGGAAAACTGGTTAAAACAGTAAGGATATTGTAATTCTTTTTTTTTTTTTTTTTGTGAATATTATAAACCAAACAAACAAAATTATTCAAAACTCAACGTAAATATCAAGAACTAAAGTTACATTTTAAAATGACACGCTATCAGAAAAAGATCACGATGAATAAAACAAGAGAACCCGACTCTTCAATCCTAATTTTAAAAGTACAAATTCTTCCAAACAAGCATTGAACTAGAAAACTAAACATTGTACACATATAATGTGGTTCTCCAAAAAAAAAAAAAAAGGAAAATGCCAAGGAAATCATGTTTTAAATCATATTTTGTAGACCACAAGATGTGAAGGTTGATATCATTAAAAAAAAATCAACCATCAACCGTCGCATCCTGTAATTTACCAAACATAGTTCAAGTGGATGATCTTCCTAGCATTTCCGAAAAATACCATGAGACCTTATTTCACTTACTCATCTAAGACATAACATGTGAGAATGTTGATAAAACTACTCTAAAGGCTAAAAAGCCCAAGCCTAAGGGAAAGTCCGATCCACAAAGCTTTACCCAATTTAATCCTAATGGGCCTAAGAGGCCTCATTGATAAATTGACGAAATGGGCTTTAAAGTGGGTCGAACAAGTTTTTCTTTTGTTTTGGTCAGAGTCAAACCAACTCGTTTTCGCTGGTTGCCACTTGCCATCTCAAATCTCTCTCTCTCTCTCTCTCTCTCTCTCTCTCTCTCGAAACGATTCATCGTCTCCGGCCAGCTCCGCTGAACTCACCCCTTCGTTTTCTGAAACCGGTTAGTCATCAGCTTCGTCCTCTCTGATTGGTTGGTGAGAAAGATTCGGTAAAAAGATACATAATTTGTAGGATTTGACAAATATGTAAAGCTACTGATCTGTTTGGTTACTTGTGAATAGAAGTAGATTGTTGTTTGTGTTAGAATAAATCTTGTGTACAATCCCAATTTTGTTAAACACCCATTTGTGGTTTTCTCAATTTAAAGTTCTGTAGGAATCCAATCAAATATACACACTTATATGCATATATATATGCGTGTGTGTGTATGCATATAGATGGGCAAGATCACAATGAAGCTCTGACCTTTACAGTCAACTCCATCCTACTAGATTTTTTTATCCTGGAATTTCTTATGCTGATTTACTCATGTTTTTCTTTAATATTTGGGATATGGTTTTGTTGACTTTTCTGTGACCTGAGATATCTTAATCTGGCACTAATCTTGTGCTTGATGTTTGTAGATTCCAGAGTTATGAATTGGGTTCAACGAAAGATCTATCTTTACAATGTGACATTTGGGCTCTATATGTTGGATTGGTGGGAGCGTTATCTCTTCAGTATCCTATGTTTTACCTTCTCTTCTCTTCAGAATGCTGGATATTTTGTCTTGTTTTAGTTTATAGAGAGCATGTGGATTTACATACTTTCAATGAGTGAACTTATTTCCTTGATCTGGTACATTTAGAGTATACAATTAGGAATGTTTGATAACTATTTCGTTTTTAGTTTCTTGTTTTCATTTTTGTGTTAGATATAGAGGGAAATACATGGGAGAAATGAGGGATATAGAAGAGTGGAGCCGAGGAAAGATGGTGGGGGAAATGTAAAATAATATACAGGGAGACACAAAATGAAAACCAAAAACCTAAAACCAATTCTGGTTGTGTTCACTTTCTAAATTTTGTTTTCGTTTATTCTTCTTTATTTCTGTACCTCTCTCCCATCACACTTCTTCATCCCTCTTTTCCCTCATATCTCAAGCACAAAAAGTGAAAACTGCAAACTAAAAAGCAAAATGGTAATCATAGGGACCCTAGCATTTCATGAGCTCATAAGAAATTCTTCTTGCTGTTATGATTTGGAAAAGTGTCTCATTTTTAGACAGTTGCTTTGATCATCGTGTGCTAAGAACTGATTCTATTTTTTAGCCTGTTTAATCCTTTCTACCATAATGTCACATATAAGTATCATAAAAATATGTGTTTTTGGTCATCAACGCCTGGTGCAATATAGCAGGAAACTGCATGTTGAGGAAGTAATGCCATTGAGGATTCAATATTTTCACTGTATATCCCACCATTCTGGGTCAAATTTAATTTGGAGTTCTCTCCCTTCCTTTCTGCTGTTTATTGCATTTGTCAGTTCCTTAATCTTAACAGATACTTTGGTTGTTGTGTTACTGTGGTTCTTGTGTTACAATGGCTCACGATATTTGATGGAGTTTGGGAAGAGGTAACATTCTAACCGTTTTCTCTTGTCGGATATCATTTGGTGGTAGCATCTTATCATTATGTTATACTATACCTTGTAGTATGTACTTTGCTATGACGCATTTGGATGTGATGGTATCATGATCCAATAGATAATGTGGTATTTGGATGCCATCTAAAAGTGAATCAGTTTACAGCTCTTGGTTCAACCTCCTTTGTGACACTGAAATTCTCTAGTTTATGTATCCATTTTGGAATAGAAGAATTGCCTTCTTTATTGCAGGCTTTGCAGCCACTCAACCCTCTTTTGTAGTGCGCAGTTTCAAAAATTCTTGAATTAGTTGTTGTAGTTGAATAGATTATTAGACTTCATCTGAATCTCCATTATCACTTTTACACATGAGAAGTGGTTTCTTTTGCTATGAATTCAAAGCACCATAACAAAATAATCTGAACATTATGAAGGGTTTATCATTTTCTGTTACTATCCAGGAATTGTGGCAATTTTATGCTAAAATAGTTCTGAGGTTTCTCTAGTATTTTTAGACTTCATCACATGTGCTTGTCGGGCCATTAAGAAACATACACAAAGAACTACATAAGGTGAAGTTGTTTATGGATTTCCAAAAAGACTGCCTAATTTGCAGGGGTGTTCTTCGAATAAAGGTCCCAGATTATATTCGAATCCTTTAGGATGTAGTTTAGACTTCGAATGCAAAATTTTCATCAACTGATTGTTGTGCTTTGTAGAAGTCCCTAATGAACACTTCCATACAAGTTAATCTCCTTTCAGCTTATCTATCAGATATTTATGGACTGTCATTGGTTGAACTGAAAGATTTAGTGTAGTAACTGAAAGATTGTAATGTAGCTTTAACTTGTCCTTCGAATATAGTGTCAGGCGTCTATGGTGAGGCCTGGACTCTGGATGAAGTGTTGACTTGGACTGTTCAGATTGATGACTGAGTGATGATTTGAATGCCGATGCACCTTGTATTACACTGTATTTAGATTTGACTTGTGAACTGTCGATTTTGTGAGAGCAATTGTGCATCTCCTACACCATTTTTCTCTTGTTTTAGGCGTCAGTTATCACTTACTATAGCGGACAGTTTTACTTCCTGCTGTATGGCATAATTCTAACAGTCGATTTTTCGTTACATGTTGTGATTCGTTTTGCTTTCCACTCCCTGAAAGCTTTGTTATTTATTTGTTTTCCCATCTCTGTATTCTCCATATCCGTTTGGCTGAGAGCTTTCTTAATATTTGTATTTTAGCAACCAAAAAAAAAAAAAGTTACATTTTGATTCAAACTATTGAAAGGTGAAAGTGCACTTTGAATTTGAACGTAGACCAATTAGAACGTGTTTTTAAAGTGTGGCAAATTTGCCCCATGAATCTTAATGTTTGTTCCACTTTGGTCCTCAAATTGTTTTCTTTTCCGCCCAAATTGGTCCCTCAACCATTTCAAGGACAATTGTAATGGGGGCTATCATTAAACACTTTGTTGTAATAGCTTAGGGAACGTGTGATAAGCGTGTGCTGTGTCCTACATCGGTGCACTCTTAGGTTGATCGACGCTTTACAAACGATTGTGTCCCTTGTCAACACACTTAAATGCATCTCGCTATCAAGATATGATGCGATGTAGGATCGGCACACTTTGTATCTTACTAATCTACTCTTGTCCGTCCACATAGTCATTACTCACTAAACGTTGTTACAATATACTGAGTCTATTTTGATAAAAGTACATGGATTACTGAAATGTTCGTTAACTAGTGGCCATGGCCTTTGTAATGAAAACCCCTTTTTGTACTTAATTAACACACATTCAAAAGTTTTACTAATCAAATTAAGACAACAAAAAAATGTTGAAAGACCAAAGTGAAAAAAGTCCAAAACTTTAGAAGACAAATATGTAATTAACCACTTATCAAAAGGAAAAAGGAAAAAAAAAACTCTAGGGGCACAAGGACCATTTGGTAAGTTCACCCAATGGAGAGGAAGGAAATTAGGGTTTCCCCCGACCCTCTCCTCCCTCTCGGTCCTCTATATATTGAGGCATCAGAGCAGCCGCTTCCTCCATTCTGAAATTTGCTACCCTCTTCGCTCTTCGCATTTTCTGTGTTTTCTCCATCATTTCCATCCAAAATTTTTTGCTGGTTTTTTTTTTTTTGGGAATCCGATGTGATACGAAATAGTTGTGTGCTTCACTATCTGGTCATTGCGGATTTTCAATTCCCAAATCGACTCGTTCCCTTGAAGCAAAATCGATCGTGTTGCTTCGGTCTTTTTTTAATTATCTCCCTCAAGTCTGCTACTTTTGGGAGATTCAGAACGCTGAAGCAGCTATATTTCAAATAACCCACTTCATAAATTCAATCCTTTTTCTTGGGTTTTGATTCTTTTTGTGATTTATTGGGTATTTTTCTTAATTAAATAAAAAGGGAAAGGCTTTGAATTTCGTATGAGCATGCACTGAAATTCGCTTCGGTGCGTGTTAATTTTGAGATGAGCCGAGAAAGATGTTCTCCTCGCTATCTAATGCCGCAATTTCTGTGTGGTATTTGGACGTCGGAGAACTAAATCCAATCCCCCCACTTCCCTTTCTTTTTTCATTCGATATTTTATTTCGTTTTAATTTGTATCTGTAGAAATAATTTGATCTGTTTCAATCCTTACAAGCTGCTCTTTTATATTAGGAACTGGAACTGCAAGTGCCCAGAAGAAGAAGAAAAAAGCCCAGAATTTGAGTGCTTTTATGAATATTGATTTTAATTTAGGGGTAAATAACTAAATTGCACAAAAATTAACAAGTACGTGGTGCCTTTTGTAAAATTGTAGAAGAAAATATACTGAAAATAATATCACAAACTACTGGTAAAAGTTTGTAAATAAAAGTAAAACGCAAAAAAAGCTCCAAAGAGATGAATTACTCCACTCTCTTGGGCTTCAAGAGGAAGGGGGTAAATGGTTAGTTTTAGGTGGTCTTGGGGCCTCCATTCCCAAAACAGGCACGGGCTTTGGTTGAGAAAACGGTCATTTTTAGTCAATTTGGATTTCACAGGATTTTAAAGAATTTTAATAGATTTTATAATCTTATGTGGATTTTGTCGGGTTTATATGGATTTCTATCATAGGATTTCTATGAACTTCTTTCATAGATTTCTCATTTGAATTGAGGTATAGTTTTGCGCTCATGTGGGTTCATTTCAACCGAGTTAGGGCTTAACTCGAATGATACAGCCTTGGTCCATTAATATTTAGTTCATCGGTGAGGAGAGGAGCTTGTTTTGTGAGATTCACCATACCCATATGAAGCATTTTGATTTGGGTGCAGTTAGGACCAGAAAAGAGCATACCATAAGAATGTCAGATAAAAAATGGCTGATGAAAACATTGGAGAAAATGATAATAGAGAAGAACTTTATTAGCTCAAAATTACTTCGACATATACATTTCATGACAACGAATTTTCTTTGCACAAATTAAAATTTTTCACTAGGATTTGGTCAGTTATAATTTGCAAGTGCAAGGGCCGGTATGTTGTGATTGCATAAAATCTCACTTATAAGAATCCTTCAAAATCTATGACATTTTGAATACCAACAGATTTGTATGCACTTTTAAAATGTTAATTGATTATACCTAGATTTGGATGTATTCTTTTAAATCATGTCAAATCCTACCTTGACTACACCATAATTTCAAAGTCTTTTAAAATCCTTCTTTAAAATCCTAATTGACTACACTTTGATTTCAAAATCTTTTAAAATCCTTCAAAATCCCCTTAGAGTTGCTCTAACTGATTTACTCGATAATGTCACAAATTCAACCCTTATTTACATGAAGAATGTCTCAATCTATCCAAGAAAGTTTTATGAATGTAGTAGCATGCAAATTGGTGTTTCATCGAGTCTAAAGTGCCAAGTTATATTGTATGCCTGTTGACATATGGCAACATATGGAATAAGGCTAACAACTACCTTGTCCAGTGTCCATAGAGACAATTCATCAAGCAATTGTATGACAGATTTCAAGGGCATCTAAAATTTTCGAAGGGTAGCATCCAATTTTTCTATGGAGAATTTCTGAACTTGGAGAGGGACTAGCCGACCCACCTTGTCTAAGGTGGATCCACCCCTAGTCTCAAGTTCGACAAATAAATGCACGAACAACTGTGTCGTTATAATGAGCCCAATACGAAGTTTTGGCCTTATTATGAGTAAGTTGACATCCAATGTTAAAATGTATGTGTAAATTGTAAATTCCTGTGTCAAATCGAATCAAAAGGTTAAACTAAACAAAATCAGATTGCACTCCTCTATATCACTTTTTAAATCAAATAAAAAAAACTCGCACAATTCATCAAAATCAAACAAAAATTTGAATTTGATCATAAGTTAAAATCATAATTTACCACTTCGAATTGAAACTCCAACATAATAGAGTCATCGACATCAAATCAGGTGCTATTTTCTCCTCCTGTTATCAGTAGTGGTCGGTTTTTGCGCTCGCTTAAGGATTATGAGCGTTATCTTTCCATTTCGTTAGATGTAGTTATGTCGAACAAGTTGTGTATTATCTTTATGTTGCATTCATAATTGTGGAATTGTATTCCTGACCGACGATATTCTTGGTTTTGTTTGATTAATGATCACTTATCATCTTCAAAAAAGAAGAAGAAGATCAAGGGAATATAATATAACATACTGCTAATGCTTGCTTCAATTGGCTTCTTTATCTTATGGTCGATCGCAATAATAAATTTGTTCTTGTTCTAGTATAGGATTAGGTGTGGGAGAGGTGAATTCAACGAAAGAGATTTTTTTGAGCTTAAAATAATTAGAGAAGAGAGTTTTTAGAACAAAATCATACGTTTAGCAATTCAATTGACATACAAATATGGCAACATTCAAAATTCAAACTACACGGTGGCACAGTTTCAAAATTTCACACCAAAACAAGTGCAAAACCGGAATTTCAAACTTCTACATGTTGACCGTTAGTAAACGCGCACAGTTTCCCAACGGTCATTTCTCAGTCATTTCCGAGTCAGCTCCCTCCCCACAAGGACAGCAGCATCGGCAAACGACGACGACCTTGTTTGCAACGGTAACTTCGCGGAAGCTCATCAAACCACCAATCAGGGGAGAGAGAGCGCGGGGGCCCACACTTTGAATGACATCATTAGCTTAGCTTAGTTAGTAAGTAGTCAAACACCGTATTGAAATTAATTAACGTGTTTGACACCTTAATTATCTCCTCCAGTTTTAGTGTTATCCGACTTACCGGGGGGAAGGGGCCCGGTGTTGTTTCATTGGACGGATTTGCCCCTGCGGACTAAAGCACTCCAACTGAACGGTAAAAGGCTTGTGAAATAAGATAAACATAACCAAACTATAACAATAATAATCTTGAAGAAAAATGTCTTGGATTATTTTTGGGTCTAGAAACCGAATTGGAATTGACTTGGATATATTCAAATTGCTTGGGTTTTGAGACCGTTTCATCCAAAAATCTAGAACCATAATTTGCTCAGATAATATTAGTTTTAATTTTCAAAACGAATAACCCTGTAGAGATAAAAAGAAATAATTATTTTTAACATTAAAAATAAGTGATTGTCACCGAAAGAAAGATAGAACGATCAGTGGAACAGACTTGGAGCCTAAATTGTTCCCAATGCATTGTAATTCACGGAATGGAGCTAACCAACTATTATCAGCTCTGCAAAACATTAATCATGCACTCCCCCGCCAATGTAGAAGATGATGAAGAAAATGTGCATAATGATTATAGTGCTAATTCATTGGTTTTACATATATGTACAAATTCTAGAGAAAACAAAGAAAAAGGAAAACATGATTAATTAGACTCCAATACCAGGATTTAATGAGTGATTAGCTTACCTATTAAAAAGAAGCTTAAATAATTCCAGATAAATTAATAATCATGACTAAGATAACATGCTAACAAACGTTGAACATGATTAATAATAATTTTTAAGCTTTAAGAAATTCAGTCTTCTTGTGAAATAGCATAGAGAATTCACTTAATATTTACAAGGAGTTCGTAGACGTCCACCAAAACTCCATAAAATACTTGTTTGTCCAAAATGAAACAAAAGAAATTCCAATCAAAACAAGATGAAATTGTTGAATAACCAAAACTTTAATCTCAAGCAACGACTAAAAGTCAAAGCAAATCCAAAGAGGGGCAAAATCGACATTCTAGAAGTAATGCCCCAAATAACTGGTCAAAACACTGTTTAAAAATAGCCCATTGGGGGCCCACAAACACGGAACAATGCGTGGACCCCACCCCGTGGAGCCACCTTTATATAATCAAAATTCTCTTCAACCAAAATTTTAAATCCAAACAAACGCAGAAAAGGAGGAAAAAAAAAAAAAAAAAAACACGAACTGTCTTTGGAATCGGAATAATAAAACCGAAAAGGGGAACATGTCGTGCTCCGTCGCAGTTGCTAACTCCCCGATGTTTTCTCCGCCGTCGTCTCTGTTCTGCAACAAATCCTCCATGATCTCTCCGGCCCCAGAAACCCTAACTTTACCGCCGCCGCCGCCGTCGGCCTTATCACCGTCGGGATTGGCTTCGTGTTCGTCTCCGTCGTCGCCGTTTCGGATTCGGATCCCGAATCCGCCAAGCGGGTTGTCGTGTTCGGGTCCGGGGTCTCCAGTGACGCAGCTGAAGAGGAAGAGGCCGGCGAAGCTTTGTATTCCGGTGGTGTCCTCGGGATTTGGGACTGGTCCGCCGACGCTGTCGACGGCGGGTAGGAGAGAGATGATGGAGGAAGATAGAGAAGGTTACTACTACGTGTGTTGCAAGAGAGGGAGGAGAGAGGCTTTGGAGGATCGCTACTCAGCTAGTCTTAATCTTGAAGGTGATTCCAAACAGGTAATTCTAAAGTTGCTCTCTTTTTTTTCTTAATTTTTTTAATTGGGATTAATTTGTTTTTATTGAGCTGAATTTTGAGAAATTCGAATGCTTGATGTATGATTTCCGGAAATTTGAAAGCTTTGGGCAGAATTGTGAGAAATCAAGTTGAGGTTTTCATATAAACCATAACTAATTTAGTTTAATTTTTAATTAAAATTCTGTGTTATTAGTTTCTGAAATGATGGAAAATTTTAAAACCCTTTTCTGAAATGGTGGAATTTGAATTCTATGTTAGGAGTTTGGAGAATATATAGACTATTTTGATCTATTAAAGCAGAATGGTGCTTCATGTTTTACGACTTTACTGATTGTAGTTAGTCGAATTAGCGGTTTGATAATTGGAATTCGAGATGCTGAAACTTTATTTCTGCAGGCGATTTTCGGTATATTTGATGGGCATGGAGGTGCAAAAGCTGCTGAGTTTGCAGCAGAGAACTTGTCAAAGAACATTTTAGATGAAGTTGCGAGGAGGGGTGATGATGAAATTGGGGAGGCAATTAAGCATGGTTATCTGAATACGGACTCTGATTTTCTTAAAGAGGATTTTCGTGGTGGATCATGCTCTTTAACAGCTTTGATCAGGAATGGTAACCTGGTTGTGTCCAATGCTGGCGATTGTCGTGCTGTCTTGAGCAGTGGAGGTGCTGCTGAGGCCCTCACATCTGATCATCGGCCATCAAGGGAAGACGAGAAAGCCAGAATTGAGAACTTGGTAAGCATTTGAGCTCTTCTCTACCAAATTGTTATACATTATGGTTACTTCAGATAAAGCCTTATTCGAATTGGGATTGATAGTTACGGTGAATTTGTTTTTGCAGGGTGGATATGTCGATTTATGCCATGGTGTTTGGAGAATTCAGGGGTCTCTAGCTGTATCCAGAGGAATCGGAGATAGGCAGCTTAAACAATATGTAATTCCAGAGCCAGAGACCAAAGTACTCAGAATCAAACCCGAACATGAGTTCATAATCATGGCCTCAGATGGATTATGGGATAAGGTATATTAATCCCCTTGTCATGATTGTGCTTTTGAATCAATAGAGTTCCATACATACTATTTGGATCAAATTAGTCCTCATCAACTAAATTGGATTTATTTCTTTGGTTTCAGGTTAGCAACCAAGAAGCAGTGGATGTTGTTCGTCCTTCATGCTTAGGCACTGACGGGCAAACTTTGGTGGCTTGCAAAAATCTGATAGAACTATCTACATCACGCGGCTCTTGTGACGATATTAGCGTGATGGTAGTCGAATTGAGACCTTACTTATAATTTTCGGCTTAATGAGAGGTGGTACATCGGAAAGATCATCGTGTTTGGACTTCGTAGTAGCCATATCTATGCTAAATTATTTAACAATCGTAGCTGCAATTTTTTTAACACCCGTAGAAGGTAGATCGAGCTTAGTCATTGACTTGTATAATTGTTGCAGCCCTATTCTTTAATTCTTTGTAGAACTTGACTTAGTTCAAGATGTTGATTAATTCCATTCTTTTAGAATAATTTACGCATTAGAATGTTACAAACTCTCTGACCTTTTCTCCCCTTGATTCGGTATACGACGTCGACGGTTGAAAACTTGATATCAACATCCGTTGTGCGTAAGACTTTGTCTTTGTGTTTAATTTTTTATGGGATGTGTTAGGATTTGAGAATATGTTCTGGAAATAGAACTACTCGGTCAATGTTGAGTCAACACCCTAAGGCTTCTAAACCTCATCCCTATGATTCCATCATTTATCATTTTTTGGGTCTTAGTTGATGCTGCATTTTGTTGTCCAAGGCTCCATCTTTCTAAGAACCTCTCTATATACGTGGTAAATGTTTGATCGATTTGTTGTCAATATTTGATTTGAAAATGTTTGAGCGGTTGTTGTCTATTTCATTTGAAATTCGTAAAATGGTCGTGTCGGTAAATCACACCAAGTCCACTCTACACTTGCCTACTCGAGCCCAGACTGGGTCTCCACCATAATGTACCAGCCTCAACCAAGGTTCACCCAAACCACACCAAGTCCACTCAAACCACCACCATCCACCACCCTCCCCTTCTCACCCAAACCACACGACCATTTTTGGGTCTTAGTTGATGATGCATTTTGTCCTCCAATGCTTTGTCTTTCTAAGAACTTGTCTAGATACGTGGTTAATGTTTGGTCGGTTTATTGTCAATATTTGATTTGAAAATGTTTGAGCGGTTTGTTGTCAATATTTCATTTGAAATTCGTAAAATGGTTGTGTCAGTAAATCACGCTAAGTCCACTCTACACTTGCCTACTCGAGCCCAGACTGAGTCTCCACCATAATGTACCAGCTTCAACCAAAGTTCACCCAAACCACACCAAGTCCACTCAAACCATCCCCATTCACCACACTCCCCTTCTCACCCATCCCCACCTCCCTAATCTTTCTTTAAGTCTCTTAGGCTATCTCCAACCGATCCGACCAAAAGGCCATAGGGCCGAAAATAGCTCAAAATGACACGAAAACCATCTCCAACTGAGGGCTAGGCCAAAGGGCTCGTAGGCCCCATTGGGCAAAAAAAGGAGAAAATGGCCAACTGCTGACCCAACCCAGCCAGCCAGCCGGCCCCGGGCCGGGCCAAACATTTGAATCTAATGGCTACCTAATGTCAGTTAACCATTGGGTTTGATTTTTTTTTTTTTGGTACAAATTTAAAAAATATATATTTAAAAATTCCTATTTTTTCCTATAAATATCTAAGCCATTCCTACACCATTTCTCATATTATTTTCACAATTCCATACTATCTTACACCATTTCTCTCCTACAACATTTCTTACCTCTTTCAACAATCTTTGCTTCAATTTTTTTCAATAATTTTCAAATGGGTGGATCTGCATTGAAAGGTAGGGCATGGACCCGAAAAGAAGATGAAACTCTTTGCAGGGCTTATAGATGGGTTTCGGAAGATAGTGTGAGGGAGAGTTCTCAAACAAGTGAAGGTGTTTGGACTCGTACGTCCGAAAAATACTATAAGTTCTACGAACGCACCACTCCACCAAATACCCGACATCACGAGAGTTGTTCTTCAAGATGGAAAAATCATCTTCATCCAAGTTTGAATAAATGGCATCAACCAGTGTTAAAGGCTGAAAGCAGACATGAAAACAGAGCCAATTACTACGACAAAGTAAGTGTTTTCACAAGTTATTTTTAATATTTAATTATATTACATTTAATTTCATAAACTAATTTCCTTTAATTTTTGTAATTATATTTTCTAGTTACGCCAAGCGGAGGAATTGTATATGGAGGACAACTTGAAACCCTTTAATGATCACGGTTGTAGGGAAATTTGTAAAGGGTGGGTGTTATTTGAAAATCCACCTCAAGAAAAAGTTGCTCATACGCCGGTGTTCGGAAATGCATCCTCAAATGCAGTTGGGGATGAACATGAATCTCCTACCATTCAAGAAACAATGGTAGAAAATCTGTCTTCGGGTGAAGGTTCCATACCTAAGGTTATGGGACAAAACAAGGCCCGAAGGTTGAAGGAAAATGGCAAGGCAAATGATGATTACGCTGTTCAACAGGAAGTGACGACGTCATTGTGATTAATGGTAAAGCAAAATGCCTTTGCCGCAGAAGAAAGGAACCGTAGACACGAAGAACGGGCAAAACAAATTCAAGAAGAGATGGATGATAGGAACATGCAAAGGAACACTTTGGATTACACTCCAATGAGTTTGGCCTATTGAAAAAAAAAAGGAAATTATGGTCCGACGGCAGTTGTTTACATCCGACTATAATCCTACAATAGCGGATGATGATGATGATTATAGACTTTAAATTTAAGTTGTTGTAGTTTTAAAATTTAAGTTGTATTTTTTAAATTTTAGTTGTAGTTTTTAAATTTAAGTTGTTGTAGTCTTTAAATTTAAATAATAAATTATGTTTAGCCCTATAGCTCTTTGGCCCCATCGGTTGGAGATGGTTTTTTGTCACAGAGCTATGTTTGGCATGTGGTCTCGGTTGGAGATGGTAAGAAATATGGCCTGATACTATTCATTAAAATATTAATTTCTTATAGGGCTATAGGGCTGAAACGAGTCATCTGGCTCTCCTTCGGTTGAAGATGGCCTAAGGCTGTCAGCCCAAGCACGAGTGAGGGTAGCTGATCTTAGTAATAGTGGTGAAGCAAATAGCAAGTACATGGTTGACATATTTGGGCAGAATCATCCTTCTGTAGCCAGCGAAGTGTTTGAGTGCATGAATTGTGGTTGGTCTATTATGGTTGGAGGTTTGCTTCTCATCTGGAGAAATGTATGGGAAAAGTAATTATCCGTCATCTTTTTAGATAGTAGAAATTTCCCCAGCTTTTATTTGTGAAGTCTTTAAACAAGAGACTAATAGACATTGTGATTTATTGCTCGACCACAGGGTAGAAATGCTTGCCTCAAGGTGACAAGAAGTAGCACGGTTGCACAGACTTGTAATTCTCGAGGTAACCCTACTTCCACATACTCAATATATTCAAGTTCCAACAGCACAAGCTGGTTATCAAATGGAGCATCCAATGTTGCTGGTGAGTCGAATGGTGCATTGGAAGAGCCATGAAACAGTTTAAGCACTGCTAGCTCCCCAAGTTACTTGGATGCAATGGATCTTGCATACTGGCTTAGTTCGTGATGATTGTGGAAAGTGACGCCAAATTTTGAATATCAGTCTATTGGTTTAGTATATGATCGAAGGAATTATGTGCTGACATTTGTTTTCCCGTACGAAGAATAGCGCCTTGTACACAACATTCTTGACCACATCTTGAATGATAATTCTAAATCTCATAAAAGCTGATTCTGTCTCCAAATTAAATATAACTGTTTGCTCAATAGAAGGTATCAAAATTATGAATACAAACACTAGAAAGATCTTGTATTGAAGGGATTAATTGCAGACTTAATTAGGTACTGACACTTACTCATTCTCTATTTTGTGAATGATAACATTGTGTTGTTTAACTCAAAGCCTCGAGAACTGCCATTAATATCGATTTCTTTTTGGTTTGTTTTTTACTGGATTTCCAATAACCCATTATTTTTTGGTAACATGCAATAACACATTATTGAGTAACCATGAAATTGGCACTGAGGTGTGATACTTTTCTTTCTTTGTTCGGGATTTAATCACATGTATTTTCGTTGAGCAAGGTTTTACGAGATCACTCTTTTGCTGATGCCACACTTGTATCTTAATTGAGTCCATCTCATGATAAAAAAATAAAATAAAAAACAATTGTTGTTCATGTGTATTGTACAAGTTATGTGTCAGTGGATCCCATGTAAGCACAAAGAAAGCTTCAAAAGGAGTACATATCATCTTCAGATCTTAAAAAACAGAGTCCAATGATCAAATAATCCGGACCATTGAAATTTGATTCAACGGCTACAAATTAGAGGCCCCGCTAAAAGTTATAATAATTATAACCGTTAGATCAAATTTTAATATTTCAGATCATTTGATCCTTAGATTCTGTTTTTTTTTTTTTAAATCTGGAGATGATCTGTACTCCTTCAAAAGTTGTCCCCAAAAAAACCTTTAGTGACAGCAGAGGAATATTCGAAGGTTGATTACGAGAGATTGATCAAAGACTAATTACAAATTGAGCTGGAAAGTGGAAACCGAAAGCGTAAAGGAAAATAAAGATTTCGGTAATTTTTGGGATTACCGATCAATGAGATATGGAAACCAATTCCACTTTTTACAGACCAATCTCAAGTTTTCTTTTGGTCAATTGACCAATCACAAGTTCATTACAAATTGGGATGCATCTGTATAAATACAAGAGTTTTTATCACAAATAATTTTTGAAATTGATCTATCTTATTAAAATGGTCATTGGAAATTTGGAATCGAGAATCAATTAATATAGTTCTTTAAAATAATTGTTGTAAATCAATATAGTCATTCCGTTAAAAATTCTACATGTTTAATTAAATATTAGCATATAGATTAAAAATGTTGAAAGAATAAAAAATAATAAATTTTTATGTCAAAATTAAAATTTTTTATTCTCCCGTTGTGTTCCTCTCGCAGGCTTGGCTGCCATGGCAGCCCTGCCCACTCCAAGCAGAAGCAAAAAAATCCCATAGGTGTGGAGGGTTTTGCCGAAATTTTATGCTACTTGTCGGAAATATTGGTTTGGGGCCGTCAATGTAGGCCTCGGGTGCACAGTAGATTGGAGAATATGGTGAGGAGAAGATGGTTTGGTTTGACTGGATTTTTTCATGGTAATTTGACTGGGTTGTAAGGTGGCGCCGATTATGTTTGAATGGGTCGAGTGCCAAAAATCGAGCCACCCGAGTAAAGACTGCCATGGCAGCCAAGCCATCTTGATGAAGATGACGGGAGAATTTTTTTTTAATTTTAATTTCGACATTAGAAAGATTATATTGATCAATTTTCAGTTTCAAAAATCATTTTGATAGAATGAATTAATTTCATAAATAATTTTTAATAACACAAAAATTAATATTAAATTATAAAATGATAAAGAATTGAAAATTTTCAATTTTAAAAAATACACTAAACATTTATCTTCTCTTTTTATTATCTCACAATTTTACATGTTCTGATTTAACGTTGTCATGAGAGTACCACCAGCATTGTCATGTGATGCTACAGTGTCACCCTCCCAGAAAAGCACCAGCTGGAAACCATTAAGCAACGCCTCGCCGTTTGTGTAAATTAAAAAATTTAATGGCCGCACGATTAGCATCCACTTTGAATCAACGGCCACGATGTTGTAGGCTACCAATAAAGCGATCCAGATCTGGATCAATGGGACAACTTTTGAACCAAAAGACTAATTACAGACCAATCACAAGGTCATGGTCAACAGACCAATCGCAAGTTCTTTTTTGGTCAACTGACCAATAACAAGTTGATTACGAATTGGGATGCATCAATAATTACAATCTCAAAAGCCCTTCTTCTACATTGGGCTACTAGCAAACTAAGCAACCAAGAAAAAAATGGCTGCCGCTTTGATCGGAGAGGCTTTTCTTTCCGCTTCCATCCAGGTGCTGTGTGACAGAATTGCTTCAACCGACTTCAGTGACTTGTTCCGGCAGAAGAAGCTGGATGAACCGCTCCTCATGAAACTGAAGACGACGCTGCTCACCCTTTATGCAGTGCTCAACGATGCGGAAGAGAAGCAAATTTCAAACCCTGCTGTGAGAGACTGGCTGGACGAGCTCAAGCATGCTGTCTTCGACGCGGAGGACCTGCTGGATGAGATCGACACTGAAGCTTTGCGATGCAAGGTGGAAGGTGAAGGTCAAACCGAGAAATTAACCAAAAAGGTGTTGAACTTCTTCTCTCCTTCTCGTAGTAATTTTTATCGAAGCATGAATGTTGAGATACAAGGGTTATTACAAAGGCTGGAGGGCTTTGTGCAACAGAAAGTTGCCCTTGGTCTTACAGAAGTTGTTGGGAGGAAGGTTTCACAAAGAACTCCAACAACTTCCTTGATTCATGAACCTTTTGTATATGGAAGAGACGAAGATAAAGAAAATTTATCAAAAGTCTTGTTCTCTGACGATGCGAGCGAGGATGACGTATCTATCATCACCATTGTTGGTATGGGCGGGGTTGGCAAGACGACCCTTGCTCGAGCCCTTTACAATGATGATAAGGTGAAAGAGCACTTTGCCCTTAAATCTTGGGCATGTGTTTCAGAAGATTATGATGCTATTAGGGTGACTAAAACTCTTCTCGAGTCGGTCACTTCAAAACCTTGTAACATGACGGATTTGAATTTGCTTCAAGTTGAACTTAGAGAACAACTGAAGGGAAAGAAATTCTTATTTGTGTTGGATGACCTTTGGAATGAGAAATATTTTGATTGGAAGTGCCTCCAAACTCCTTTTACTTCCGGGGCAAGGGGAAGTAAAGTCGTCGTGACAACACGAAGTGAAAATGTCGCATCTCTCATGAAAAATGTCCCCATTCAACACTTGAAGCCTTTGTCGCATGAAGATTGTTGGATGTTACTTTCAAAACATGCGTTTGGAATCGAAAACCACAATGCACATCCAACTTTGGAAGAAATTGGCAAGAAAATTGCACGCAAGTGCAATGGTTTGCCTTTAGCAGCAGAAACACTCGGGGGTCTACTACGTTGCCAGAGAGACTTCAAGGAATGGAATAAATTGTTAAATAGTAGTCTTTGGGAGCTACCTTATGATAAAAGTGATATCCTTCCAGCCCTACGGTTGAGCTATCATTATCTTCCTGCTCAGTTGAAACGATGCTTTGTGTATTGTTCACTGTTTCCAAAAGACTATTTGTTCAAGAATGAAGATGTCGTTCTACTTTGGATGGCGGAAGGTTTAATTCCACAAGATTTTAACGGACAAAGAATGGAAGAGACGGCTAGAAGTTACTTTGACGAGCTAGTATCACGATCACTACTTCAAAAATCAGGGGAGGATGGTTTTACAATGCATGATCTTCTTAACGACTTGGGTCGGTTCATGTCTGGGGGATTTTTTCTCAGGTTGGAAGAGAGGGAATCACAAGAAGTTAAAAGACTTCGTCATTTGTCATATGCTAGGGGAGAAATTGATGCTGCTAAAAAATTTGAGCCATTAAATGGGGCGAAGTGTCTGCGGACCTTCCTACCTATCTGCATAAATGACTGGTTTGAACGTTTCTACATAAGTAAAAAGTTTCTACATGATTTGTTGCCATCCCTGAAACGTTTACGGGTCTTATCGTTGTCCCGTTATAAAAATTTTGCTGAAGTACCTGATTCTGTGGGCAATCTCATTCACCTGCGCTACCTGGATCTCTCCCAGACGGCAATTGTAAGCTTACCTGGTGCAGTTTGCACTCTCTACAATTTGCAGACGTTGCTGTTGTCATATTGTTATGCTCTCATTGAACTGCCAGCAGACATGAGAAAATTGATAAATTTACGGACGTTAACGTTGGCAGGTTGCAGCTCCCTTACTAAATTACCTGCAGATATGAGGGAATTGAGTAGTTTGCATTACCTCGATGTCAGTGGAACAAAGATAGAAGGGATGCCAGTGGAAATTGGAAGACTAAAGAGTTTGAGAACATTAACTGCCTTTGTTGTGGGGAAATATACCGGATCTAGCATTGGAGAATTAAGGGAGTTGCAGCATCTTCAAGGAAGACTTCGTATTTCAAATCTGCAAAATGTAGTTGATGTTGTGGATGCTTTGGAAGCCAATTTGAAGAATAAGAAAGAACTCAATGACTTAGAGTTGGCATGGGGTGTGGAGGATGCTGATGATTCCCAAAAGGAGAGAGATGTGCTTGACAAGCTGCAACCTTCTGCAAATTTGGAGAAACTGACTATCAGATTCTATGGAGGAACCAGCTTCCCAAATTGGTTAGGAAGCTCTAATTCCTTCTCGAACATACAGTTCATGCGGATCAGTGATTGTAAGTATTGTTTGTCCTTGCCAAGTTTTGGGCAGCTGCCCACTCTTAAAGATCTATGTATCAGAAGGATGAAATTTGTTAGGACGGTTGGTGTTGAATTCTATGGTGATCTTAATGGAGCTTCTGTAATTCAGCCCTTTCGGTCTCTGAAGACGCTGGAGTTTGAGGAGATGCCAGAGTGGGAAGAGTGGGAGAATTGGCGACCGAGTCCAAGTGGAGCTTCTGTACTTCAGCCCTTTCCTTGTCTCCAGGAGATGATAATAAGGGATTGTCCGAAGCTGAGAGGATACTTGCCCAATCGTCTTCCATGCTTGAAAACACTTTGGGTGTCTGGGTGTGGATATCTACGTCTGCATGATGAATGGGCCAGTAGTAGTAGTAGTGGTCTTAACATGGACTACTTACAGAATTCATTGGTAATAGGTATTGGAGGATGCCCAGGTCTGTTACCATTAATAGAGAGAGTAGAGAAGAAGTTCTTGTCCACACTTGGAATTTCTAATTTTGATGCAATACAGTGCCTGCCCAAAATGAAATATCTTCGAATGTTGGTATTCGAGAATTGCCCAACCGTGTCGTCATTAGAGTTCTTATCTCATGAGATGATGGCCGAATTGACATCACTTGAGTCTTTGTTTGTGCACAACAGTTTTCATTCAGTGAGGTCCTTCCCGTTGGGCGTTTTCCCCAAACTTTCATCTCTTGAAATCCGTGGCTGTGAGAATCTGGAATCCTTTTCTATTGAAGGAGTTGATCAGAACCTAAGCCATCTCATTCAGCTAGAAATCAACGACTGTCCAAATCTGGCGTCTTTCCCGGACGGAGGATTGCCCACTCCCAACTTGAGACACTTGTCAGTCCGGGAATGCAAGAATTTGAAGTCGTTCCCCGAACGAATTCGCACCCTCACCGCCCTTGAAGGATTGGTATTATACGATCTTCCAAATCTGGTATCATTTGCCCAAGGGGGTTTGCCTCCCAACCTGCAATATTTTAATGTTACACGTTGCGACAAAGTGAAGCCTTCAGTGGAGTGGGGATTACAAGGACTTGTCTCCCTTAAACAATTTCAAATTACTGGCGAGATCTGGGCACCGTTGCTCAAGGAACAGCTCCTGCTCCCTACTACTCTTAACGATCTCCGCATCGTTGGACTATCAAATCTGAAATCGGTGGTGGACGTAAAAGCACTTCGACACCTCGCTTCTCTTCACCGGCTAACCATTGGTGATTGCCCAAGTCTGGAATTCCTGCCACGAGAGGGACTTCAACACCTCACTTCTCTTCAATATCTAACTATTGATCGTTGCCCAAGTCTGGAATTCCTTCTAGCAGAGGGACTTCTACACCTCACGTCTCTTCAAAAGCTACGAATTTCTGGGTGTCCAAAACTCCAATTCCTGCCAGAAAACGGTTTGCCGCGCTCTCTTTCTTGCCTGGAGATCTACAATTGTTCCACCCTGGAGAAAAGGTATGAGAATAAGACGGGAGAAGAGTGGGCCAAGATATCTCACATTCCTTGCATATGGATAAACGACGAAGTCATCATATGAGCTCTGTCTCTCTCATACAAAGTTGTGGCATTTCAGTCACAGGTATTTTGCATCTAATGAACTTGAATAGTTTGAAAAATAAAAGACATAACAGAAATAAGAATCATAGCATATTGATCAAATATTTCTTTGCAGGAAGGAAGACACATTATCGCTACATCTTTAACATTTTCGGAAGGTATGAAGAGGATCAATCCAGCATAGTAAGCATCAAAAGTGCAACATGTATAGGTGCTCTTTCATAACCGAATAATGTATTAACATTTCAGAAATTACAAAATTTTGCAATTTGTTTCTCATCTCTCCCATTTTCTTTGTCAAGTATTGTTTGCTCTTATTTAATCTCTAGCCTTATCCCTGGCGTCACTTATAGAATATATACTAGTTCGAAAACTCAAAATTTTTTGACCAAGAACTTTTGGAATATGTTTATTCCTGGACTTTAGGGAAAAATGGTGCTGTTATATGATAACGTTTCTGCATCCGCATTCTGGTTTCGGATTTCATTCATTTCTTATTGAAAGCATGCATGTTTCGTATATCAAAAATAATAAAAATCATCAATACTGCTTATTTTGGTCTGCAGAAGCCTACACAAACTTACATCCACACTTTCCTCCTCCTCCATTGGCAGGCTGTCTCGTTTTCTTTATTCAGCTGCCAGATTGATGCTTGCGTATATACTTTATGCTCTTGTGGTTCCGATCATATAATCGTAGTTGACAAATGGAAAGATGTGTGCAGATAAATCTTTCGAGGTCTGTTTTCTGATGTTTCGTTTCGTTTCATTCTTTTTATTTATCTCCAACATAAACTTGTTGATGAGAGAGAGAGAGAGAGAGAGAGGGGGGGGGGGGGGGGGGGGGGGGGGGAGGGAGGGAGCAAGTGAGTGGGGAGGGAGGGGCAGAGAAGAGGAAATGTTTTTGAAAGTTTTGAGAATCAAAGCTGCAGATAAGTTTCTCAGTAGCTCATGTGTATTATTGATGCATTATTCAACTGTTCTGTATTCTTTTTACCATTTCTCAGTTGCGTGAATCAGCATTAGTTATCAAGACTCTTGTAAAATCAATCCTAAGTATCTGTTAATACAATTTGACAGGACAGACTCATTTATGGCCTTTGTGGATGCGGCAGTGAGCTAACTGTGGTGTGGAACTGTAAAGTAGAATTACCCAAGGGAACAGATGCTAGCTTGCATCAATTACTGGGCCTGTCTGGCATGAGTAAACAGCCGTGGCATGCTTTAATAGTTTTCTTCCGATGTCCTAGTGATCTTCACGCTGGTGCAAGAGATATATCATGTAGGTAACCCTTGGACGATTTTTTTTTTTTTTAATCATTCTGATTTCGTTTTTATATGGTGGCTTTTATGTTGGTGCGGATGAGTTTCTTTACAAACACAAATTCGTAATTGCTGCAGAGTCCTTATTGTGGAACTTAAGAGGCGATTGTCTGAGGCAACGGATGTTAGCTCACATCAATTTCCTAAGCATTTTTGGCTTGAAGATGATGCACCTCTAAAGGAAGATGATGGAACCCCGGGATGATATATTTCTTTGTCATATGGGCATGGTTTGAATACGGTGGCCTGCTATCTCATCTTCGTTCAATGCCATTATCATCTTCAAGTTGGTGTATCTATGCTTTTCTTTACGAATGTGAACTGGTAATAGATCTTTAGTTGAATACTGCAGATGAGCTTTAATTTACATTCTCTCTTACCATGGACCATCTTATGCAGATGATATGATGCTTCGTTTTAACAAAGGGTAGCTGAATATATGTTTCAGTTTTGTTCCTTCACAGTATCCCTGTTTTATGTAGTTTGCATACCATTTAAAAAAATAAAAAAAAAAATCTCATGTTAATATAATTTACAAATCATATACTTCTTAGAGAGAATTAATTTATGAAGCAACAATAATCGGATCTATTTAAAACCGTAATAGTTAGTTTTGTTCATTCTTTATCATCAATGTGCCCATTGAATTTTACTTTCATCTCTGTATTTAGGAGTTTGTTGAGCTGATATGTAAGGCAAAAGCATCCGAGATGACATCCATGTTGAATAGCTATCACAAGAAGCAGGCATTTCAAAATTTCATATGTAGTAGGAGTGTTAGAAAACAGATGGAGGTAAACGTCTTTGTATCCTTTTCCCCTGCCTCTAATTTCTGGAGGACTCTAAATGTTGATTTTTCCAGTTGGAACTGCAGTTTATTGTTATTGTATTGCTTATTTTGGACTACAGAAGCCTAATATAGGTGGCACAAACTGGCAGGTTGTCTCATTTTCTTTATCCAGGGACCATCAAGCTTGCGGAGATACGTTATGCTCTTGTAAACCTGGCCATAAATTCGCAGCAAAAATGGAAAGCCGCACGTAGTTAGATCTTTAGACAGAAGATGTGGAGGTGTGCTTTCTCACGTTTCTTTTCCTTTCATTCTTTTTCTTCATCATCAACATAGAATTTAGCGAACAAGGGAAAAAATGAGACGTTGTGAGAATCACAGTTCATATGGTTGAATGTTCTCCATTTTTTAATAGTGTGATGCTTTTCTCCACCACAGGGTACAAAGGCTTGCCTAAAGGTGACAAGAAGTAGCACAGCCGCACAGACCCAACATCTTTACGATGCAGTGCTGCTTCCATGTACTTCACTGTTCGAATTCCAACAACACAAGTCAGTCATAAAATGGAGCACCGGTTTTGCAGGCGAGGACGTTAGAATAGCCATGAAACAATTTAAGCACTTGTGATCTGTCCAAACTACTTGGAAGCAATGGACAGAAAAGGACTTCGACACCTCACTTCTCTTCAAGAGCCATGAGCTGAAAGCTGCCCAGGTCTGGAGTATTTGCCAGGAGAGGGACTACTTCAAAACCTCACTTCTCGTCAAAAGCTATATATTTGGGGGTGTGACAGTTCCCAATGCCTTCCAGAAGAGGGTTTGCCGCCATCTGTTTCTTTGCTGGAAATCCACCAATGTTCGCCCTGGAGAAAAGGTACAACAAGACGTACGGCAGAAGATTGGGCCAAGATATCTCAGATTTCTTGCATATGGATAGGCAGAGACCTGATCATAAGAGAGCTCTTTTCTTCGGAAATACTTTGTTTTCTGACATTTCCCTCTCAACTCTCAAATCGAAGTCAGGTATAGTTTGCGTCCAATTAACTTTCATGGTAGCACAAATATAAAAATAAAGAAAAATAAATAAATATGACAAACATAGCATGCCTATTGTTTCAAATACTTTGCAGATCATCGTATAGGCAGACATTAGACTCTCATTCTGTGAATCTTAACAAGTCTTAAGTTCTGAATTATTATTTTTTTTCGCAGGACACAATGGCTTCTCTTGGAGAGCTTTTCGTACGCAAGCTTCCCAAGTTTGCCAATCATTGCCAGGGGAGAGGAGGGTTAAATGACCACTGTATATAACATTTCGTTTTTCTACAAGAACAATCGTCGCATGGAGGAGAAAGGGAAAGGTTCAAAAATTACAAGCTTTGCTAAGTTAACTAAGCTTTGTTTACTTCCGTTTACTTTCAAAAGTCTTGCTTGTTCTGAATATTTTGTATTTCATTTTTGTAATATGTTACGGTGGTTAAAGTCGATTTTCCCATTGTAGTCTTTGTAATGTGATTCAAAACATCAAATTTTGAAATATTTCGTGTATGCATTTCAAAAATCAATTGACAATATAGTTTCATACTTCCTTTCTTTCCAGAATATTACTCGCACTTTGTAAAATGTTGCTCATCATCTTTCATCCGTATTGTTGATCTCAAAGAAGATTGTCATAGATATACATTGTTCGGAATATTTGTCATCACCGCAGTCATTGACAAAGGCAACCCCATTGCCGCCCTGACTTCCAATGCTCTTTTGATGAAGCTGCAATGTCAACTCAAGCCCCCTCACAACATATTCATCGATGATCGTTCGATTCCTTTATCATGTAAGCAACTTATAGCAATGTCAACGAACTTTGTTCAAGCACTCGACTTCAATCTTCCCTTTCACATTTGGGTCAATGATTTGATCAAGTGTCCCGTTTCCATGACAACTCTTGGCCCACTCAGCTAGGCTGATTTCCCTAGCCTCTACCTTATGCATCAGAGATGGCCTCGCACACAATACCTCCCACAAAACCACCCCAAATGAGTACATATCAAACTTCTCAGTCAGTTGTTGACGTCTGTAGTACTCCGGGTCTAAATACTCGAAGCTACCTTTCACCACCATGCTGATGTGCGTTTTGGACGTGTTGGTCGTGCCCATTTTTGACAACTCGAAATCCGATACCTTGGCCACCATTTTTCCAATAAAATGTTTATGCTCTTCACATCGTGATGAATAATGGAGCCCTTGGCACCGCTATGAAGGTAATGTAACCCTCGCACTACGCCAATACAAATTTGAAGCCGTTGTTTCCAGGGAAGAGGTTTAGAGTTACCGGTGCGATACAGATGGTCACTGAGAGTGCCACATGCCATGTAATCGTAAACCAAGACCATCTCGCCTATATCGGCACAGCAACCAATGAGTGAAACCAAATGGCGGTGGCGGAGTTGGGAGAGCAGCTCGATCTCCATCTTGAACTTGCGGGCCTCCTGTGATGACTCGGGTCTCAGTCGTTTGATAGCAACAAAAGTGGCACTATCGTCAATGTATCCTTTGTACACATTGCCAAACCTGCCAACACTAATAATGAAAGTATCATTGAAGTTTTGGATGCCGGCTTTAATCTCAGCCAACGAAAAATAACGACACAGATAAGGCAGTAAAGGTGACTCGAGGATCTTTGTTGACTTTGTCTTCCCATGGTTGGAGCCAAAGGACTTGACTTTTCGTCATCGTCGGAAAATTAAAAATCGTAGGAGGTCAGACATAACAAGTATGCCGAAAACTACACCAATGACGAGGAACAGAGTGAAGGCCAAAACTGCAAATGTAGTAATAGTTGCCTGCAGAGGTGAGAGCAATGTTTACTGAGACAGCTCTGAGGGCTGAGCCAATGGGTTTTGCTGCACTGCATGAGTCGAATGATGCCTTCAATACTCGGATAATGTCGTGTGCGCCGATGCTGAATATGAAAACTGGTATACATAGTTATTGAAAATATGAAAATGTCGAGAAAAAAATGGTTATACAACATAAGGTTGAATATACTTCACATTAAGGTTTAGGAGAGAATTTTAAAATGTCATATGAATTTATACATTTTTATCAATTTGTTATATGTATTAAAATTTTAAGCAATTTGTCATTTCAACTTTTTGAAATCTTAAACCAAACCGTTGCCCTCCCTATATATTTGGTATTCACTTATATTAAAAAAAATGCACAAAACAAATGTGTTTTGTTTTGTATGTCTGAAATGCTAGATACTTCATGTGTTGTTGTCCAGTGTAAATTGATTTACCAACTAATTTAACTCTTGAAAATTCAACAGATTTGACACTTTTGAAAATATCACGATTTTAACACTCTCATGTCTCTTTGTTCAAAAAAAAAAATAATAATAACATAATAATTTCTCATGTCCTAGATTCTCATGCGCATTTTTCACAGGAATTGCAAAGATCCTGAGTTGGGTATGTTGTAAATTCGAACCCAATTGAAGAAATGGGTTAGGCAAATTTTCCAACTTCTTGGCTTTTTGGTGAATTCAGAATATCAAGCATACTGGGTTCGTGTGCTGATTTGGCTTCAGCAAGGTCTGGAGAGCAGATCCAAGGATATGCATGTTCAAAATTCACAAATATGAATGTATGCAGAAATTCACTATAGGCAAATATAATTTGATGTATGATGTTTACTAATTTTTTCTATTATTATACATTTGTTTGGTATAAATATGGGAAACCAAACGGAATCGCATGCTTGTATGCATTAAGAAAATCCCGAAATAGCTTGTCGGAATTAATTTTGACATGCGCAGCTTTGAAATAGCCCACCTTGCCAAAAGAACCACCTTGACGGTACAAGGGTGGAGGATATTCGCCACTCTTGCGATCAAAGGAAGACATCTTAAAGTCTTTGCAAAAAGTATGAGGAAAAATATTTAGAAGGCAGCACAAGATAAGAGAATAAAAAATAAGATAAAAAAGACCGCAAGCCCGGCACCCCCGTGCCAGGCCTCACGGCCCTCATGCTCTCTTTCGCGCCCAACACTCCACGGCCCAAGCTGTTTCAGCCCAGCATAGGGGGAAGCCCGCGCCTCCTTCCCCTCTCTCTTCCTCGCGCGCCAAGCAGCTTAGTGAGGCCCAAAGCCTCTCGGCCCTCTCTCATTTGCATGCAGGTTGACCCAACGCGGGGGGGAGGCCCACGTCTCCTCTTCCCTTTCCGCTCGCGCGCTAGACGCCCCAAGAAGCAAGGCTGAGTTATGCGAACCAGGCCACCAAAGACCGAGAGCCGGCCCAAGCCGAACTCTCCCTCTCTCTCGCCTCTCTGCTGACAGGCCCCTGCCCAGCAGCCTACAAGGTCCGGCCTGTGCCAACCTTTTAGCACCCCAGTGACGCCGACACCTCGACCAAGCCGAGCCGACCCTCTCGCCGCACTACCTGCAGCCCCGTGGCATCCCTGCCACACCATTTACACCTTTTTGGCACCCACCGAACCAATTTTTTAAGTCTCAAGACTCCCCAAAAATTCAAGAAAAAAAAAATTTAAATTTTTCTTACTTTGTGCGGCGCAGAGAAGAAGAAGAACAACGAGAAATGACTCTTTGCAAGGGCAAGAAAAGAAGAACGCTAGGGGAGAGGGAATAAAAATTTCCTCTAGCTTCTCTTCCTTGTTGGAATAATGATTGTTCTCCAAATTTATTTAATCCCCTGCTTAAGGTATAATTAAATAGGTATTGGGGGCAATTATTTTTCTTTTCCTGGAAGAAGTCTATATCCAAATCAAGAAAGAATATCAAGTTCAAATTGGGAAACAATTCTACAAGCCTAAGCAGCTTGGGATTCCTACACCTACTATCCTTTTTTTGCATGCAGCAAAGTAAGTGTGGAGGCATTTGTGGAACCTAAAATAATCCCAAAAAATCTAGAGGCAATACATGGACTTTTATTCAAGAAATACAAGATTGACCCCAATAAATGGGCAGGCTTCTCAGATGCTCACATCCCTAGAGGTCTCAACAACTGAGTACGACTGCCCAAAGCTTACCTGCCCTTGGCAAGGAATTAAAGATAAGGATTAATTACCCAAATCCTATCTTTAATACATTCCCAATTGAAAATTGATTCCAATAAAGTAAGTAATCCTAATTTAAATCAATTGGGATAATTACACCATTATCTCAAGATGTTATTTCCTATTTAATATCTTGGGAATATTTAGAGAATATCTCTCCATTAAACACTATGCCCGGCCCTATCTCTATAAATACCCCATATTTCTACCAAATTTTGAGAGCTTTGGCTAATCCTTAAAAGAAGCCCTAAACACTTTACTCTCTCAGAGAAACTAGCTTAGGCATCAGAGATCTGTTGACCTAACCCCCCCAACCCCTCCCCCCGCCCCCCCCCCCCCCCAAAAAAAAAAAATCTTGTGGGCGCATGAGGCTCAGGTCTTTGATCAAAGGTGTTGATTGTTTTGCAGGTGCATTTTTGTCAATAGTGAAGACGGCGGAAATGTGCATCAACAATATTAATGTTAAATTGAAATGTACCCCATACAAACTATCCTTTAAAAGGAAAACGTACCACTAAATTATATTTTTCTAATGTACCATGGTACGTGAAAAAAAAAATGAAAAATGGGTCGATAGTGTGTGCTAAAGCAAAAAGCTTACCCTCTGGTACAGATACTCAGATAAAGAGGAGTACGGATACTCACATAGATGATTATCCTTTTGATATCACTTATTAATTCTTATTATCTCCACTAAAAATCAGAGACACACGTTTCTTACTTTTTCGTTTCTCTTACCAATTCATCAAAACAGAGATACAATTTATTTTTCAAATTAAAACGTAACAATTTCAAATTGAAATGTATCCATTTCAACTTGAAACGTACAATTCAAACTTGCAACATACTAATATATCGGCTTGAAACGTACCAATGGTAAATTGAAATGTACCCAATACAAACTATCGTTTTAAAGGAAAAGGTACCACTAAATTCTATTTTTCAAATGTACCATGATACGTGAAAAAAATGAAAAATGGGTACATAGTGTGCTAAAGCAAAAAGCTTACCCTTTGGTACAGATACTCAGATAAAGAGGAGTACGGATACTCACATAGATGATTACAGGCCTTGGGCCATTTTGAGTGCAGGCGTCCAAAACCCTGTGCGCAGCCCAACTGCGGCAACCCAAATCAGACCATTTTTCCGAGGAATGGCAAAATCGTAAATAATCCAAAATTAGGCCCTCAACTTTAGAGTATAGTAATGCTAATCTTCATTTCTTTTTTCAAGTTACTTTTATAAAATTCTTTTACTATTTTGAAATTCCAATAAACCCCGAAGTGGGACTCATTGTTGCACAGATAGTGTATTATGTTTGAATAATGTTATTTGTACTGCAATTATTCACAATTTGTCTAATAAGTGTGGACCCTGCTATATATTATATTCATAGGCAAAATTGTGGTTTCCTATCCTAAATAAGACTGGTTAGGATCATGATTCTTTTCTATATATGTCTTTTCAAAACGTACGTGTAAATAACGGCTTCATTGATCCTATATCTATCTTTTTGAAGAAGAAATTAGACCCACCTTTATTAAAGCGGCAGTCTTCAAGGTGATCAGTAAAAGAGGTCCAAAACAGTTGTTACATTTCCTCATGTTATGAGTTGTGTATAAATATGAATAAGGAAATTAGCTATAATACAAGGATTTCAAACACGAAGTGTTGAAATAGAAAGAAAGATGGGAAAGACATGAACGACAGAGTGTTAAAAGAGTAAAATGTCTAAAGTACCCTTACATAGATAAATATTGATATAACGTAAATACCATATAGATAGTATTGACATACAATGTAAATATTGTTGAGACGATGTCTATAATGTGTGTAAACATCTATATGTTCATAATGTTGTTGATATGCTAATAGATATTATCAATGTGTTGGATACCTCATTATTTTAAACTCACCCCATCTACGATGTTGCTATCACCACAAGCTAAAATTTGCTCACTAAAGGAGGATCCACAAAGGAACGACAAACACAGATCGATTTAAAATTGAACTTAGAACGAGGTGGAATCAACTCCGATTCGGTAAAAACTGCAAGCTACTATATAGTTCATTAAATAAAAATCATAAAATTGAACAAAAATGTAGATAATCAAATAGCTAAACAAATGAACCACGAGCTGGTGGACTAGTGATAAATGACGGATTACGAGACTTCCTTACAACTAAAAATTGGAGGTCTCGGGTTCGAAACCCGATGTTGGTGTGGAAGCCAGACTTGTGGCCAGGAGGCGGCTAAAATGCCTCTGTGAGTCTTCATGGCCCCCGAAATGGGTGAATAACCATGATTTACCACCAGTTGTCCCCCCTCCTTTTTTAGGGAAAAAAAAAAAAGCTAAACAAATGTAGGGTACCCTTTCCTAGAAAAAGCGCAGTTTGGCTTCCCCTTGGACTTTTCAGTACCAATCACGGTGTGATTTTGTTGTACCAAACATCATACCTAATTTATCAATCAAATTCCACTAGAAAATCCTAATTACATGCATTGTATATGTCTATAATGCAGCCAGATCATGTCATGTACTTACTAGTTACTTCGTATCTAGAAAGGAAAAAGATGCATGAACTGTTAAGTAAATGCACGAACTCTCAAGTACTCACGTAATTAAGGCTTAATTATACTTTGACGAGGTCTGAACTATAATTCGTGCTTCACTTAGTCAATTGAAACTGACTCGCTTTGGTTTCTTGATCTACATGCGGATCATTCATTGGTTCATACTTTACATGTTGGGGCAATGAAGAACTACCATTGTTGTATGTGTCACATCATCAATTCTAACGGAAAATGTTTATGGTTATTAGAAGAAAAATGTTCTATATTGTGTATGTCAAAGGATGTGACGGTTAATGATTGGATTCTTTCTTTAAAAATTTAAGAATGAGTCCAATCATCAACTGTCACATCATGTGATTTACAAAATATGATTTAAGTAGATACTCTATCTAGCATCACCATTAACATAATGTCACATTTGGAACCAGATAAACTGAGTCAATTGAGTTTCAAACGACATACATGAAACGAGATATAGTTAGGGGGCATATGTATAATTAAGCCTATACTTGAGTTCATGTCTTTAAAACTTTAATTTGGATCTTAGAGGGATGTTGTGACACATGACCAAGTACCCAAACAGGACTCAGTTTTCATTTGATTGTGTAAGATATTATGTTCATGCACGCAAATATAAAGACGATATTTTTATGATATATACTGTATTAAATTGTAAATTATTGTGAATAGATTGACGATCCGTCATAAAGCATCTTTCTAAATATCCTATTATCTGTCAAAATCAAAACTTGGGGTTTGTGGGGATTGTGATTCTGTTGGCAATTGGTAGGGTTCATTAACACAATGCGTGCATGCATGATGACAAGGAAGAGGAAGCATTGTGAGTTGTGAGGACTGCATGCCAGCCGCAAAAGATGCAATCGTCTTTGGGTTCATGCATATCGACTTGAACGACATTGGTCCGAACCATCGGAACAAACTTGGACTTAAACTAAACCTTGTATGTATCAGATTATCAACCACTTCAAAAACAATTGAAAAAACAAACACACGTTTTTGTTAATTATAATTATATACAACTAATCATAGGCTATAAACAATGCAACACTTCCAGCTACTATAACTAGATTGTATAATCTTAAAGTCGAAAATTGGCATTATGGTGGTTAATCATCGGCTTCAAACAAATATGCGACACTTCCAAATACCATACCAATTGGTTTTATGGTGAAACCTCAACTTCTGTCATGGTATAAGAGCAAGTTGTACCATTTACGAAGCCTAACGGCTACATGTGCTATGTGTCACCTCAGTTGTGTTGTACGCGTATTTCGCTTGAAAATTCGAAACATGTGAGAGGCTGTGTTGAGATGAATCCGACATATAAAAGGAAGGACTTTACATGAGCTTTTAAGTAATCATGTTAGGCTACTCCCCATGGTCAATTGATTTATGGTGGATCCTAAAGTTCCTTCACTATTTTAGAGGTGTGTCTCCTTGTGGACTATGTTGTAATTAACGAATTTTTATTATACACATGTTATGATCAAAACCATTTATTCTTTGTTAGCTATCAGATCATGTATTAAAAAATGATAAATCAGATCAAAGATTGTTTGGCGATATATGTATTAAGTCAATGTACGGTCTATCATGATAATTTTAATTAATTGTTATCATAATCATCGATTTTTCTGAGACGTAATAACAATCAATGGCCAAGCAAAAGGAAACACTTTGGAGAAATGATTCTTGGGTCCGTGTATGGTTTTGGTTGGACACTTTGGAGAGATGTTACACATGAGCTGCTGGCCATATATCATTAAGCAAAAAAGGACACGTTTTTCTTTCCCTTTAAGGCAATCTCCCAAAAATTGAAGGTTCATCGACGAACCTTTACATCCTTACTCCCTTTTTGGCCTTGCCTTTCTACACCTACTTCTCCTATGCTTAAAAGCTTGCACCAACTTTTACATTGAACCAAACTTTGGAACACGTGGCTGAAAACCCATGAACCTCATTGTAAGAGGAAATAGATTTTTTGATGTATTAGAGATACGGTCCAAAAAACCACATATAATAAGATTTTTTAATGTATTAGAGATACGGTCTAAAAAACCACATATAATAGTACAATTGATTAAAAATTTAATTTAGTGTATGACATTTAATATTTCAAGCTGTGTTTCTAACACTCTAAAAAGTTTCTCGTAAAAAGAATAACTTAATCATATAGCTTTAACATGTCACATGTGACACCAAAAAAGATTGCTCACGAAACTTCTTGCTACTTGCTCGGTTACTTCTTGATTAACTAAAGTTTATCAAAAGAACCCAACTCCGTATGAGATTTCTTCTGTTTTTGAAGCTTCCCCATATTTGTCAATCACCAAATTTATACTGTTGTCTACTATTTTGGCCCTTATCCTTCTACTATGAAACAAAAAGGGCGAATCTTGTATACAGTCCGGAATATATATCACTGTGAATAGTTAAGATTTCTTTTGATTCGATAAAAGCAATGTTGATTAAACATACCGTGTTGTAAAATCTCAACTACAAATAAATCTTAAAACCAAAAACGTTTAATCAACTGAATTACAAACCGTCTGCTAAATTGTTGTTCATTTTTTATTTTGACGTAATTTGTCCCAAATGGTGGTGCCAACAAGTTAGAAGGAAAGAAAGATGAGGAAAGTGCCAAAAGGCACAGAATGTGTTTCATCATTTCATGTTATGGGCTCCCTTCCCCTCGTCCTTTTCCACAGGATTCGATTTGATATGGATAGCTGGCTGGTGGCTGCTCTCTTTATGCCAATTTGTCATTCCCCACATTATTTTAATCCAAAGTATTTTCCATGAACCGCGATAACGACACGTCATCACCAGACTCCTCCCTCACTTTCTTTCTCGCTGCCACCCGCAAGCATCCCTTCTTTGAAGGAGGATCGTCTCTGGATATTTTTCAGGAAATTCTAGATATTTTTAAATTGTGTTTGTTTATCCTATATCGTGTAGTTAATTTTTATTAAATATTATTTATATTTAATTTTAAATTAAAATATTTAAAATAATTTTTAACCGTACGATATATGATAAACATACATGATTTGAGGATCTTTGAGACCTCACAACCTCATTCCTCCTTGTTGCCGACCAAGTTATCTCTTGCCGTCGTGGACCAACCATTTCCCGCCACGTCACTGTAAAAACAGTTGTGCCTCTTCTGAAGTTGTCCATGACTCCGTGATGCATTGAGCGCCCACCCGCTCCCAATTTGTTTGGCGACCAATTTTCCACTTCTCTAACGTTCACAAAATAACAAAAAAAAAACTATTTGTTTAATTGTCATCCTGTGTAACACGTCCGCATCAATGTCCATTCAGCCTCGGCAGTTATAAGTATTATTGGATAAATACTCAAAGGAGCTGCAACAGCAAGACCGTGGGAATATAGTTTTAAGTCAACGAATCAAAGGGTCCGGATTTTGTTGCCCACCTAACCACAATGCCTTCCGCCACCCCATCACCCCCCACTCTATTTTTCCTTTTTCTTTTTTCGTTAGGAAAACAAAACACAAAAAGAACAGTAAGTTGGCCGCGAGGCCCGGTAGTTACGGAATTCAGTTCCAATCGGTTTCATTTTTTATCAAAATAAAAAATTGAACTAAAGTTATTATAAAGTTCGGTTCGATTTATTTTTTAAAATTTTTTTCAATTCAATTCACATTCAATTCAATTTTGATTCGGTTCGGTTTGAAGTTCAGACAATGACGAATCGTGACCTCATCATCTCATCATTAGCTAGGCCAAAACTAAAAACTTTTAAATAGACCGATCACCAATTTCAACCACAAAAAAGACTTTTTCCTGGCACATGGTGAAGAAATATCATTTAAGGTGTGTCTATTGCTTTCATCTGTGTGCTTCATGTACCATTTTTAAACGTAAGTCCAACGAAAATTCACAAATTTTTAACTTTGGTTACCGACATTAGTCCAAGATCAAAATTCACCACATGAATTGGCTTCGAGGCATCCACATACGACGTATGCAATTGGAGATTAAACACTTGGCCCGAGATCAAAACAGACACAAATTCGGTTATTTGGATAAGGATAAACCTCCCCAATCCTAGTACGTTCCCCCACCCCACTATCCATACTCTACGTGAACACAGACCAAGAGGCCAAGATGCCTCACTGACGTCATCGCACACCCCTTGGTCACAAGAAATTTTTCGATAGGACCGGTACATAGGATGGTACATCACGTATTACTATACAAATGTTGAGATATGTGTGTTAAAAAATTAATAATTTAAAAAATAAAATTTCTCACCATTCATATAAAAGCACATGATGTACGTCTCGTATTTCAATCACAAAGAAAACTTTCTCCTTAGTCACCCTCACAGAAAAAATTCTCCTTTTATCTTTTCCCACAAATTAAAAATTAAAAGATTAAAAAGCTACGAACGTTCGTTTGGATCTCCCGCACGTATAAATACCCAGTTGGACCCAAATCGAAAGACACAAGAAAAACACAAAAAAAAAAAAATTCCGACATAGGGAAAATGAACTCAAACTCTCAACATTCTCACGACACGGTTTCTTGGGTACGAGGAAAATGCGTAGGAAGAGGGTCGTTCGGCACCGTCAGCATCGGGGTCAGCAAACCGGACGGTCGTGTCTTCGCCGTCAAATCCGTCGACCAAGCCGCGTGTCTTCCCGGCCAGCTAGAGGCGCTGGAGAACGAAATTCGAATTCTCCGGTCGCTATCCTCTCCGCACGTCGTCAGTTACCTCTGCGACGACGTGTCGTGCGAAACGGGGAGCGGTTCCGCGACGTCGTTTCGGAACCTCCACTTGGAGTACTTGCCAGGTGGCACGGCAGTAGATGCTGAAGTGGACGAAACGACGCTGCGGTCGCGCGTTTGGTGCGTCGTTGCGGCGCTGAGGGACGTTCACTCGAAGGGCATTGTTCACTGCGACGTCAAGGGTAAAAATGTCCTGGTGGGCCCCGCGATTAACCAAGCCAAGCTCGCCGATTTCGGTTCTGCGATTATCTTATCGGATGACACGTGTACGGCCAGGATCACACCACGAGGAAGTCCGCTTTGGATGGCACCGGAGGTGATTAACGGGAAATATCAGGGACCGGAGTCCGACGTATGGTCGTTAGGCTGCACGGTTATCGAGATGGTGACCGGAAAGCCCGCGTGGGAGGATCGCGGGTTGGAGATGCTGGCTCGGATCGGGGTTTCGGACGGGTTGCCCCGATTCCCGAGCCGGTTATCGGAAACTGGTCGCGACTTTCTCGACAAGTGTCTGAGGAGGGACCCGAAGGAGCGGTGGAGCTGCGATCAGTTGCTGCAGCATCCATTTTTGGCTTCCCTCTCTCCAAATGCGGTCGCCGCCGACTCGTCACCTCGCTGCGTTCTCGACTGGCCTAACTCCGAGTTCGGTGATCAAAACGACGACGTTGAGGATGACGAGGACGATGAGGAGTACAAGGTTTCTGCCACGAATAGAATAGGTAAATTGGCGACGATGGGAGGGGCAAACTGGGAATCGGATGGATGGACGGTGGTGAGGAATTATTCAGGTGGCGGGAGCTCTTGCGAGGAAGAAGGGACAAGCGGCGGGGAATATTTGGATTGTGGAGGGGTAAAATTGGAAATTGAGAGCTTTAGTGGCGGTGGTTCAGTGGAGCGGGGTGTTAATTACTGTGGGTGGTGCGCAGTTGGCGCCAGCGGTTCGAAAAGGGAATATATGGCGGTGGAAAGGGTAGAAATTAGAGCAAGGGATCGTCAAAGCTTGTCTAATTTATGTAGAAGCAGATTATTATTATTTTTATATTATTTGGGGATATTCCTTAATAAATTACGAATCCTATTTATTTGTTACATTCTTTATATTTCATTATCTTGGCAAGGAGCATGTTGTTAAATTTTATTTTTTTGGTTTGGATCATAATCTTTTTTATTAGTGTAGCACTACTTCACGAGCGTACTACGTCTAAGTAGTCTCTAAACCACCGGGCAATATTGAGTTATTTCTAAATATTTTTGCTCAATACGTATTTGTACTTTAAAAATAAACTGGTAAGTAAGTCGTATTTATCGTGTTCGTATCATTTTCATGATATATTTGTTATCTTAATAGATTCTGACATGCAAATCCGTTATCTTAACAGGGGATCCGATAATGACCCGACTCATTAATCAATTGACCGAAATTTATTATTCTCTTATAATTTCATGCCAGGTTGCAAATCGTGCTGAAATTACGAGGCCGACTCTAAGAGATCATCATATTGTATACCTTTTATTTTTTGTGGACTAGTGTGAGAGCAATTGGGATGAGTTGAGTTTGCAAGTGGTTCAAAATTGGTTGCAAATCGGAGCAAGGTTACGCTATCAGATGATGATAAGGACGGGATTTTGCTAAAATATCGTAAACAACAGATGGAAGCAGGCCTGAGGATGAAGAAGCAAGTGGGAAAATGAGCAGACGATGCACTGCAATCTACAAACAAACGACTTGATTTTTCAAAACAGTTGGACAAGGACTATAACTGCTTGTTGACGTATGAGATAGTTCACTTGGCCATGAAAGTTCCCATGATTGTGTATTGACTCAACGGAATTATGTGGCTAGAAACAAGTGCAAGAAAAGATAAAAATGATGCGTCTAAATCATTTCTCCAATCTAATAATGGGTTGTAAACACTATAATGTCACAATTTGGATAACGCTACGTTTTTTTTTTTTGGAAACGGTTAACACAACACTTTGAAGTCAAACACCAAAGTTTAAATGAATTATTGTTTCGTGTGCATGTTCTCTTGGCGATACTGGGATTAAAGGTAGGAATTTTGAGTGCAAAGAATTATCAAATTAAACGATAAACACTTAGAGTTCGTTTGGAAGTGTTTTACAATGTTGAAAGCGTTTTTAATAAAAATGTTGTTTGTACCAATCTTTAGCAAAAATACAAGTGAATCTTGGAAAAGTACTTCAAATGTTTTTGAAACTCAATTTAAAAAAAAAAAAAAAAACGTTTTCAGTCATTTTAAAAATATTTCCAAAATAATTATTACTCTAATTTGATTGCAAACTGTTGTAACAATTCTGTTATTTATTTTGAATAAAAATGAAAAATAGTTCAAGGGCCACGGAAAAGTAAGAAAAAACAACTAGCCCAATGAGCTCGTACTTCGTAGAAGGGCACCCCATAAACTATAAGAGTACCCACATGGTGGTCATAAAGCCCACACAGCAAAATCAATCGGCCTGTGAAATAAGCCCAACTTCCCCTAAATATTTTATTTTCTTGAAAAAAACCTCTTTCATAATGCAACATTCTAAACTAATCTTTGGGGAAGTGACTCGAATCCAGGTTGAAAAGATGACCACCCTATCTTGATCAACTAGATTAACTGTTTACGTTATAGCTGCATTTTGCGCAATACATCCCAATTTATTGACAAACAGAGCCTCTTCAACTCTCTCCTCCCTCTCGAAAAAATTAAAACAGTAACATCGCTTTACAACTTCTTTTAACGGTTTGACAAAGTTACTTCAAGGAACAAAACAAAACAAAACAAAAATGACGTTTTGTGGGGTTTCTTAGCTACAAAGTGGTTAGAGGTTTCTTAAGTAGCAAGTCTATGTATTAATTGTTCAACGTTAAACAATTTTTGGCTACTATTGGTTGACAATTCACATTCCACGACCCCCATTGCTACCAAACGATGATGAATATGTTTGACCAATAACCATGGAATGTATGATGTATATGGAATGCATGGTACTATATCTTAATAATTTGATTTTAAGTAAACATACCTTGAATACTACCTAAAGTGTCATTAACTGTACTGAAACACGCCCTTAGCACTGCATTGATCAACTGGTCTAATTTACACGTGCATTTAGTTTTACTATTATCCTTTCATATAGTAAATGGTTTTCTCCTTCCATATTTTAATCAATTATCAGCACTTTAAGGGGGCGTTTGTTTGCCCTCACTAAGTTAGACTGGACTGGACTGGACTAACTATTAGTCCAATACTGTGTTTGTTCCATGCTGGGACTAACATTAATGAGACTAAAGGGGACTAGCATGGACAAAACCCTTCACTAAGAGGTCTTAGCGAGACCCCCCAATAACCATGGGACTAGCTAAGACTATCCTCTCTTTCTTGTCCTCGTCATTCTCAACGACCACTCCCGACAGACTCCTCGTCATCTCCGGTCACCTAGATCAATCATTAACTTTCTGACTCTCTTTCAGATCCATTTCACAACCAACTTTCATATAAAATATACCAAATTGAAGCTGGGAGTGACAAGATTACGATTTTACCTGAATCGATGCCAAAATGTGGTCGAATGTGGCCGGAAAATGGCCTGGAAGTCTCGGCCTATTTGGGCTTCTTCAAATCCATGACAGATTTGAGCATTCAAAGCTAAGATCTCGGTCCAGGGATGGTGATGAATTTTTTGGCGATGCTAACTTCATCCAATTTAACGAGGGTTGGCCGGCAAAACACATCAGGAAACCTGCAACTCATCGGGAAAATTGGAGCCGTGAGGTTCCGTTCGAACAACGCATAGCTAGAAAGGGAGGGAGAACAGAGAAATAGAGACTGGAATCAATAAGGAGTTTGACCAGGAATGAGAAAGAGACATGAATTGAGAGGTCTAAGGGGAAAAAAAAGGGAAGGGGTGGGACGATGAGAGAAGAGGAAAAAAGTGGGACGGAAATGGTAGGAAAAGATGGAGAAAAAGATAAGATCATAATAAAATATTAATAATTTATACATTAAATAATATAATATTAGAATTTGTTATTATCCAGCTTCTTAGTCCAATACTGCACCAAACGCTTCACTAAGTTAGTCCAGTTTAGTCTAGTCTAAGCTAGTCCAGCTTAGTCATTGAAGCTAATCCAGTCCGAGATAGTCCGGCGCAACAAACGCCCCCTAAAGGGATTCCTAATAACTTAACCCGAAAGGCATTTTAATTTATATATTGCACCTGAAAAACATCATGTATACTCTTCAAAACAGATAGGCTTGCCAAACAGCGCTACACCTAGCGTCTCATCCATATTTTTTCTTATAATTTAAAGTAATGCTAAGAAGAGTATATTTATGTATCACATTTGTATGACTTATTATGTAAACACGTATTTATAAAACAAACAAACAAAAACAATAGATTAAAATCATTAACCGATATGACATGCACACATCACCCGTTGCATTATGTATACAAAAAATGCAATCCGGTATTGTACGTTGACAAGTGCACTTGACTAAACCATTACATTCTCAACGTACAACCCCACTTAGCAATCGATTCACAAATTTTGCGCGACAAAAAACGCATACTATAGCTCCTCCTCTTCTGCATACATTCCCATACTACAAGATCCGCACAGACTCTCTCTCCCCCTCCCCCTCCTCTGCAAATCCACACGCAGAAGGTTCTGCTGTGCCACATTCTTCTCCGCTTATCGGGTCCTCCTACCGAAGCCCCGACCCGGGCACCATGGCCGCCGCTAACGCCCCCATGACGATGAAAGAGGCCCTAACGGTAATGCCACCTTCATCTCGATCCTAATTTCATCAAACCATTTCTGGGTTTTCGTCATTCGGTCATGCCTCATTGGATCGATCTAGATCCTTTTGAGAACTGCATTTTCACTCTGTTTCCCACTGACCCGTTTGCGAATTATGTATAAATCCGGCGTTTATCTGTGCAAGTTTGTGCATTTTTTGTTGGATTTTTGGCAATGCGTTTGAGTGATCGAGTGCGATGATGGTGATTGTTGATTTGAATTTTGTGTGGTTTTTCAGTTGCCTAGTATTGGGATCAATCCCCAATTCATCACGTTTACGCATGTGACAATGGAATCGGATAAGTACATTTGTGTTAGGGAGACATCGCCGCAGAATAGCGTCGTTATCATCGATATGAGCATGCCCATGCAGCCATTGCGTCGACCCATTACCGCCGACTCGGCTTTGATGAATCCCAATTCCAGAATTCTTGCTTTAAAAGGTATATGATTTGAATTCTTGAAATTAATGTAGTGATGCAATTCCAATGTGTAGTAATGCAATTTCAGCTTATCACTGTGAAATTGAATGTATATTGGAACTGTGTGATTTCTGTTATATACTGGATGCATTTCCATTTTTTGTGATTGGTAAATTGGCGAGCGTGGAGCATTATTGAAATTCGTTTTTTATTTGCGTGGAATTGTTTATAAACCGTCATAGTTTGTGTTGAGTTGTTGATTTTATTGTCTTTTTCTCTTATTATTAGTTGTTGTGGTGATTGTCCTGCTTACAATGGCTGAATTCAATGTGTAGCTCAAGTTCAAGGAACAACTCAGGACCATTTACAAATATTTAACATTGAAATGAAAGCAAAGATGAAATCACATCAGATGCCTGAGCAGGTGATGATCTTGTTCCTTTAGGGCATTCACAATGTCGAATTTGATGCTGTGAAAGATCTTTATTTATAATTTTATTTTGGTAACTGGTTGTAATCCTAAATTTGTCTGTTTGTTTTTTTCGTTCTTTGTAGATTGTCTTTTGGAAGTGGATTACTCCAAAGATGCTGGGTCTGGTCACACAGACCTCAGTATATCATTGGTTAATTGAAGGTAAGACGTCTTTACAAATCCTTGAATCTGGTTTCTTTTATTTTATTTTCTTCTCATTCTCTCATCTCTCCACATGAGGTTTTTTACTCTTATATTTTTTCACATGTTTTAAATATATTTTACTTTTAGGTGAATCCGAGCCTACAAAGGTCTTTGAGCGGACGGCTAATTTGGCAAACAATCAAATAATCAACTACCGTTGTGATCCTTCGGAAAAGTGGTTGGTCTTAATAGGAATTGCTCCTGGTTCAGCAGAGGTGAGTGATTATCTTGTTGTTTGCTAGTGTGAACTGGCACTTTTATAATTGTACATAACTGTATGAAAATAATTTTTCTATGTTAATATTTTTAGACGTGACCTCTTATTGCTATTTTTTCACTTTACTTTGTTGTGAAGTTGCTAAAAGATTTAGAAGAGTGGTCAAAATGTTGTGTTGTTTTCAATTCATGGGAGCCGGGATTAGATAAGATGTTCTAGTTGCACTTTTATACTTCACCATTTTATCCGTTTTGTTCTCACTGATACTTGGAAGTATGTAATTACTTTATTGAAAATAAGATTTTTTTTTTCTTTTTATTTATTTACTTTTATCTCATTATTTTTATAATTTAACGAGAATGGAACTAATTATGGTTTACCAGATTTAGTGACATCTTCAACAATTAACATATTGCTTCTGCCAAAATGACTGTAGAGGCCACAACTTGTCAAAGGAAATATGCAGCTTTTTTCTGTGGAACAGAAACGTAGTCAGGCTCTTGAAGCACATGCTGCATCGTTTGCCACATATAAAGTACGGTGCCATACTTCTTTCTCACTTTCTCTTGGCTTAAATATATGCGGTTTACTACTGTGCTATATTCTCTTACTTAATTTTCTGTTACATGCAGGTTCCTGGGAATGAGCATCCATCAATTCTTATTAGTTTTGCCTCAAAGTCCTCCAATGCTGGACAGGTTACATCAAAGATGCATGTAATTGAGCTTGGTGCCCAGCCAGGTACATTGCTTCTTCACTGGATTCCATTTAGAATATTTGAGAATATATTAGTGCACATCGCACAGATCTAACGTTTACTGTGAATTGACATCAGGAAAACCATCATATACTAAGAAGCAAGCAGATTTATTCTTTCCTCCGGATTTTGCTGATGACTTTCCAGTATCAATGCAGGTCTTACTTTTGGCTGTTATTACTTTGATTTCAACCATATGTTTAACCTATCAATCAAACTACATTCTTTTTTTCTCTTCTCGATTTCAGATATCGGAAAAGTATGGGTTGATATATGTTATCACAAAGCTTGGACTTTTATTTGTATATGACCTAGAGACAGCAACTGCAGTTTATAGAAATCGAATCAGTCCAGATCCTATATTTTTGACAGCTGAAGCTTCAACTGTTGGGGGTTTTTATGCAGTCAATAGGCGAGGCCAGGTCTTACTTGCCACTGTAAATGAACAAACAATTGTACCTTTTGTTAGTGGTCAGGTATGCTTTTGAGTCGTTTTGTGCATTTGACTACTGGAGAAAGAAAGTGTTAGGTCTTTATTTTATTGTTTGGGGATTTTGCAGTTGAACAATTTGGGGCTTGCAGTGAGTCTTGCGAAAAGAGGAAACCTTCCCGGTGCCGAGGACCTGGTAACGATTGCAGTTGGTTTTTGTAATAACATTCTGACAATTGGCACGTTTATCTTAGTTGTTGTCACTACTTCTGGTGTCGAAGAAGGAAATCAGTAACGATAGTGTGGGTTTTTGTGGTGCGTGTCTTTCCCCCATATGTGTGGAAATCAGTACGTAGTGATATGTAGAAATGAGATCCCTATATTCCCTCTGGAAACAACCTTTTCCTGGGAAGTTCTATGGTGCATTTAGTAATTTAAGTCTTTGTGGGTGTTCAAAATGTATGAGAATATGAATACATAATTGTTTTCTGTTTGCACTTTGGTGATATCTTGAAACTACAATATATGGTTGTTGTGCTCAGGTTGTCCAGCGGTTCCAAGAACTGTTTTCTCAGACTAAGTATAAGGAGGCTGCAGAGCTTGCCGCGGAATCTCCAATGGGAATACTCCGTACTCCTGATACTGTTGCTAAATTTCAGGTATAGCATTCTGATATTTGTCAGCTTATATACATATTCTTCATAGTTCTTGTGCTTCTCGGTGTCACCTTTAGATTACCTTGGAAGTATTGTGCTTCCTTTACAAGACTATGTAATCTTTGAATCAGGATCTAATTTACACACTTTATTTATTCTTTGCAGAGCGTTCCTGTGCAAGCTGGGCAAACCCCACCGTTATTGCAGTATTTTGGAACTCTTTTAACTAGAGGAAAACTCAATGCTTATGAATCATTGGAACTGTCACGTTTAGTTGTAAATCAGAACAAAAAGAATCTTTTGGAGAATTGGCTAGCAGAGGACAAGCTAGAATGTAGTGAAGAGCTTGGAGATCTTGTGAAGGTTTGAAACAAAATTGAGCTAACCTTAAAAGAGAAAGAAGAGGATCATGTTAGAGGGCTCTTTTCAACTTTTACTCAACAATGGCATTGTTGAGTCTGCTGCCGCTTGATTTTTTTTATGAGTTATATTGTCATTCTAATATTATGAAACATATTTACAATGCAGACAGTGGATAATGACCTTGCTTTGAAAATATACATCAAAGCCCGGGCAACTCCCAAAGTTGTTGCAGCATTTGCTGAGAGAAGGGAATTTGACAAGATTTTAATATACTCAAAGCAGGTCACACAACTTTGCTTTTCTTTGAACTAGAATCTTAATGACATACAATTGTTCAAATTCTCTCATTTTGAACAGCAATATTTTCCTGGCTGAAAACTATTATTGTGTCAGTTTTGGTAGTGTGATTTTTAATAACATGGCCAATAGCTCTTACTGGATTTTTATCTAATTGTGATTTTTAAATTGTCACAGGTTGGATATACACCCGATTATTTGTTCCTTCTCCAAACAATTTTGCGGGCAGATCCCCAGGTACATGCATTTCTTTGAAAGTTTGAGGCACTTTTCTCTTTACAGCGGTTTTGTAACTATTTACTATGCTCTTCTGACGGGTTGAGCTAAATTGTCTGACATTGGAACAACTTCAACTATCTTGATGGCAGGGGGCTGTTAATTTTGCTCTAATGATGTCTCAAATGGAGGGAGGTTGTCCCATTGACTACAATACCATCACCGATCTGTTCCTTCAGGTTTAAATTAAATATTGCTTTATGTTGTGTCAACAATTTTTTGTTGAAATATGTTCTTCATTTTGTTATTTTTCTGAAGAATGAGTTTTGGGACTTCTTGTCATTGTGTATTTTCTTTTATTTTTCAGAGGAACTTGATCCGTGAGGCAACAGCCTTTCTGTTGGATGTGCTGAAGCCGAATCTACCTGAGCATGGATTCCTACAGACAAAGGTTCATAATCCCTTTCCTAAACTTTGATTTCTTTTCCCTTTCTTTGCTTTTTTTTTTTTTTTTTTACTCACATGTCTGCTCCATATAATGTTTTTCTTAGGTTTTGGAAATCAATCTTGTGACTTTTCCAAATGTTGCCGATGCTATATTGGCCAATGGTATGTTCAGTCATTACGATCGCCCACGTATTGGTCAACTTTGTGAAAAAGCTGGTTTGTATTTGCGTGCCCTACAGGTATAGTAATTCTTGGATTCTAATGAATATTCATTTAAACATGATAATTTTTTTCCTAACCAATAGTATCTTTAATGCGCAGCACTACACTGAGTTGCCTGATATCAAGCGTGTCATCGTGAACACACATGCAATTGACCCTCAGGTTGGCACTTAAATTTCTTTGTAACTTGATAGTATGTGATGTAGTATATCTCTAACTACCATGTGTGTTAGGCTCTTGTCGAGTTCTTTGGAACTCTTTCTGTAGAATGGGCTCTTGAGTGCATGAAAGATCTTCTGCTGGTCAATCTTAGGGGCAATCTTCAGATTATTGTACAGGTAAAGTGCTTTTTTTATTTTTTTTTACCAGTATTGCTCTTTCATAGTTTATAAAGTTGAGGCTTACCTGATCATCTTGTGCAGACTGCCAAAGAGTATTCTGAGCAACTGGGTGTAGATAAATGCATAAAATTGTTTGAGCAGTTCAAGTCCTATGAGGGGCTGTACTTCTTCCTAGGCGCATATTTGAGCTCCAGGTATCAGTTTCCTTAAGTGGAAGAGAAGTTTAAAGATTACATTCATTTGCTCCGCAAGTTTTATGAGATTCTTTTTTCTTTGCCCCTTTCATTTATTCATCATTTCTGGACAGTGAGGATCCTGATATCCATTTCAAGTACATTGAAGCAGCTGCAAAAACTGGACAGATTAAGGAGGTGGAGCGTGTGACACGGGAATCCAATTTTTATGACCCTGAAAAAGCTAAGAACTTTTTAATGGAAGCAAAGCTTCCAGACGCACGTCCTCTGATTAATGTCTGTGATCGTTTTGGCTTTGTTCCAGATCTCACCCATTATTTGTATACGAACAATATGCTTCGTTACATTGAAGGTTATGTCCAAAAGGTATTCATACTTGGTGGCTTTATGTCATTTTTCTTTCTTTCTTTCCAATTGCAGGTTTCCTGTTAGCTTTCTCATGCCTTGTCAATGTTATTATTCAAATTGAGCATCAATCGTTATATATCTTTTATGGTTTGATAGGTCAATCCAGGAAATGCTCCTTTAGTTGTAGGGCAGCTATTGGACGATGAATGCCCTGAAGATTTCATTAAAGGTCTTATTCTATCAGTTCGTTCTCTTCTACCGGTTGAGCCCCTTGTCGAGGAATGCGAAAAGAGGTGTAGTGATCTCTTTTATGACCCTGTTTATCCTTCATCATTCACATTAGTTGCTTATCGTTTCTGTGATTTCTATTTGCAGGAATCGTCTTCGCTTGCTCACCCAATTCTTGGAGCATCTTGTGAGTGAGGGAAGCCAAGATGTACATGTCCACAATGCTCTGGGTAAAATCATCATAGATAGCGGCAACAATCCTGAGCATTTTCTCACAACTAACCCATACTATGATTCTCGTGTTGTTGGTAAATATTGTGAAAAAAGGGATCCTACCCTTGCTGTTGTTGCCTACCGTAGAGGGCAATGCGATGATGAACTCGTTAACGTTACAAATAAAAATTCTTTGTTCAAACTCCAGGCCAGGTTTGTGTGTTTCTGTTTGCTGGTAAGATGTTGGATCATGATTTTATGTGGCTCCCTTATGCTATTTACTTGATATGTGCATGTCAGATATGTTGTGGAAAGAATGGATGATGATCTCTGGGCTAAGGTCCTTGATCCTGAAAATGAATATAGAAGGCAGCTAATCGATCAAGTTGTATCTACTGCCTTGCCTGAAAGCAAGAGTCCTGAGCAAGTATCATCAGCTGTAAAAGCATTTATGACTGCAGACCTTCCACACGAGTTGATTGAGCTTCTTGAAAAGATAGTGCTTCAAAATTCTGCTTTTAGTGGGAACTTCAATTTGCAGAATCTATTGATTCTGACTGCCATCAAAGCTGATCCATCCAGAGTCATGGACTACATCAATAGATTAGACAACTTCGATGGACCTGCAGTTGGAGTAATGGCCGTAGAAGCTCAGTTGTATGAAGAAGCATTTGCAATCTTCAAGAAGTTCAATTTGAATGTTGATGCAGTGAATGTCCTGTTGGATAACATACAGAGCATTGACCGAGCTGTAGAGTTTGCATTCCGGGTTGAAGAAGATGCTGTTTGGAGCCAGGTGGCCAAGGCTCAACTGCGAGAGGGATTAGTGAGTGATGCCATCGAGTCATTCATCCATGCAGATGATGCCACCCACTTTTTGGAGGTCATACGTGCTTCTGAGGATGCAGATGTATATCATGACTTGGTAAGATACCTTCTGATGGTCAGGCAGAAGACCAAGGAGCCGAAGGTGGACAGTGAACTTATTTATGCTTATGCTAAGATTGATCGGCTTGGTGATATTGAAGAGTTCATTCTTATGCCAAATGTTGCCAATCTCCAAAATGTTGGGGATCGCTTGTTTGATGAAGCCCTATATGAAGCAGCCAAGATCATATTTGCATTCATTTCTAACTGGGGTAAACTAGCATGCACTCTTGTGAAGCTAAATCAGTTTCAAGGTGCTGTTGATGCAGCTCGGAAAGCTAACAGCTCAAAAACGTGGAAGTTTGTTTGCTTTGCATGTGTGGATGCTGAGGAATTCCGCTTAGCTCAGATTTGTGGACTCAACATCATTATCCAGGTAGCATTTCCTGTTTATGTTAATTTCACCTGTCTTCACGAAATGCTTTTGTTTATTAAGATGTCTCCCAAGATTGGTGGTGCGTATTCTTTGAATAAGTTTTTGTTAAGTTGTAAGCACTGCAGATTGCCGCACCTGTCTATGTGCCATAGGACACAATTAATTAGTTACTCAATTATACTTTTGATTATTTCTTACTTCAGCATGTTTAATTTTAGGTGGATGATCTGGAAGAGGTCTGTGAGTATTACCAGAACAGGGGATGCTTTAATGAGCTCATTAGTCTCATGGAGAGTGGGCTAGGATTGGAGCGTGCACATATGGGCATCTTTACAGAATTAGGAGTTTTATATGCAAGATACCGTCCTGAGAAGCTTATGGAGCACATTAAATTATTCTGTACCCGTCTCAACATTCCTAAGCTTATTAGAGCTTGTGATGAACAGCAGCACTGGAAAGAATTAACATACTTGTATATCGAATACGATGAGTTTGATAATGCTGCAACTACCATAATGAACCACTCCCCTGAAGCATGGGACCACATGCAATTCAAGGATGTTATTGTCAAAGTTGCGAGTGTCGAACTCTACTATAGGGCTGTGCACTTCTACTTGGAAGAACATCCTGATGTTATTAATGATGTTCTTAATGTGATTGCGCTTCGTGTGGATCACACCAGAGTGGTGGATATAATGAGAAAGGTTTGCTTCTGTCACATGACGTCCTTTATATTGGTCTCTGCTACCAAGTTTCTGTTCTGCCAGGGTTTGTAAATGGTTCTTTCGTGCTTACATGTTCAATCCCTTTGGTTTCAGGCTGGTCACATCCGTCTGATAAAACCATACATGGTTGCAGTTCAGAGCAACAATGTAGCTGCTGTGAATGAAGCTCTAAATGAAATATACATGGAGGAGGAAGACTATGACAGGCTTTGTGAATCAATAGATTTGCACGACAGCTTTGATCAGATAGGTCTTGCTCAAAAGGTGAGATTGAAGTTTTTCATACATCGGAAGTATTTGACTGAGACATGTAATTATTTGTTATTGATGCAAATGAACAGCTTGAGAAACATGAGCTTCTTGAGATGAGACGCGTTGCTGCATACATTTACAAGAAAGCTGGTCGATGGAAGCAATCCATTGCATTGTCAAAGAAAGACAATCATTACAAAGATTGCATGGAGACGTGCTCACAGTCTGGTGATCATGAACTTTCGGAGGAACTACTTATCTATTTCATTGAGCAGGTCTGTGTTCTTTTTATGCACTAATTATGCTCTAATTTAAGAGTGCTCATGCACGCCAAATAAAGCAAGGATTTTACTGCTCAAACATACTCATTTATTCGTTCCTTCTTCCCACCTCGTGAATTAAAGAAGGCGGTTCAGTCCATGCTTCCATCCCTTTCTCTTTGTAAAGTATTAATTTTTGATGTGGTTTTGTAATCATGTTCTTCTGTAATGAATATGCAGGGAAAGAAAGAGTGTTTTGCTGCATGCCTATTTGTTTGTTATGATATGATCCGGCCAGATGTTGCTCTTGAGCTTGCGTGGATGAACAATATAATTGATTTTGCCTTACCATACCTCCTGCAGGTAATGTTTTTATTTCTGTTGTCCTTTATCCACTGGTTACCTTTCAATTGTTCCTCACTCAGTCTTCTCGCTCTCTCTAGTTTATCCGAGAGTACACAGGCAAGGTGGATGAACTTATCAAGGACAAAATTGAAGCTCAAAACGAGGTGAAAGCCAAAGAGAAAGAAGAGAAGGAACTCGTTGCTCAGCAGGTATTTCTATTTGCTTTATCCTTGTTTTGTTGAGAGGATTTCTTAAACTAATTGTCTTTGCACGATCTGCAGAATATGTATGCTCAGTTGCTTCCTGCTTTGCCTGCACCACCGGGAATGGGAGGTTATGCTCCACCACCAATGCCACCAATGCCACCAATGGGAGGGATGGGAATGCCGCCAATGCCCCCCTTTGGAATGCCACAAATGGGCCCCTCTTACTAAATTTTGAGGCGGATTGAGGTTTTACGAGTGCTCTAACAACTTCTACTGGCTAAAAGCTAGAATTTCCGCAATTCTCCAATCACGCTGAAGGCAATTCGTTTTCACACTTCACATATGGTTGAGGGAAATGAAGGGTTGAGCTAGTTATTCCCCCACTTTCTTGCCGGTTCAACATCTTCGTATGCTGCGTGTTTATGGTCACGTTTTTAGAAGTTCTTTTAAATTTACAGTATCAATTCTTTTTTGTTTGGCCTTTTGAGAGATGTAGGATGGCAACCGAGCTTGCACGTAGTTCATGGCCATGGTTGTGGCAACATTGTTACTACCTGTATAGGAATTTTTTAAGAACTTGGTCTTGTTGGTGTCAAGAAACTTTTCATTGGTAAAATTCTTGTAGTAACATTTCTCACTTGGTGCGCAAGGCATTTCTGTCCATTACTATTGAAGATTGTCCCCCAACCCCCGGGGCCCCTAAAATCTGAAGGGCACAAAAAATGTATTTAGTTGGTCAATAATCAATACCTACAAGGTTTGGTTAATAACTTAATATAATGATGGGCTAGGATTTGGAGACTCATGCTTTTGACAAACGTTTTTTGCGGGGTCCATTTCTCAATGTATTTTAATGATCTAAACGTTTATTTTTTATGTCTCACCTCAAAGATTATATCTACAAAAAATCACCAAAATCTGAAATCATATGATCTTTGAATTAAATTTAATGTTTTTTTTTAGAACCATATTGGTCCCTTTTCTATCATTAGATTCCTACCAAAGTTCGATAAAATGCCAATTTGCATGTTATTTTGTCCAATACATATTGCGCACTGTGCACACTATTCTTATTACCTATGTTATAATCTATGAAATTAAAAAGAAAAAGAATTTCCTATGTCCAATTTAAGACAACAAAACCCTTCAATTTCTCTTATTATATTATGTCCATTTCCCTTATAGATTTAAAGTATACCTCGTCTAATAAGAAATTTTCGATGTGTCACGTGTCATGCATGATGGGTTCACAAGAGTCCTTATAACACTTCCAAAAGAGTTGGCAAAAACGTCAATGGCGGGGTCCACAAGATTTCAAGAGCCAACTTAATTAACAAATTATTGATGGATCTCTCTGGACCCAATTCCACCGAATTCTTTGGATCCTTCTTCTTTAAAGGCCGAATTGATGTCGTGCTTTTCCGGTGTGGACGTTGGCCTAGGGTTGGCGTCGTGGCCTCCCCTATGACATCCCGTCCCCGAAATTTCATTATTTATTTACGTATTTCATTATTTAAATTCGTGTTTCATTTACGTGATTTTTAATTTTATTTTAAATTCGTTAAATTTTAGAATTTTAGTTTTTGGAGTAGAGTACTCCAGATCTAATCTTTTTTTGTAAACTCCCTGTTAAGGAATAGAGTCTACTCACTTTTTCTCTGGTTTCCAGAGTAATCTTTTCCATAGTTTTCAATACTTGCATCATGGTGGCTTACAAGTCTTCATTGGTCACTTTTCCTCCTAACTTCTCAGATGAAGTCATGTTCTCTAGAATAGTTGGTCCTCATAGGGAGGGGAAATCTTCTGGTTAATCTGTCATGCTTGATCTTGGTAGACACTGGGGTGGCATGTGTTATGTGTTCCACCTGAAGGTTCGTTCCTTCCTTTTTCTTCTTGGCATACAAGACTAATGGAATCCCACCGGGCATGCAAAAACTATGTTTGGGCAAAGATTTCTCTGGAGAAGGCTCCTCATACCTCAGCACAGCTCCCCAAGGGATTGGCGTTTTAGATGTGTAGTCGAGCTCTTACTTGTTGATGTGTTACAAGAAGAGGACAAACTTAGTTTTGAAAGGTGCCTTTGTGGGGCCTTAGGTGTAGGCCGTGAGGCTCGCAATCAAAACTAACTAAGTGTTAGGCGTGCCACTGATATCTCAGTATAGCAGATGTAGAACAAGTGTGTTTTAAGTCAATTACTTGCGCCTCAAGTTACATTAAGTTCTTTTTCTTGCCTTGTAAACAAGGACTTTTGGTTCATGGTCTTGTATGTTCGAATGAAGAGGGTTCAAAGCCCCTTAAGTCATTTGTTTGGTCCTAGATTGCGCTTAATGAAAACATATTCATTAAACTAACCGGATTCAGATGCAAATGAGACTCTTAAAATAGAAAAACAAGTGGAAATAACTTGAATACATACTGGCGAATGCATGAAATAATAGATTTACTAATTTAGAAAACAAATGAAGAGCTTTGGGCAAGATTTCACCTTATCTGGCAAGGTTGAACTTCTTGTAGACACTTCTCTTTGTATTTCCAAGGGTTGTAGGCTAAAAAGGATGGATGGTAAACAAGTTTACATGAGAGAATCAATGCTACAACACTGAGAGAGATAACAGAGCTTTTAAACTAGGTAAGAGATAGCTCTTCTAGAGAACTATCGCTAAAAGGGCTGAATCTGGGTTGATTTCAACTTTTGGGTGAAAATATGACTTGAGAACAGAGTTTGTATATTTGTTTTGTTTGATTGGTTAAGTGTCCTTGTCCCCGTTGTCTCTTCTTCCTTTTATGGACAATTTGGCCCGACTGCTATAGCCGAAAGCACTTGGAGGGTAGTGAGTCATCAACTTTTTACTTGTGATGCCACTAGAGCTTTGGCAGATAGTAGGTTAGCCTCCATCACTTGTCACTTCGCCCATAGACACGTGGCTTGTATTTTGGCTGAGAAGGCTTTAACTTGCTCTGGGCTCGATGCTGGGTTTCGGGCAAGTTTCCCCTTTAGTTGACATCCTTGGGCTTTCCTTTATTTAAGCCCAATATTCAAATATTAACCCAAACAACCCTGGCTCCACATTACAACCTTAGACCATCTCCAAAGGAGATGTCAAATTTTAAATGGAGTTTTAACAAAAAGCCCGCAGTACTGTTCACTTTAACGAAAAACCACATTTTTACACTAAAAAGTCAATCTTGGTACTATTTCACTTTACCCTTTATTTTGTACTTATCGTTAAAACTCAAAGTTTTCAAGCCCTTTTTATTAGTTTTCCTAATTTTAAATCTAAAATTTAAATTTGAAGGCTTACGTGGGACTTTGACATTTTTTAAACTTTTGCTCTCCAACCGATATGTCAAATTTTAAATATAAAATAATAATTCATATGTATTTTCTTTGCATTGGGAATGAAAAGAAACAAAAGGATAATGCTTTAAACCAATAAAAAATTAATAAAAAGCATTTAATACTTAACTAAAAAAATCTGAAGGTGCTGTCAAATTTGGCAGCAAGGAGGAGATATGTAAATCCATGTCAAGCCACATCAGATTTGGCTTCTCGGTTGGAAAACATTAATGTTGTCTTTTGTTACCGTTATTGCTGATTTAGACAATTTGACATCTCCTTTGGAGATGCGCTTATGCTGCTCATGCTCTGGCGTCACCCAGAGGCCGTTGAGCTTGACAAGGTCAAAGTTGTTAACTATTATGCTAATGTGAGTTCTTGTTACAACCCTTAATGAGTTCTGTAATATCGATGCATGTCTGTTCTTTTTAATCAACTAAGTTGAAAGTGTGACCTTCAAATTTTTGGTTCAGGGGTCTAAGCCATGGAGTTACACTAGGAAGGAAGAAAACATGGAGAGGGAAGATGTCAAGATGCTGGTGAACAAATGGTGGGAGATATACAATGGTGACTCTTTGGACTACAAGAAGACTCTAACTTCAGCTGAAGCTGGAAAGGGTCCAGGCCAAGTTAACCTCAGCCTGTGACTTCAGCTGAGGCTGGAAAGGGTACAGGCCAAGTTAACCTGCAGCCTGTGACTTCAGCTGAGGCTAGAAAGGGTACAGGCCAAGTTAACCTGCAGCCTGAGGCTGGAAAGGGCACATGCCAAGTTAACCTGCAGCCGTCAGAAGCAGCATTTTCTGAGACTGGCGCTGTTGAATTCATCTTTAGCCCATCTGCTGCTTGATCATTAGGGCCTCATGGGAGGCTTAAGTTTCAGAATAAACTTGTACAAAAACTCTTGCTTTTGTACGAACTGATGTATCATGTCCCCATGTTCCCTTTTTTTCGTTGAATTTCAATAGTGGTTTGATTTTTTTTTTATTTTGGTCAAAGTTGATAACTTTCATTAATTAAAAAAGGCAATACAATTGTTCCCCCCAAAAAAAAAGGCAGTACAAGAGATAAAAAAAGTTAAAAGGCAAACTAAATACAAGTACAGCCCAACCGAAAATACAACATAAAGCCGAAGTGAGCAAGCTTAACAACGAAAACCCTAAATTTAGAAGACAAGTGCCTCCACCACCGCACATGCGATGCCATCGCAAATCCGCCATCACCACCGGGAGAAAGAATCCACGAAAAAACTGAGTGAATGAAAAATAAGGGTGAACGAACCACTTGCGCAAAAAACACTTCCATAATCCTACCATATAGTGCGAATAACACTTTAACAATCACCTAACACTAAAGAGCCGCTGAGGAGACACATGATGGGCCAAGTAACAGAGGTCAATGGTAAAGGACTCACGATGGGATGAAATATCCATGGAAGAAAAGGACGTAAAAGCCAGGAAAATTGAGACAAAGCCTCAAAAAACATTAGAAACTGAAGGCCAAGATAAATAGAAACGCAGAAGGCAAAGGAAACGCAGAAGAGAAGGAGAAGAGGAAGAGGTAACGAGCATTGGCAAGACAAATGGCGGTTGCCACCAACCCCCACCCAAGAGCAGGAGGCGGCGGCAAGAGGGGAATTTAGTTTTTTTTTTTTTTTTTTTTTTTTGCTATCGCGAAGAGACAATATTGGTTTTCCGACTATTCACACCGAGTACAAAAGTGAAGTGCTTTTATTTCATCAAACCAGTAGATGTTTTGCTGGCCGCATGTGTCAGTAAATGACTTATAAAGAAAGAAAAATATTTGGTACTCACTAGTGAGTACTCAATATGATGACTTGCTTATTTGGCCCACTAATTGAAGACATCTGGTATTCTAATTAAACACACAACCAAACATCTTTTAAACATGGATAATATTAGGGAGATTAATTTTTTAAATCAAATTTGTAAATCAAATGATTGTCACAAATATAAAATAAGCACGTTAATCAACACTTAAATAATAATTCAATCATCAACATCCAAATCATTTTGTTTACAAAATTTTGTTTAGAAATTTGGCCATCTATCATAGTGGCAAATAAAAAAAATGAATTCTTTTTAAGATGAACAAAATCAATTTAATCTCACAGTCTTTAATATGGATAAATCATTATGTTAATAATAATAAATAAATGTGAAACTAAGATACACTTTTGTGTCGCTAAAATAACGTCTCCAAAGAATTATCCATTTGAAAATCAAGAAACGTTATATTTATTTTTGTTGATACAACGATACATTTACACTAGAAATAAAAACAAATTGATTCGAACTCATTATTCACAAAACTTGTATTGAACACTTTTCACTTATAAGTGAAAAAAATAATATCAATTCACTTTTATAAGTGAAAAAAAATGATATCCTTTCACTGCGGTTGTATGTTGGCAGAAAGTTGTATTTGTTATGCTAGCACTTTATAGATAACGATTAAATTAAGGGGACTAGATTAAAAAAGGAATGTTGGAGGCATTTGAAGGGAGTTAATTAGTTTGCTTGTAGGACAAGGAAGGTCCGGAATCCAAGGGCCAAAATGCTTGCACTATTTACATATTATATATTCGGCCCCATAATAAATCTTATTTATAACATATATAATTTACTTGATATGTTTGATTAGTTTGTTATATTTAGCGTTAATTGCCCATGTGTATGCAGCAGGTCTGTACGACTATTGGTTTCGATGAAATGCTAATTTGCATGGTATTCTGTTCAATACATTTTGTGCATTGTGCACACTATTTTTATTACGTGCATTATAATCTATGAAATTAAAAAGAAAAGGAATTTCCTATGTACAAATTATGACAACAGAACTCTTCAAAATTTCAAGATGGGTCCTACTTGACCTCTTATAACAACTTGTATACTTTCTCCGTGATCAAAACATAAAACGGTAAAAAACAAAACATTACAACACACGAGTTAAGTTATGAAAAAGACCCTTAGAAGTTAGAACATTTTCAAAAGAGTTGGCAAAAATGTCAAATGGTGGGGTCCACAAGACTCCAAGAGTTAACTTAATTGACTGATAATAGGAAGAATTATTCACATGCCTGCAATGCAACCGTGGGGTCCATCCAATCTTGACTTCCGTACCATCCAACAAATAATTATTATCTTTTCCTAGAGGCTCTCGACTTTCTAGACGATTAACTCAGTGTCGGTTGGCTCCCCGTCGAGCAAGTATTAGACTAAATCATAACACCAATTATAAAACAAAAAAACACAAAAAAAAGAACTTCAATACCAACAAAAGAAATTGGATCGTCTGTCATAATCCTCCTGACTGACACACAAGGACCATTAGATTTTGATTCAACGATTATAATTCTTATAACTTTTAGATGACTTCTCTGTTTATAATCGTTGGATCAAAATGTCGGTCAGGAGGATCTAAGCGTGGGCTTAGGAGGGGATCCAATTCTCCAACGAAAGGTAGCACATGTTTTTCTTCATATTTTTTGTTGAATTTTAACATGGTATTTCTTTTAAACTAAGTATTAAACTAATGTTTAGTTCATCAGGTATTGAATTAATGTTTTTCAATTGGCATATTGACTACCTTTCCACCTGTGCAGAAAGTAAGGTTTAACCAAATAACGGAATGTCCTGGAACCATCCTCTGAAAGAGAACATGGGCAAATGATTGGTTCCCAGAGTTCCATTCCTCCATAATCTTGATTCTTGTCGGCACAATCTTCATCAAAATATTATCCATTCGATCCATGATCTCTAAAATATGGGGGCAGGTTCTCTGCCCTCCCACGTTACATGTTCTTTTGTTTTATGTGTTCACGGTTAAGCCATGTTAACATTTTATATTATTTTTTTTATAGAGATAATAAGATTAAAAAAAATAATAATATAAAATATTGATGTAACTTAACCATGACCACACAAACAAAAAAGCACAGGAAGTGAAAGGACAGAGAATCTGCCTTCCTAAAACATTATCCATTCTGAACTCCAAGTTGATAACGTGTCAACCTGTGAGAAGACCCAATTAAAAAAAATTAAAAAAGTGCAAACCATGTGCTCTTTTTGCAGTGTCGTCCTTCCCCTCTAAATCCTCCCACACCCACTGTCCAACTCCATCAGCCTACAAAAACCTTGAGCTCGAGACGTCCGAATCCCTTTTCCCTCTACAAATCTACAAAAGATGTCGAGCGCCGATTCCAAACTCAGAGACCTCCAGGAGTCCTCACTCGCCAGCGACCACGATCAGATCAGATCTCAGATGGATGGTCGAGGTACTACCAGTCTCAAGGGGATCCCCATCATCATCCCCGATCTGTAAGTTAATTGCACTTGCTCCAATCGTCTTTCTTGTTTTCTTGTTTTATTTTGGTCAACGATTATTATCCTGGGGCTTTCACTTTTTCTCCGATCTGGAAAAACCTAGCTAGCTAGGGCTTGGTGTAACTTGACTAACTCTCTGTCTGCTGTGTTGTGTTATTAGGAAACCTCAAGGTGCGTTCTCGGCAGCCAGTGAACCCAGGAGGGCCTTTTTGACCATGTTGGCTGGAAACTATGACGAGGCCGTGTTCGGTGTAGTTGGGTTGGCCAAGGGCTTGAAGAAAGTGATGAGCAAGTACGCCCTGGTTGTGGCTTTCTTGGCGGATATGTCTGAAGAGCACTGCAAGCTTCTGGCCTCCAACGGCTGCATCGTGAAAAGGATTGAGCCCGTGTTCAGGGCCCCATATGGCACAAATTACTCCAAGCTTCGCATTTGGGAGGTAAACGTTTATTTATTTATTTTATTAATTGTTAGTAGGTTGTTTTTGCATGTGATTTGACCCCTACCTTTTGATTGAAATTTGCAGTTTGAGGAGTATGACAAAATGATCTACTTGGACGGAAACGTCCAAGTCTTTAAGAACATTGATCACATGTTTGACTACCCTGACTCCTATTTCTATGCGGCGCTGGACTGCTTCTGTGACAAGTCTTGGAGCCGCAACCCACAGCACAAGATTGGGTACTGCCAGCAGTGGCCCAACAAGGCTCAGTGGGACCCCACATCGGGCCCTAAGCCTCCTCTTTACTTCAATGCTGACATGTTTGTCTTTGAGCCCAGCGTGGCGACTTACGGTGACCTCGTCAAAACCCTCCAGACTTCTCCTACCACCGCCTTTGCAGAGCAGGTAATTTTATCTCTATTCCATATTATTTTATTCTCCATATATAAGTTTTATTGAATCATTGTTTGTATTTGCTCAATCGGGTTATAAAATCTGACGTTGCAGTTTTGTACCTTGTTTTTCGGCAGGATCTTCTGAACGAGTTTTTCAAGGACAAGTTGGTGGCCCTGGCTCCTCATTACAACCTTATGGTGCCCATGCTCTGGCGCCACCCAGAGGCCGTTGAGCTTGACAGGGTCAAAGTCGTTAACTATTGTGCTAATGTGAGTTATCGTTACAATCTTTAATGAGTTATGTAATATCGATGCACGTCCCTTCTTTTTAATCAACTAAATTGAAAGTGTGACGTTTAAATTCTTGGTTCAGGGGTCTAAGCCATGGAGTTATACTGGGAAGGAAGAAAACATGGAGAGGGAAGATGTTAAGATGCTGGTGGACAAATGGTGGGAGATATACGATGATGACTCTTTGGACTACATGAAGACTTTGACTTCAGCTAAAGTTGGAAGAGGCACAGGCCAAGTTAACCTGCAGCCTGTGACATCAATTAAGGCTGGAAAGGGCACAGACCAAGTTAATCTGCAGCCGTCAGAAGCTGGATTTCCTGAGACTGGCGCTGACGAATTCACCTTCGCCTCATTCGCTGCTTGATAATTAGGGCCTCATGAGAGGCACGTTTGTAAATAGAGGTTTCGAGTGTGAGGATGTTCTTAAGTCCCCATTTTCTGTTTTTTCGTTTGATTTCTATGGTTAAGGAGTGCTTTTATTTCATCCAACAGTGGTTGTTGTTGTCCTCTTGTTCTGTTTTTTCGTTCTGGCTAGCTAGTCACCTTTAACGGAGAATTCAAAATTGAGATTAATATATTATATGTCAATGTATTTACCTGCGGGTACTATGTTGGCATAAAGTTATATTTATTATGCTTACACTTGGTCCATATATAACAGTTAAATTAAAGGGAGTTTTAACGAAAAGTCCGCAGTACTGTTCACTTTAATGAAAAACCACATTTTTACACTAAAAAATCAAACATGATACTATTCACTTTAGCATTTATTTTGTCTTTATCGTCAAAATTCAAAGTTTTCAAGCCCTTTTCATTAGTTTTCCTTAAATTAAATTAAATTATTATGATTAGTCTATTTTGAAGTTTAACTCACTTTTGTACATGTAGTATGTATTGTAAATAAGCCTCATGGGAACTGTCACTTTTAGTTGTAAATCAGAACAAAAAGAATCTTTTGGAGAATTGGCTAGAAGAGGACAAGCTTGAATGTAGTGAAGAGCTTGGAGATCTTGTGAAGGAAATGGCAATCCCATTGTTTTTTAGGGGTTTCGTTAAGATCGGCTAATCCCACGGTTAGTCAATGTGACTAAAGGCTAGCATCATTAAAGTTAATCCTAACGGTGAACAAACACAAGATTGGACTAACCCTTAGTCCAATACAGTTTAGTAAAAGCTGAAGAAGGCAACCAAACGCCCCCTCAAAGTTTTTACTTTTTTTTTTTTTGGTGAACATCAAAGTTTTAAATTTTGTTGTGTAGCTGGGGGAAAATTGGAATAAAATAATGGGTAAAGTACAAAAAACTACCTCAGCTATTGGTGTCACAACACTTTCATACCTCATTTTTTTAAAATGACATTGTCATACACCATCTTACGAATTTGTGTCAATGTCATACATCCGTCAGTTTTTCTATTAAGTGTTGACGTGACTAGATACTGGGCCTCTCACTAATCCAACTGGATTAAAATATAATTAAATAAATATTTTTAATATAAAATTGTGGATCCATCCTCTCTCTCTCACCTCTCTTCTCTCTTTAGACACCCACCTGCATCCCCAAAACCTTCCCACCCTTCCCACATATCCCCCCCCCAACCTTCCTCCCCCTTACCATTTCTTCCCCCTGTTCCCATCTTCTATGTGCAACCTCTCCCTCCAAAAACTCTCCCATCTAAAGCCCATTGACCTCTCCATCTCCCTCCTCTGCTTCGCCACTCTCCCGCCCCGCCACCCCTCCCTCTCAATCACTTGCCTCGCCGTCAACCACAACCTCTTCTACGCTGCATCAAGCCATGAAAAATGCCTCTGGATCTCCGCTGCATTGAGCCTGAAGATTTGGTGGGACTCGAATCTTCGCTGTGTCGAGTCGGTCAAGGCGCATGAGGACGTCGTGAATGCATTGGCAGTGTCGAACGACGGGACGGTGTACACCAGGTTGACGGATTGTCGGATTTGGGTGTGGTTCAAACCGTTCGGGGAAGACGTAGAAGACGGGAGTGGGGTGGGATCTGGGTTGGGTGGTTCTGGTTTTGAGTTTGGGGAAGACGGGAAGCAAGGGGAAGAAAGGGTGAGGGGGAGGAAGGTTGGGGGGGGATGGGTGGGAAGGGTTTGAGGGATGTAAGTGGGTGTCCAGAGAGAGAGAGAGAGAGAGAGGATGGTGGAGGAAGGTTGGGGGGGCCGGGTGGGGGGGGGGGGTTAGGTGGGAAGGGGTTTTGGGGATGGAGAGAAAAGAGAGAGGCAAGAGAGATGGGGGAGAGAGAGAGAGATAGATTTAATATAATTTTTTTAATTTTTAATTATTAAAATATATATTTAATTATATTTTAATCTAGTTGGATTAGTGAGTGGTCCCCATATCTAGTCACGTCAGCACTTAACAGAAAAATTAACAAAAAAACTGATGAAGGTATGACATTGACACAAATTCGTAAGATGAGGTATAACATTGTCATTTTAAAAAGATGAGGTATGAAAATATCGTGACACCAATAGTTGAGGTCGTTTTTTGTATTTTATCCTAAAATAATTGAACCAACCTTGTCTTCACATGCCAATTAACAAATAATTGGAATGAAATAAGGGGAATCCTGTCAAATTGACCTTTCAATTTTTTTAAACGGTAAAAAGCCACACCATTCCATTCCAAGTTTTTTGAATTCTTTCATTCAACTAAATATAATTTAACCGTGACAATGTATCTGCAGTTCACTGCAATGGTCTGTCCGATGTATTTATTGCGGAGTCCCATCTTAATTTTCTTGATATTTCCTCTATTTCTATTTAAACGGTTATGGTTAAGTCATATCAACATTTTGTGTTAATTTTTTAATAGATAAAAAAATAATATGTAAGAGGAGGAGAGGGAAGGAAAGAAAATGAGAATAAGAGAGGAGAGAATCTTACTCCATTTATTGCCCTGACCTTTTAGTCTGTGTTGCCATATGGTTTTTGTTATGGTTTTGTAGGGGTAGAAGAATGAAAACTTAAGCATGAAGCTGTACACGTATAAATATATTAGTGTGTGTATACGTTAGCGTTCAGGCCAAGAAGCTTCTCGAATTTTATTATATTTTTTTAGTTTATTTGGGTTGAACTAAATAAATTATATAATTTCTATTACGCAAAAGAAATAGAACCGAAAGGTCTTGTCCTTGTGTTTTTTTTTTTTTTTTTTTTTTTTTTTTTAGAAGCAAGGTCTTGTCCTTGTTTGGTATAGAAAAGTAGCGTGTTCAAATTTGGCAAAGTCTTACTTAATTAAAAAGTATTAATTAAAATCATTATTTATTTTCTTATTTATTTCATCTACTATAGGTGAATGTGACATCACCACGTGAATGTGCTCAGATGCATCCCACCAGTGCTTTCAAAGAAAACTTAAAACTTTTGTGCAAGATTTTGTGATTTAATTGTTTTAGCCAAAGAGTTTATGTTTTTTGACCTTTAGTTAATTTCTTTTGGCCTGTGCACTATATTTTTCCTTTTAGAGTTAGAATATATAATGAAAAGAAAATGAATATTCACAAAAGAATTAAATTAAAATGCATAATATTACTGAGATAGGTCATTTAGAAATTTGTTTTTTCTGCCTAATTCTTCTCCAACTAACCAACCAGTCATCTCTAACGAACCAACCAGTCACCTCTAACCAACCAACCAGTCATGGTAACTGTTAATACTAGAAATTTGTTTTTTCTGTCACGGCAGCTGTTAATACTAGAAATTTGTTTTTTCTGTCACGGCAGCTGTTAATACTAGAAATTTGTTTTTTCTGCCTAATTCTTCTCTAACCAACCAACCAGTCACAGCAACTGTTAATACTTAAGGGTCGGGATCTATCGTGGATCTGTTGATACACAGATTCCTAGGCTCAAATCCGGAGAGGATATGTGTCCAATACTTAATCTATTTTGGATACTGACCTCCTTCTCGATGACCGATGGTTTTGGCCTCTCCTTTTGATGAAAACTTTATTTTAATCAAGCATTGGGTAAAGTCGTGATGTCACGTGGAGAGGACACGGACTGGTAGTGACGTCACATCTCACAACCCTCGACCAGCGTATGTTCTGGACGACTTTTACTCTAAAATCTGATTCCACAAAGACCACCTAACTAGTGAGGTCTCTTTCTTAATTTCAAATTAAAATAATGAAACGGTAAAGTCTTGTTCAAATAAAGAAGCAGCGTGTTGAACTTCTCCTTTCCAATGTCAAGATTCAGAAGGATAAAACAGCAAGCCTTATTCAATTGGTTGTTTGTTGTGATAACAAAAACAAATTTTTAAAGCATCTCCAAATGAATGAGATGTCAAAAAAATTATATGAGTAAGAACGGTGTAAAGGGACTTTTAGGTCGAGGTGGACTTGGACTTTGAGAACGTCCTTTCGTCTCCCTTGGTTCAGATTCGTACTAAGTCCCAGAATATCACAAAAGAGTTAGCTTGTCTGAGGAAATATCTTAGTGAGATCAATGACTCGAAGATAACATGATTGAACAAAATAATGACTTGGTCAAATGAAGCATAGTGTGAAAGCTAGAAGATCATTGGTTTAACATGAGAGAGAAAGGGTTTGCATGGTTGCATGACACAGACGATCACTAGTTTAACATGAGAGATAAAGGGTTTGCATAGAAGATCACTAGCTTAACATGAGAGAGAAAGGGTTTTGCATGGTTGCATGACAAAGTTGGCTAGATGATTAGGGCTTTCCTAGGGTGATGACAAGGCTTCTAATGGTTGGGATTTTCAGTGGAAGGCTGTGGGAAATACTAAGGTTGCATGAATGATGATTGTTGAGGATTCAAGGATGATTTTGGGCTAATAAGGTTCTTTGGATTTGTTTCCTAGGTGGTGCTTCTTGGTTTTGTTTCTTTCCCCTTGCTTAATGGCTTCTCCTCCCTTTTGTAAGTGCAGGGTTCTTTTCTAGGCTTCAAAAGATCTCATTTTGTGACCTGGTCTTCCCCTCATTTTCTCACTAACTCTCATACTATTTCCTTTTTGGTGTAAGGTAGCTGCATGGTTGAAATATGCATTCGACTTCTTCTTGAGGCGTGGCCTTTCGCAGGCGTTACTTCAAGTAGCGCGCCTTGTGGCTTTTGCGCGTTGGTTGCCTATGCAAGCTAGAAAGGAAATGTTAGTATTAAATGCAGACTTGTTGGGTTTAGTGTGCATTTAATGCTGGAATATAGTTTAGCATAACTAAGAGGGTTGACTTACTAAGAAAAAGGGAAACTAGGCTAGTTCTCTCTCAATGTTTGCCTGCGTGAAATGCAAAGGGTATGGGCTTGAATCTTTGAGCCCCAAGCAGCAAAGTCTTTTATAACCCTGATTTCGCGTAGGCTAAACAACCTTCTGCAACCATCCACACCACAATTCACTTAATAAGTCCCGAGCATGTAACTTGGGCTTAGCATGAATAGTGACTAGCATGAAAAAGCTTAGCGTGATGAATAGGCATGAGCATGGCGTGATTTGTATAAATATATTTCCTTCTAGATCCTACACCTTGGCATGTGTTTGGATTTGAATGAAGACTTGCATGACAATTGGGTCTTAAGACTTCGTTGGGTTTGTGAATGACATTTTTGGCCCTCAACATTAGCCCCTTGATTATTTGGGCTATGAGAAACTTTGAGTGGGCTAAATAATCAATCCTAGGCCCAAGGGATTCCCTTTGAACATGGCCTCTTGATGAGACTCTTCATTTCCCGCGTGGTAGCTAATAACTCATTGGTGTTGTGCTCTCTCACTTCCCGTGCACGTCCAATCACACAAAGAAACTCTGGGTATCCCCCGCCTCCACTTGGTAACCGTCATAAACTGCTCTTCTACCTACGAAAAGTATTTAATTTGTCCTTCCTCCTCCTTTTTCTCCTTTAATCCTTATTCCTTCTTCAAATTCTTCATAACTACTTTTTCTTTCAAATTCCTCTCTACCCATTTTCTGTGTTGGATCGTGCCATTCCGTGCTATGCGACAAGACTTTCCTCAAGTAAGGAAGATTTCCCTTGATTTTTTTTTTTTTTGAATTTTTTTTGAATTTTTCCTCTTGTTTCTGTTTTGTCTGTTTGCTTGGTGATGAAATTAGGCATGCTTCTCTTCTTTTTGATTGTACATTCCAAAGATTTTGGGGTTTCAACATGGGCACTGACTTGTGGTATTTATGGTCTGACACTTGCTTCTCATAGGTGTGTCATGGTTGTAGAATTTTGCATATTATTGTAAGCCTATGAATTTTGCATATTTGTTGCTCATTCATTAAGAGAAAAAGCTAGCACAAGTTACATAAAAAATGTTTAATTGAGGGTATTTGGGTCTATTCAAGAGTGATTTGGCTATGTATAAAATTTGTTATAAAAGTTGACATTTATAAAATTGGGGTCTAAAATTTGGCCATATATGGAAAAAAAAAAATCTCATTTTGATTGGTATCATTTGATTCATTTTGATTCAGTTTTGTTTTATGGGCTGCTGACCTGCATTTTGATTTCTCAAAGCCTAGTACAAAAAAGACAGAAAAAGAGTTACATGGACTTCTGGGCTGCATTTTGATTTCTTACAGCCCAATACAAAAGACAGGAAAGAGTTAAATGGGCTCAGCCCAAAACGGCTGAAAATCGACCCAAAAAGTTTTCATAGTCAAAATTAGGAAAACTTGAACCAAATTGGAACCGTAAAAAATCCAGTTGGATCCCGGTTTGAAGGGTAAATCGAACCGAAGCGGACCATGCCCACCCTTAGGCGGGGCCTCTCTCAAACAACTTCGCAATTTCGCAAATGTTTATTAATTTGATAATTGTTATGATGAACATCTTTCAAATTTAATCTGACACTTAGTTTAAAGATTGTATGCCTGCATATTGCTTTCTACTAATTTTAATAATGTCTCACTTACCAGTGAACAAGAATACACTAGATTATGGTACTAAATGACGAGTCTTTTAGTTATTTATTATACATTGATCGAAAATTGATATAAATTAAGCATATTAAGCACAAAGTTAAAATAAGATTAGGTTGGCCATACTATACAACTTGTTTCACCAGATTCTTCCTATTTCTTTTTTCTTACACCACTTCCACCACTGATCGGCTTCTTTGTTCTTTTCTTTTATCCGTGCCACATTTTGGAGGTTAGATATTGTACCATGGCTTTATGTGTCATACATGCGTCACATTCTGTGTCAATTTATCATGAAAGTTTTATTCTGATAAGTTGAAACTATTCACTTACTTATGATCGTTTGGTGGTTTCATTGTTACTTATAAGTGAAAAGTTTTAAATTTTAATTTCGTAGATGGTGAGTTCAAAATCAATTTATTCTCACATCCTTTAATATGAATATATCATGTTAATAATAATAAATAAATGTGAAACCAATTAAGATACAATTTTGTGCCGCTAAAATAATATCTCCATAGCATCATCCATTTGAAAATCAAGAAAAGTTATATTTGTTTTTGTTAATACAACGATATATTTACATTAGGAATGAGAATAAATTGATTTGAACTCATTATCCACAAAATTTGTATCGAACACTTTTCACTTATAAGTGAGAAAAAAAATCATTTCACTGCAGTAATATGTCGGCAGAAAGTTATATTTGTTATGCTTGCACTTTGTGGGTAACTGTTAAATTAAAGGGGCTAGATAAAAAACGAATTCATATGCTTGCTCTTTTTTTATTAACAAAAATGGGAATGTTGGCGGCATTTGAAGGGAGTTAGTTTGCTTGTAGGACAAGGAAGGTTGACCGTCCGCCACGATATCCCAAACCCAAAATGGAGTTTTTATTCTCGTAGATTCTTACTTTAGAGAAATTTTTAGTTATGACGAGAATACGGGTGATACATCACATATTTTTATGTAATGAGAAATTTTATTTTTTAAGTTATTAACTTTTTAACACATATATTCCACCATTTATATAGCGAAATGTAGTGTATCATCCCGTGTGATGGTCACACTGAAAAATCTCTCATTCCTTTGATCAAAGGTAAATTCCAACAACCAATTCATATTCATGTTAAAAGGTAATATTTTTTGTTCTTTAATTGAAGAAGGAACTGACTGCAGTATTTATATGTATTTAATAAAATCAATATACAATGGTTGGATATATTTCTTGTGTTGGTGGTACTAAAATAATATCCAAACTATATCACATTTTTCTCTTTTTCAAAAAGAAAAAAAATAATACGGCCTATGATTTAAGTAGATCACACTTTAATTAAAAAGATGACATAAATATTAAGTTTTCAATATGAAAAATATGATTAGCTAATATGTTCATAGAGTTTAGTCGTTGCGTACTAGAGTTTAGTGATATTCTTCTTCATTTGTGAGGTTTTACGTTCGATTTTCGCCAAAGGCAAATTCGAGCGAAATTATTATAGCTAGCTCATTTTGAGGTTTAACTCACTCCCCCACCCTTTTGTGTAGATAATATCTTATATATTAAAAAAAATCTTCATAGAGTGTAACAAATAACGTCACAATCTAATACTATTTCTTTTCATTTGTAAGTAAGAGGTCTCGAACTCAACTCAATAAAATAAATAAATAAATAATACCAAGTTCGATTTATGTTTATGACTACAATTTATGTAACTTGACTCAAATCCACTTCACAATATTCTAGTATAAAAACCAAAGACGCTGCTATTTTCTTTGAATAAACGATATTATCTACACTAAGAGGTGGGGGAATGAGCTGAGCCTCACAATGGACTAGCAATAATATGGTTTAAATTCACCTTTGACGAGAATCGAATCTAAAACATCTCACTTGTAAGTGAAGAGGAATGTCATTAAACCATAGTACTAGGTGGCAAGAAGCTATTATTAAAACACTTTTAAAAAAAAAAATCAAAAGGTGGATTGCCCTGGTCAATAGGGTATTTCTCTTTATCCTAATACGTTCCGAGTTTAAATCATCCCCTTACTATAAAATTGTAAATAGTAAAAAAAAAATTATACTTAAGAAAGATCTTTGATGGAGAGTAACATCTAATTTTCTACGAGTTAATTGTGTGTCTTATATACAACATGGTAAAGCATGAACACAGTGGTGATGTCAACATTCACGCGGCAAGGACACGGACAGGAGGAGAGGTTACTTGTTAGGCTATCAATCTCTGGTTGGTGGCAGGGTGGTATACTGTCAGTTATATTCAAACATGTTTTATTCTTTGTTTTTTTGAAACTTTTTTGTCCGATGTTCCATTTTTATCTTCTACAACAGGATTAGAGGAAGGAAGTGTAATCTAGTTTCAGTTGCATAACACGTACTGAAACATGGTTAAAAAAAAACTTCCTCTTGTTTTGTCTTATTTTTGCTTTGGTATATCAGAGACAAATTAATAAATATGTTGATTGACCGACCGACCGTATGCCCAACTTTTGTACATGACAACGATGCCTATAAAAGAAAAGAAAAAACCGAACTGAGAGAAAGAGAGAGAGAGAGAGAGAGAGAGAGAGAGATGGAGATGGAGGCTAAGGCATGGTGTTGGTGGGTGTGATTTGTAGCCGTTAAATTAAATTTCAACGATCCATGTGATTTGCTCACGAGGTTCAACCTTCTAAGCTTAGAAGGTGATCTGGTTCCCTGCAAAATGATCTACTTGGATGGAAACGTCCAAGTCTTTGAGAACATTGACCACGTATTTGACGACCCTAACTCCTACTTCTGTGCGGCATTAGACTGCTTCTGTGAGAAGTCTTGGAGCCGCAACCCACAGCACAAGATTGGGTACCGCCAGCAGTGGCCCAACAAGGTCCAGTGGGACCCCACATTGGGCCCCAAACCTCCTCTTACTTCAATGTTAGCATGTTTGTATTTGAGCCCAGCTTGGTGACCTACCGTGAAAAAAAGAAAGTTTTATTGTATCATTGTTTGTATTTGCTCAATCGGGTTATAAAATCCGAGTCCTGACATTGCAGTTCTGTGCTTGGTTTTCGGCAGGATCTTCTGAACATGTTTTTCAAGGACGCCCTGGCTCCACATTAGAACCTTATGCTGCCCATGCTCTGGCGTCACCCAGAGGCCGTTGAGCTTGACAGGGTCAAAGTTGTCAACTGCTGTGCTAATGCGAGTTCTCGTTACAACATTTAGTGAGTTTTGTAATATTATTGACGCACGTCCGTTCTTTTTAATCAACTAACTTGACAGCGTGACATTTATATTTTTGGTTCAGGGGTCTAAGCCATGGAGTTACACTGGGAATGAAGAGAACGTGGAGAGGGAAGATGTTAAGATGCTGGTGAAGAAATGGTGGGAGATATACAATGATGGCTCTTTGGACTACAAGAAGACCGTGACTTCAGCTGAGGCTGAAAAGGGCACAGACCAAGTTAACGGGGAGCCATCCGAAGCAGCATTTTCAGAGACTGGCGCTGTCGAATTCATCTCCGGCCCATCTGCTGCTTGATTATTAGGGCCTCTTGGGAGGCACTTTATGTTTGACGTCTGAGGACGTTCTGGTTTTTCCTTTGGTTTCAATACTTAAGGTTGCTTTAGTTTCATCAAACCAGTGGACAGACGTTTTGTTGGCAGCTTGTGTGCACCACAAAGCTTATGATAAATAAAATCACGGTTCTTTTATCCGTCACAATTATGATGATCATATATCAATGGAAATTATTAGTTTGATCAAAACCGGTGGCCTGCAGACAGTAACGACAGTGTGTGTATGTGTGTTTTTTTTTGGTGCATGTCTTTCCCCTTATGCTGCGGAAATCAGTACGTAGTGATGTAGTTCTTAAAACTACAACATATGGTTGTCGTGCTCAGGTTTTATCCAGCAGTTCGAAGAACTGTTTTCTTAGACAAAGTATAAGGAGGCCGCAGAGCTTGCCGCGGAATCTCCAATGGGAATACTCCGTACTCCTGATACTGTTGCCAAATTTCAGGTATGGTATTCTGATAGTTTATTCATGTGTCAGCTTATATACATATATTCTTCATAGTTCTTGTGCTTCTCAGTTTCACCTTTAGATTACCTTGGAAACATTGTGCTTCCTTTACAAGAATGTAATCTTTGTATCAGGATCTAATTTACACACTTTGTTTATTCTTTGCAGAGCGTTCCTGTGCAAGCTGGGCAAACCCCACCGTTATTGCAGTATTTTCGAACTCTTTTAACTAGAGGAAAACTCAATGCTTATGAATCATTGGAACTGTCACGTTTAGTTGTAATTTCTTTTGGAGAATTGGCTAGCAGAGGACAAGCTAGAATCATAACGACATACAATTGTTCAAATTCTATCATTTTGAACAGCATTATTATCTTGGCCGAAAACTATTACTGTGTCAATTTTGGTATTATGATTTTTACTAACTTGGTCAACGGCTCTTACTGGACATTTATCCTATTATAATTTTTGAATTGTCACAGGTTGGATATCAACCTGATTATTTGTTCCTTCTCCAAACGATTTTGCCGGCGGATCCCCAGCTACATGCATCTATCTTGAAAGTTTGAGGCATTTTATCGTTACAACGGTTCTGTAACTAGTGTACTTTGCTCTTCTTATGAGTTGAGCTAAATTGTCTGACATTGAAACAACTTCAACTATCTTGATGGCAGGGGGCTGTTAATTTTGCTCTAATGATGTCTCAAATGGAGGGAGGTTGTCCCATTGACTACAATACCATCACCGATCTGTTCCTTCAGGTTTGGATAAAATATATGCTTTTATGTTGTGTCAACTATTTTGGTTGGAACATGTTCTTCATTTTGTTGTTTTTTCTGAAGAACATGAGTTTTGGGAATTTTTATCATTGTGTATTTTCTCTTATCTTTCAGAGGAACTTGATCCGTGAGGCAACAGCCTTTTTGTTGGATGTGCTGAAGCCGAATCTACCTGAGCATGGTTTCCCAGGAGAGATTTGGCAAGTTGTGCAGAGATGGAGATGGAAAAGGAGAAGACAGCAGCGGCGACAGAGAAATATGAGCAAAATATTGCAGAGCGCGGTGCAACTGTGTCATGAACCTAACAAAGACGAAACGGGGAAGACTGAAGAGAGACAACCGGAACGGAAGGGGAGTAGATTAGGCGACCTCAATTTGCGGAAAGGAGTTAAAAAACAAACAATTAATCTGTGGCCGCACGATCTCATCCAACGGACAAATGAAGGCGTCCGGCTGGATCCCAATTTCTCCTCCTTTCTTTAGACAAAAGTAAGAGGCGGTGGGACCAATACAAAATTACGATTCTTTCCGTTTGAGCAGCTCCAGCATGGGAGTTTGCTCGGGGGACAGGTCAGGAAAAAGGGCCAAAGAGCCCGGTGTGGGGAGCCCGATGGACAATGGAGGCTTGAGCACTAGGCCTGTGAGGAATTGCCAGCCTGCGAACCTGAAGTGGATCTGACGCAGGGCTCACGTCATTCAAGGTCAGCTCAATTTTTAATTTTTTTTCTGTCAAGCACGTGCACCTCACCCACTCGTGAAGGCGCGTCACCCAACACAATTTCAGCGCCTGGAATCTGTGGTGCAGTTTCAAAAAGTTACCGTTGAGAAGCCACGTGGCTTCTCATGGTCTGTTGGATCTCAACGGCTATATAATGTGGACCGTTCGATTTGTAACGGTAAAAAAAATAAAAAAATATTATATAATATCAACCGTTGGATCTAAGATCAACGGTTGATATTATTCTCCTTTATAAATAAATAAAAAAAGAAAAAATAGTTTTAAAAATTAGAAATGTTATCGTTGTGCCACATCGCATAATCTGGAGTGTTAGAATTCAATTTTTTTTTAAATCCAACGGTAGAGATTAATTAGTTGAATAAAAAAATTTTAAGAATTGTAAAAAATGAATAAAAATCCAAAAAAAAATTGTTTTTACATTTCTATAAATACCTTCTCATTATCATCTACCTTACACCACAATTTCATATTTCCTCAACTACTTTCAACTACATTCCTACCTTCTCAACTACTTTCAACCACAATTTCATCTCCCTTCTCATTATCATAATCGTACTCATCTTCCACAATTATGTTGTGAAGCATGATGCACGTCATCTTGATGGATCGAAGCGACTCTACATCAAATAATCTAGCAGCACCCCTGATAATTGTCCAACGAGCTAGGGGAATACCAAAACAACACTCCACATCCTTCATGCACCCCTCTTGATAGCTTGCAAAGTGTTTTTCCTTTACACTTCGCAGAAGTGGCACTATTTTGACAAATGTTGACCACTTTGGGTAAATGTCGTATGCTAAGTAGTATGGCCCGTCGTACATACGTCCATTGACGCAGTATGTGACTTTTGGTGCCTTTCCTTGCAGGATGTCGTTGAACACTGGGGATTGGGTAAGGACTTTGAGGTCATTTTGAGCTCCTGAAACCCCGAAAAAGGTGTGTCAAATCCATGTATCAAAAGATGCTACCGTCTCCAAAATGATACTTTTTGCTCATTTTTTGTCTCCATAAGTGCCTTACCATGCACTTGGACAATTTTTCCACGTCTAGTGCATACAATCGATGCTTTCAATCATCCCTGGAAAACTTCGCATCTCGCCCTTCTTCAGAAACCTTTGTAAGTCCATGTCAGTATGTTTCCAGAGGTACTCTGCGGTTTAGATAGATTCGATTGCTCTGCAAAACCTCATCAGGGACTCAAGAATGGTTGATTTCCCCATCCTGGTTATCTCATCCACTTAGTCTGTAGAGGCTCCATATGCAAGCATCTGCAAGGCAGCAATAATTTTTTGCTGGGGAAAGAGACCCATAGCACCAAAATCATCATTCTTTTGCACAAAGTAAGAATCATGGTTGCAAACAGCAATCATGATTTTGTTGAACAAATGTCGTTCCATTCTAAAACGACGTCTAAAGTACTTATTAGGGACTGCACTATTACGGACAAAATAATCGTCCAAGAGTTCCATACCTCGTCGTTGCCTGCTTCTATCAAGGTTTCCGGAATGGCTGGGCCTAAAAATCTGACCCACAGCTTGGATGACTTGACGGGAATGTGAGGCTCTTGCCATTCTTACTTCGTCATCTCTCATTCTATGCTCATCTTCCTCTTCCCTCTCATTTTGGGCCACCTGGAGATGAAACATTCCTTCTGATTGGTTAAACAATTTTTTCTCTTGCTGATCGATTTCCCACAACATCATTGAAGAAGAAGACATTAGGAATCAGAAAGGATTAGGTTGTAGATAATGCCACGTGGCGCGACGTGATTGGTTAATAATCTTATCATAAATCCATCACCAATAATTGATATTTTATAAATAAAAAATACTAATATTTTATTGCCTATTGCTAGAGCTATTGAAGTGCAACGGTAGAGATGCAAAAGGCGATTACTGTTCATTAAGAGTAGTTACTATTCACTGGATGGATAACATACTGTATTGCCTGGAGGGTTCCCACGCTGGAACTGCTCTTAGTGAGAGCCTTCCTCTCTGTGAGTGAGAATTTTCTCCTTGTATGTGAGAGCAGCCAAAAACCTTAATTTCCTCCTTTAGCCGCCGACCTTATTTTAGTGTAGAGTCTGTGGCAGCCTCTCCATTTTGGTTCTTTGGTGGTTGTCCCAGTTTCTTCCTTGTTTTTCTTGACTTTCCACCCCTACTTGCCACTGAGTTTTCCAGCCTTCGAATCGGATTTCTTTTCCCCTTCAACCAATCATCATGTCCCCACCCACCCACCCACCCACCCATCTGCATGTCCCCCATTCATACCTTTATATGCATGTTCTTTATCTTCCATGGATTCCCTCTCCGCTCCGATCTGCAACCATTTTTAGCGTGATTTGTTGCGGCCTTCCATCAAGAAGGTGCGTAGAGTTCCGGTGTTTACATAGGCTCAGGTGGCCACACCACCACCTTTTCCTTGTCTACCTTTTTTGGTAGTGTTGCTTGTAGAAATCCCACAAGCTTCTTTGGTTTCTATCATTTGGTTGTGATCTATGGTATGCTATCTGACAGAGGACGAACTCTGTTTTCTTTCTATCTCTGAGGTGCTATTTGGCTGGGCTCCTGGCAGATGTTGGTTGTGGAGGCTCGTGCTCGTTGTTTTGTTGCGGCGTTTTTGACGGCAGCACATGGAGGAAGTTGTTAGGGTTTATGTGCTTCTGTTTTGGGCTCAAAACTACATTTTAGGCTCAAAACTGCATTTTGGGCTATTAAGTTACAACATAGGTCTTTCTTTTGCTTATGTGGTTTATGTATTTGGGCCTCTGTGCTATAATTATGTTGTGTTTTAGTAATAAAGTAACCCGTTTTCCCCAAAAAAAAAAAAAAAAAAAAAAAGTAAGAGGAGGTGGCAATTTTGTAAATAAACTGAAATTCACGCAAAGCCACTGTTTATCTATACAGTGCAATTTCTCCCCCTCTTCACCTCTCGACGTCATGGCGAAGTAGGGAAATGTGCAATGTGATTTAGCTGGACATACCTCCATCTTCCCTAGTTCATGTTCTTTGTAATGATGGACTTCCTTGTCTACACTAGGTCTGTATGTGGGTAGTGTGAGGAGTGCCGTTTTAGCATTAGGTGTGGCGTCGAGCTCCATATAGCTCCTTCCACTACTTGTTTCTAGTGCCTTGTCTGGCTGTTTGCCTCTCTGTAGGCCTTCTTGTAGAACTTTGGCATCTCTGCCTAGATTAATCTAATCCTGTGTTACAAAAAAAAAAAAAAAAACAGAAAAAAAGGAAAGAGGCGGTGGCAATTTTGTAAATAAATTGAAATTCACCCACCAAAGTTCTGCAAGTGGCAGTTTTGTAAATAACCTAACAAAGTTGCCAGTGGCAATTTTGTAAATAACCTGACAAAGTTTCCGATGGCAATTTTGAACTTTTGTAAATAACCTGAAATTCATCCTCCAAAGTTGCCAGTGGCATAACCTGACAAAGTTTTCGATGGCAATTTTGCAATTTTGTAAGTAACCTAAAATTCATCCTCCAAAGTAGCCAGTGGCATAATCAGACAAAGTTTTCGGTGGCAATTTTGTAAATAACCTGATATTCATCCTCCAAAGTTGCCAGTGGCATAACCTGACAAAGTTTTCGGTGGCAATTTTGTAAATAACCTGATATTCATCCTCCAAAGTTGCCAGTGGCATAACCTGACAAAGTTTTCGGTGGCAATTTTGTAAATAACCTGAAATTCATCATCCAAAGTTGCCAGTGACAAAAACCAGACAAAGTTGTGGTGGCAGGTTTGTAAATAACATGAAATTCATCCTCCAAAGTTGCCAGTGACAAAAACCAAACAAAGTTGTGGTGGCAATTTTGTAAATAACATGAAATTCATCCTCCAAAGTTGCCAGTGACAAAAACCAATGAAATTCATCCTCCAAAGTTGCGACAAAGTTGTGGTGGCAATTTTGTAAATAACATGAAATTCATCCTCCAAAGTTGCTAGTGACAAAAAGCAGACAAAGTTATGGTGGCAAGTTTGTAAATAACATGAAATTCATCCTCCAAAGTTGCTAGTGACAAAAAGCAGACAAAGTTATGGTGGCAAGTTTGTAAATAACATGAAATTCATCCTCCAAAGTTGCCAGTGACAAAAAGCAGACAAAGTTTTGGTGGCAAGTTTGTAAATAACATGAAATTCATCCTCTAAAGTAGTTGCCAGTGACAAAAAGCAGACAAAGTTTTGGTGGCAAGTTTGTAAATAACATGAAATTCATCCTCTAAAGTTGCCAGGGACAAAAACTAGACAAAGTTATGGTGGCAATTTTGTAAATAACATAAAATTCATCCTCCAAAGTTGCCAGTGACAAAAACCAATGAAATTCATCCTCCAAAGTTGCGACAAAGTTGTGGTGGCAATTTTGTAAATAACATGAAATTCATCCTCCAAAGTTGCCAGTGACAAAAACCAATGAAATTCATCCTCCAAAGTTGCGACAAAGTTGTGGTGGCAATTTTGTAAATAACATGAAATTCATCCTCCATAGTTGACAGTGACAAAAACCAGACAAAGTTGTGGTGGCAATTTTGTAAATAACATGAAATTCATCCTCCAAAGTTGCCGGTGACAAAAACCAATGAAATTCATCCTCCAAAGTCGCCACAAAGTTGTGCACATGAAATTCATCCTCCAAAGTTACCAGTGGCAATTTTGTAAATAACCCGATAAAGTTGCCACATCCACCAAAGTTCTGCAAGCGGCAATTTTATAAATAAACTGAAATTCAAAATTTCATCATTTCCTTCCCTATATAAACCCAATCACCCCCACCTCAAAATCACAACATTCTCCAAGCCATCAGCTATAGTCCACAAAAGATGTCGAGCGCCGATCCCAAACACAGAGACCTCGTGGAGTCCCCACTCGCTGGCGACGACGATGACATCCGATCTCAGACCTATCGTCCGGTTGCCATCATGCACAGAGATCTGTAAGTTAATTGCTCTTGCTCCAATTGTTTTTCGTCTTTTCTTGTTTTATATGATTAACTTGACTAACTCTCTCTCTCTCTGATGTGTTGCGTCATTAGGAAAGCTCAAGGTAGGAGGGCCTATGTGACCATGTTGGCTGGAGACTATGACGAGGCTTTGATCGGTGCGGTTGGGTTGGTCAAGGGCTTGAAAAAAGTGACGAGCCAATACCCGCTGGTTGTGGCTGTCTTGCCGGATGTGTCTGAAAAAGATCGCAAGCTTCTGGCCTCCCATGGCTGCATAGTGAAAGAGATTGAGCCTGTGATCATGGCCTCATATGTCACAGATTACTCCAAGCTTCGCATTTGGGAGGTAAAGGTTTATGTATTTATTTATTTCATTAATATTTTATTAATTGTTAGTAGATAGATTTTGCATGTGATTTGAGTCCTACGTTACCTTTTGATTGAAACTTTCAGCTTGAGGAGTATGACAAAATGATCTACTTGGACGTTTTCGTCCAAGTCTTTGAGAACATTGACCACATGTTTGATTACCCTGACTCCTACTTCTATGCGACGCTGGACTGCTTCTGCGAGTCTTGGAGCCATAGCCCACAGCACAAGATTGGGTACTGCCAGCAGTGGCCAAACATGGACCAGATGGACCCCACATTGGGCCCCAAGCCTCCTCTTTACTTCAATGCTGACATGTTTGTGTTTGAGCCCAGCTGGGTGACCTACCGTGACCTCGTCAAGACCCTGCAGACTTCTCGTACTACCGCTTTTGCAGAGCAGGTAATTTTATCTCTCTCGCCATATTTTTTTATTATCCCTACGACATAGAAGGACAATTTAAACCCGGATCCCCTCCTGAACATAGGATGGGGATCTTCCTGATCGGACCTTCTGGGTCCTTGAAATTTGATCAAACGTTTACAATAATTATAACTTTTAATGTACCTCTGCTTGTAGCCGTTAGATCAAATTTAAAAAACTCAGATGGTCTGGTTAGGAGAATTCCCACCCTATCCTCAGGAGGGGATCCAGTTCCAATTTAAAGGAACCTCGACACTTGATAGTACGTGAAAAATGAGAACTTTTATTGAATCATTGTTTGACAGTACGTGAAAAATGAGAACTTTTATTGAATCATTGTTTGTTGTTTGTATTTATTTGCTTGCTCAATCGGGTTATAAAATCTGACACTGCAGTTTTGTGCTTGTTTTTCTGCAGGATCTTCTGAACGTGTTTTTCAAGGACAAGTTGGTGGCCCTGGCTCCACATTACAACCTTTTGCTGCCCATGCTCTGGCGTCACCCAGAGGCCGTTGAGCTTGACAGGGTCAAAGTTGTTAACTATTGTGCTAATGTGAGTTCTCGTTACCATCCTTAATGAGTTTTGTAATATTGATGCACGTCCGTTCTTTTTAATCAACTAAGTTGAGAGTGTGACATTTATATTTTTGGTTCAGGGGTCTAAGCCATGGACTTACACTGGGAAGGAAGAGAACATGGAGAGGGAAGATGTTAAGATGCTGGTGAACAAATGGGAGGAAATATACAGTGATGACTCTTTGGACTACAAGGAGACTCTGACTTCAGCTGAGCTTGAGAAGGGCACAGACCAAGTTAACGTGAATCCATCCGAAGCGGCGTTTTCCGAGACTGGCGCTGTCGAATTCATCTCCGGCCCATCTGCTGCTTGATCATTAGGGCCTCATGGGAGGCACTGTTGTAAAATATATGTTTGAAGTGTGAAGACGTTCTGGTTTTCCGTTTGATTTCAATAATTAAGATTGCTTTAGTTTCATCAAACCAGTGGACAGACGGTTTGTTGGCAGCTTGTATTCACTACAAAGCTTATGAGAAATAATCGCGGTTTCACGGTTCTTTTTTCGTCACGATTATGATTATCATATATCAATGGCAATTATTTCATCTTGTGTTCTAGTTTGATCAAAACCGCTGGCCTGCAGACAGTAACGACAGTGTGTGCGTGTGTTTTTTTTCTTTCAGTGCATGTCTTTCCCCTTATGCTGCGGAAATCAGTACGTAGTGATGTAGATATTGAAACCAAAAGATATGGTTGTCGTGCTCAGGTTGTCCAGCGGTTCGAAAAACTGTTTTCTCATAGCATAAGGTGGCTGCAGTGCTTGCTGCGGAATCTCCAATGGGAATATTCCATACTCCTGATACGGTGTGGCAAACCCCACCGTCATTGCAGTGTTATGGAACTCTTTTAACTAGCGGATGGTATGAAAAGTAAAGGGAATTGAATCAGCTAGTGTTCCCTCCGATCTGATTCTTTTTTTTTTTTTTTTTTTTTTTTTTTCAGGAAACTTTTATTTTTCCCCTTTTTTAGGCGTAAGTAAATGCAGAAAAATGTTAAGCAACAAAATGATTTTCATACGCATATTTTAGTAAATGTAAACAAATTTAATCTTTTCAAAAAGACATCTTAATCAAAATGATTCTTGAAATTGATATAACTCTTCCTTGATATTTGTAATCAAAAGAAGTGATCCTAGAGTTTGTTCAGTATCAATTATTTTGGTCATTCCATTTAAAATCTTTGTTAAATAAAAACAAAAATGACAAAAATATTCTTAATTTAGTAAATAATGGATCAAAATGATTTAACAAAACTCAAGGGTATTTTTGTCATTATACTTTATTTAGGAGAGATTTTTATAGGATGACTAAAATGATAAATGGTAGACAAGTTCAACGACCAATTTTTATCAATTTTAAATCTCAAATAACAAAGTGATGAGTCATACCAACAAACCCATTTTGACCAAAACTAAAAACTTTCTAAAACTTTTTTTTTTTTTTTTTAAATATCTCTAGAGAACTATTGGTTGTTTTTTTTTTTTTTTTGAACAAAGAGAACTATTGTGTTTTTTTTTTTTTGAGTACAAAGATATATGTTACATTAGGAGGGAAGGGGAGTTCGGTTAAATCATACAATAGACAATCTAATTTGATATCGAATTCACTATACACGAGATTTAAACCTAAAAATTCTTACTTACAAATAAAGAAGAATACCGAGTACCACCAGATCGTAGTACTGAACAACAGAACAATTGTTTTTTTAAATTAAAAAAAAAATGTATGGTAGGGAATTTAAAATTATTTTGGGTTTAAGAATTTGGGCCTTGGTCGTCTATGTTTTGAATGGCGTATTACTCACGCTCCTACTACTATAAAAGCCCCCATAACCCTCAACCCTGATCCCCTTCCCTAATCTCTCTCACTCCCATATCTACTACTCCTCCTACTTCATACTTTTCTCTCTCTACAAGATGTCGAGCGCCGATCCAGGGCACAGAGACGACGAGGAGGCACCACTCGCCGGCGATGACGAGGACACCGGAGCTCAGGTCGCTCCGATCGTTCGGCTGGAGGAGGTCGCCGTCACCACCGGTGAGGAAGAGGAAGACGCCATCCTCGATCTGTAAGTCTCTTCCCCCGATTCATTTCTCGTCGAATACTCAGGTTTTTCGCTTTTTACTCTGATCTGGAAAAACGTAGCTAGGGTTTTGTTCTGATTCGATTCGATTAGCGCACTGAACGTTTTAAATTCTTATTAATCTGTCTGCTGTGTTTGTGTAAATAGGAAGGCGAAGCTTTACCGATTTGATAAAGACGGTAATCAATGGAAGGAGCGAGGTGCCGGCACTGTCAAGTTTCTCAAGCACAAGAAGACTGGAAAAGTCCGCCTTGTCATGCGGCAGTCCAAAACCCTAAAGATCTGCGCCAATCATCTTGGTTAGTCTCTCATAGTCTAGTATTCCATTGTAATTGTACAGAACCGATTTTGCTGTGCTCTGTTATTATTTTGGGTTTAGGGTTTTGAATATTTTTGCTTGTGCTCTGTTATGTTGTTAACTGCAGTTCTACCGAAGATGACAGTCCAGGAGCACGCAGGGAATGAGAAGTCCTGTGTTTGGCACGCAACCGATTTTGCTGATGGGGAATTGAAGGAGGAGCTTTTCTGCATTAGATTTGCTTCAATTGAAAGTGAGTTAATTTGTTTGATCTACTTTATAAGTTTATCTGATCGTAATCTTTATTTTTGGTTTTGCTTGATATTAGATGGTAGTATACTTGGTACTATCTCTTACTTTCGTATATGTATGTAATCTGTAGCTATTTTGAACTCATGAAATATCCGAATTTAATAATTTTTCGTTTCTTCTAATTACCTTTGTCCGAGTTCAATAAGATATTGTTTTTTAATGTTTAGAGTTGAATGTTTGATAGTGGCTTTGAAGAGGGATGCTATTGATATCACAATTTGATTTGAAATTGTGTGTGATGAGTGGTCTGACTAGATTCAGTCATAATAAATACGTGTATATCTGTGTTATGTATTATTTGATGATGTAAATTTGAGTTAATTTATTAATGTATTTGGTATGACTTGAGAGTGTACCAAGTGATGCTCTCCAGTAAGTAGCTAATACATTGCTGGCAAAAAAAAAGTTAACTAATACAAAACCCACATTTAAACATTGAAATTACTAACTTTGAAAAGATGTACTTGTTGGACATGTGTATATGTGGGACACCATGACTTGCTCTCTTTTTATTGGATGTTAAGAGTTTAGGTCTAACCCTTTTGTATGGATGTTGTTTTTTGTTTCTTCTCGCATGTGAGTAATTTGCTGATACTTGAATGAAAACATCTCTTTTACCGATTGTGTTGGTGTTAATCATATATTTAAAGTGGGTTTTCTTCCTTAATTTTCTTTTGTAAAGCTATGATCACCTCACCGCAATGAGGAATTGTACATTCTAACTAAGCTTAAAACTTACGGGGATGTGTTCCAATTAGGCTTTAAAGCACACATTTTTACCGTTTGGAAACTTTACCTGCATGTTGGAACGTGTAAGAATTTATACCTTTTGGCTTCCTTGCACTAATGTTGCTTGCAAATTGAAGAGGTTATGAACTTTAGAGCTTTTGAAGTCAGTGTTGGACCAAAATATGTTTTACTGAATATCTCTCAGTAGTGCACGTAGTCGTGGTGAATTAGGTTCCCTTACATACTATGGAACGTGGGAATATGAATATTCGGGAATAACAGAGCAAACACAATAGATTTGAGTTCTTCGTTGATTAGAGAGAGTTATGGTCTTTGATTTGACTTGAGTTTATATTAGGAAAAATGGGCATCAATTCTTCAAAGGCTTCTGTGTAGTGGTGCTGCCTTTATAAAGTATAGGGTAATCAGTTTCTGAGACTTCAAGGTCCTAGGTGTTTCTCTTTATGAGTAAATAAATCTTAGCTTTCAGGAGTGTTGTCAAGATATACAGGAAACCATAAATTAGCAGATATGTTGCCTACGGATCTTGATTTAAATTGTAACTCAAGTTGTATTATTTCTCTTAAGTGTGTATAGAACCATAGATCTAGAGCATTATTTTTCATAAGCATATAATAAGGAGGTGACATCCTCTGCCATGCTTTCTCTGACATGCATGTGTATTGATTTGAATGAATAATTTTTCTGTAGCATTATTTCTGGGAGTAGATTCTTCCTACCATCTCAATTATTTGGTAGTGCGTTACTGATATTATACAATTCAGTATGAGCTTTGGGAGATGTCTACCTTCTGAAAGGATCCAATGTAAACTTTTCCTATAGCCATGATGCATTTGCAGTGGTTCTTTCTCTGCAGCATCATCCATTCAGTTGCATTTTCCGCATTTTCATCTCTCATCAAGCGTTAAATGTGTTTATAGCAGATCTTGGTACAAGGTCCCAACCATCATCACGCAAGTAGCTTATCGATGTTTGATTGTTTTTTTCTTTATCAGATAACAAATTGTTCATGGAGAAGTTTCAAGAAGTTGCTGAATCCCAGAGTCCAGAAGAAGAAAGCAAAGAAGCCACTGAAGCTGCTGGGCTTCTCGATAAATTGAGTGTTGGGGAGAAGTCTCAGGCAGAGGCACCTGCTGCAGCTAAGAAGAGCGATGCAGTAAAAGAAGAATCACCTGCTGAGGAGAAGGCAGAAGAAAAGGCACCTGCTGCCAAGGAAGAGAAGAAAGACGATCAAGAGTGAAGAGTGACGGTATTTTTCTATGGGTCTATAGTTTTGTCCAATTGGTGTCGGCGACGTCGTCGTCGAAAGTCGGGTTAGACTTTCGGGTCATGTTTGAAGGTTGAAGAGTGGTGTGTTACTCTCAGTATGGTTTTGTTGTCACGGAGTTTCCCATCCTATTTGATTACTTGGGAGTAAGTTCCAGGTCAGTGAAAATTACTTGATATAAACCGAGGACGTTTTGTTTGGATATAATTTCTTGATTTGTTTTTAGGGTCTTGAATTTTATTTGTGGGCAAATGTGGTGTACCGAAACATGGCTTCCCTGTTTATGAAACAATTTGGCTGTTATAAAACATCCGATCCATTACTGCATCACGAATACTTAAAGAGTTGCCTCCCTGTTACAAAATACCCTTGACGCAGGGGAACCCCTATGAATTTAGGATGCGTTTACTAATCCATAATCTTTGTCTACAACCCCTTTATTTCCCCTTTCTTTCCCCAGTACGCAGTATCCACACCCCACCATCCAATCTCAAGAGGAACCACGAAGCCACGACACACCCTATCAACAAAAACAAAACACAAAATTGCAATTTCCTTGAGGAGTTGGTCGTTCCTTGTTCCAGATCATGTTCGTCCTTGTTCGAAATCGCAGAGTTCATCGTTCAGTGCTATTGCATCGTTTCAGATTGCGAAGGCGGGGTGGTCTGTGCTGTGAGAGAAACAAATACAGAGGGGAGTGATAGATGAAGGTAGGGAGTTTTTTTATTCTCTTGTTGTGTTCCTCCCGCAGGCTTGGCTGCCATCTTGACGAAGATGACGGGAGAATTTTTTTTAATTTTAATTTTGACATTAGAAAGATTATATTGACCGATTTTCAATTTCAAAGATCATCTTGATGGAATGAATTAATTTCATAAACAATTTATAATAACACAAAAATTAATATTAAATTATAAAATGACAAAGAATGATTGAAAAGTTCTAATTTTAAAAAGGAAAAATTTGAAATTGATCCAATTTTTATTGACTTTTGATTTTTGAAATAGGTTTAATTTTTAGTTAGTTTGGACCCATATCAAAAACCTCTTTTGAAATAGATCCAATTTTATAGATTATCTTTTGAAATAAGTTCAATTTTTAATGATTTTTTATTTTTAAAATAAGTTTAATTTTTAGTTACTTTGATCCATATCAAAAAACCCTTTTTAAAAAATCCCCTAAACATTTATCTTCTCTTTTATTATCTCACAATTTCACATGTTCTGATTTAACGTCGTCATGTGAGTCACTCTCCCAGAAAAGGGAGCGCCTCGTTTTTCAGGAGAAGCACCAGCTGGAAACCATTAAGCAACGCCTCGATGTTTGTGTAAATTAACAAATTTAATGGCCGTACGATTTGCATCCACTTTGAATCAACGGCCACGATGTTGTAGGCTACCAATAAAAAGATCCAGATCTGGATCCATGGGACAACATTTGAACCAAAAGACTAATTACAGACCAATCACAAGTTCTTTTATGGTCAACTGACCAATCACAAGTTCTTTACGAATTGGGATGCATCAATAATTACAATCTCAAAAGCCTTTTCTTCTTCATTGAGCTACTAGCAAACTAAGCAACCAAAGAGAAAAATGGCTGCCGCTTTGATTGGAGAGGCTTTTATCTCCGCTTCCATCCAGGTGCTGTGTGACAGAATTGCTTCAGCCGACTTCGGTGACTTGTTCCGGCAGAAGAAGCTGGATGAACCACTCCTCATGAAACTGAAGACGACGCTGCTCACCCTTTATGCAGTGCTCAACGATGCGGAAGAGAAGCAAATTTCAAACCCTGCTGTGAGAGACTGGCTTGACGAGCTCAAACATGCTGTCTTCGACGCGGAGGACCTGCTGGATGAGATCGACACTGAAGCTTTGCGATGCAAGGTGGAAGGTGAAGGTCAAACCGAGAAATTAACCAAAAAGGTGTTGGACTTCTTCTCTCCTTCTCGTAGTAATTTTTATCGAAGCATGAATGTTGAGATACAAGGGTTATTACAAAGGCTGGAGGGCTTTGTGCAACAGAAAGTTGCCCTTGGTCTTACAGAAGTTGTTGGGAGGAAGGTTTCACAAAGAACTCCAACAACTTCCTTGATTCATGAACCTTTTGTATATGGAAGAGACGAAGATAAAGAAAATTTATCAAAAGTCTTGTTCTCTGATGATGTATCTATCCTCACCATTGTTGGTATGGGCGGGGTTGGCAAGACGACCCTTGCTCGAGCCCTTTACAACCATGATAAGGTGAACAAGCACTTTACCCGTAGATCTTGGGCATGTGTTTCAGAAGATTATGATGCTATTAGGGTGACTAAAACTCTTCTCGAGTCGGTCACATCAAAACCTTGTAACATGACAGATTTGAATTTGCTTCAAGTTGAACTTCGAGAACGACTGAGGGGAGAGAAATTCTTATTTGTGTTGGATGACCTTTGGAATGACAGCTATTCTGAATTGCAGCGCCTGCAAGCTCCTTTTACTTCCGGGGCAAGGGGAAGTAAAGTCATCGTGACAACACGAAGCGGAAAGGTCGCATCTCACATGAATAATGTTCTCATTCAACACTTGAAGCCTTTGTCGCACGAAGATTGTTGGATGTTACTTGCAAACCATGCATTTGGAAACAAAAACCACAACGCACATCCAACTTTGGAAGAAATTGGCAAGAAAATTGCACGCAAGTGCAATGGGTTGCCTTTAGCAGCAGAAACACTCGGGGGTCTATTACGTTGCCAGAGAGACTTCAAGGAATGGAACATGTTATTAAATAGTAGTCTTTGGGAGCTACCTTGTGATGAAAGTGGTATCCTTCCAGCCCTACGGTTGAGTTATCATTATCTTCCTGCTCAGTTGAAACGATGCTTTGTGTATTGTTCACTATTTCCAAAAGACTATCAGTTCAAGAAGGAAGATATGGTTCTACTTTGGATGGCAGAAGGTTTCATTCCGCAAGGTTTCAATGGGACAAGAATGGAAGACACGGCTAGAAGTTACTTTGACGAGCTAGTATCACGATCACTACTTCAAAAATCAGGGGAGGATGGTTTTACAATGCATGATCTTCTTAACGACTTGGGTCGGTTCATGGCTAGGGGATTTTTTCTCAGGTTGGAAGAGAGGGAATCACAAGAAGTTAAAAGACTTCGTCATTTGTCATATGCTAGGGGAGAATTTGATGCTGCTAAAAAATTTGAGCCATTAAATGGGGCTAAGTGTCTGCGGACCTTCCTACCTATCTCAATATATGTCGGGTTCTTCCACATAAGTAAAAAGTTTCTACATGATTTGTTGCCATCCCTGAAACGTTTACGGGTTTTATCATTGTCCCGTTATCAATATCTTGCTGAAGTACCTGATTCTGTGGGCAATCTCATTCACCTGCGCTACCTGGATCTCTCCCGGACGGCAATTGTAAGCTTACCTGGTGCAGTTTGCACTCTCTACAATTTGCAGACGTTACTGCTGTCAGATTGTCGTAATCTCATTGAACTGCCAGCAGACATGAGAAAATTGAAAAATTTACGGACGTTAACGTTGGCAGGTTGCTATTGCCTTACTAAATTACCAGCAGATATGAGGGAATTGAGTAGTTTGCACTACCTCGATGTCAGTGGAACAAAGATAGAAGGGATGCCAGTGGAAATTGGAAGACTAAAGAGTTTGAGAACATTAACTGACTTTGTTGTGGGGAAATATACCGGATCTAGCATTGGAGAATTAAGGGAGTTGCAGCATCTTCAAGGAAGACTTTGTATTTCAAATCTGCAAAATGTAGTTGATGTTGTGGATGCTTTGGAAGCCAATTTGAAGAATAAGAAAGAACTCAATGACTTAGAGTTGGCATGGGGTGATGAGGAAGCCGATGATTCCCAAAAGGAGAGAGATGTGCTTGACAAGCTCCAACCTTCTGCAAATTTGGAGAAACTGACTATCAGATTCTATGGAGGAACCAGCTTCCCAAACTGGTTAGGAAGCTCTAATTCCTTCTCGAACATACAGTTCATGTGGATCAGTGATTGTAAGTATTGTTTGTCCTTGCCAAGTTTTGGGCAGCTGCCCACTCTTCAAGAGCTACGTATCAGAAGGATGAAATTTGTTAGGACGGTTGGTGTTGAATTCTATGGTGATCTTAATGGAGCTTCTGTAATTCAGCCCTTTCGGTCTCTGAAGACGCTGGAGTTTGAGGAGATGCCAGAGTGGGAAGAGTGGGAGAATTGTCGACCGAGTCCAAGTGGAGCTTCTGTACTTCAGCCCTTTCCTTGTCTCCAGAAGATGATAATAATCGATTGTCCGAAGCTGAGAGGATACTTGCCCAATCGTCTTCCATGCTTGAAAACACTTAACGTGTTTGGATGTGGATATCTACGTCTGCATGATGAATGGGCCAGTAGTAGTAGTGGTCTTAACATGGACTACTTACAGAATTCATTGGAAATAGGTATTGGAGGATGCCCAGGTCTGTTACCATTAATAGAGAGAGTAGAGAAGAAGTTCTTGTCCACACTTTTAATTTCTAAATTTGATGCAATACAGTGCCTGCCCAAAATGAAATATCTTCGAACGTTGGTATTCGAGAATTGCCCAACCGTGTCGTCATTAGAGTTCTTATCTCATGAGATGATGGCCGAATTGACATCACTTGAGCATTTGGAGATAATCAAGAGTTTTCATTCAGTGAGGTCCTTCCCGTTGGGCGTTTTCCCCAAACTTTCAACTCTTGTAATCAATGGTTGTGAGAATCTGGAATCCTTTTCTATTGAAGGAGTTGATCAGAACCTAAGCCACCTCAACTCCCTGCGAATCCACCGCTGTCCAAATCTGGCGTCTTTCCCGGACGGAGGACTGCCCACTCCCAACTTGAGACACTTGCAAGTCATTGGCTGCAAGAATTTGAAGTCGTTCCCCGAACGAATTGGCACCCTCACCGCCCTTGAAGCATTGTATTTATACAGTCTTCCAAATCTGGTATCATTTGCCCAAGGGGGTTTGCCTCCCAACCTGCGATATTTTGTTGTTAGAGGTTGCGACAAAGTGAAGCCTTCAGTGGAGTGGGGATTACAAGGACTTGTCTCCCTTAAACAATTTGAAATTGTTGGCGAGATCTGGGCGCCGTTGCTCAAGGAACAGCTCCTGCTCCCTACTACTCTTAACTGTCTCGGCATCTTTGGACTATCAAATCTGAAATCGGTGGTGGACGTAAAAGCACTTCGACACCTCGCTTCTCTTCAATATCTATCTATTTGTAATTGCCCAAGTCTGGAATTCCTGCCACGAGAGGGACTTCAACACCTCACTTCTCTTCAATATCTAACCATTGGTGATTGCCCAAGTCTGGAATTCCTGCCACGAGAGGGACTTCAACACCTCACTTCTCTTCAAAAGCTAGAAATTTCTGGGTGTCCAAAACTCCAATTCCTGCCAGAAAACGGTTTGCCGCCCTCTCTTTCTTTCCTGGAGATCTACAATTGTTCCACCCTGGAGAAAAGGTACGAGGATAAGAAAGGAGAAGATTGGGCCAAGATATCTCACATTCCTTGCATACGGATAAACGGCGAAGTGATCATATGAGCTCTGTCTCTCTCATACAAAGTTGTGGCATTTCACTCTCAGGTATTTTGCATCTAATTAACTTGAATAGTTTGAAAAATAAAAGACATAACAGAAATAAGAATCATAGCATATTGATCAAATATTTCTTTGCAGGAAGGAAGACACATTATCGCTACATCTTTAACATTTTCGGATGGTATGAAGAGGATCAATCCAGCATAGTAAGCATCAAAAGTGCAACATGTATAGGTGCTCTTTCATAACCGAATAATGTATTAACATTTCAGAAATTACAAAATTTTGCAATTTGTTTCTCATCTCTCCCATTTTCTTTGTCAAGTATTGTTTGCTCTTGTTTAATCTCTAGCCTTATCCCTGGCGTCACTTATAGAATATATACTAGTTCGAAAACTCACAATTTTTTGTCCAAGAACTTTTGGAATATGTTTATTCCTGGACTTTAGGGAAAAATGGAGCTGTTATATGATAACGTTTCTGCATCCGCATTCTGGTTTCGGATTTCATTCATTTCTTATTGAAAGCATGCATGTTTCGTATATCAAAAATAATAAAAACCATCAATACTGCTTATTTTGGTCTGCAGAAGCCTACGCAAACTTGCATCCACACTTTCCTCCTCCATTGGCTTAACGTGGACTACTTACAGAATTCATTGGAAATAGTTATTGGAGGATGCCCAGGTCTGTTACCATTAATAGAGAGAGTAGTGAAGAAGTTCTTGTCCACACTTTACATTTCTAATTTTGATGCAATACAGTGCCTGCCCAAAATGAAATATCTTCGAAGATTGGAGTTCTGGGATTGCGACAAATTGAAGCCTTCAGTGGAGTGGGGATTACAAGGACTTGTCTCCCTTGAAGAATTTGCAATTGCTGGCGAGATCTAAGCACCGTTGCTCAAGGAACAGATGCTCCCTGCTACTCTTAAACATCTCCGCATCGCTGGACATTCAAGTCTGAAATCGGTGGACGTAAAAGGACTTTGACACCTCGCTTCTCTTCACCGGCTAACTATTGCAGATTGCCCAAGTCTGGAATTCCTGCCACGAGAGGGAATTCAACACCTCATTTCTCTTCAATATCTAATTATTTGTAATTGCCCAAGTCTGGAATTCCTTCCAGCAGAGGGACTTCTCTTCAAGAGCTACGAATTTCTGGGTGTCCAAAACTCCAATTCATGCCAGAAAACGGTTTGCTGCCATCTCTTTCTTACCTGGAGATCTACTCTTGTTCCACCCTAGAGAAAAGGTATGAGAATAAGACGGGAGAAGATTGGGCCAAGATATCTCAGGTATTTTGCATCTAATTACCTTCAATAGTTTGAAAAATGAAGGACATAATAGAAATAAGAATCATAGCATATTGATCAATTTTTTCTTTGCAGCAAAGAAGACACATTATCCCCACATCTTCAACATTTTCGGATGGTATGAAGAGGATCAATCCAGCATATATAGTAAGCATCAAAAGTGCAACATGTATAGGTACTCTTTCATAACCGAATAATGTGTTAACGTTTCAGAAATACAAATTTTGCAATTTGTTTCTCATCTCTGCATTTTCTTTCTCATCTCTTACAAATTTTGCAATTATCAATTTGTTTCTCACTTATAGAATATATAGTACTTCGAAAACTCACAATTTTTTGACCAAGAACTTTTGGAATATGTTTTATTCCTGGGCTTCAGGGAAAAATGGTGTCGTTATTTGTTAACGTCGCTGCATCCGCATTCCGGTTTCGGACTTCATTGATTTCTTATTGAAAGCATGAATGTTTCTTATATCAAAAATAATAAAAACCATCAATACCGCTTATTTTGGTCTGCAGAAGCCTACTTGCGACATAGGCGGCACAAACTTGCATCCACACTTTCCTCCTTCTCCATTGGCAGGCTGTCTCGTTTTCTTTATTCAGATACCAGCTTGAAGCTTGCGTTGATACTTTATGCCCTTGTGGTTCCGATCATATAATCGCAGCTGACAAATGGAAAGATGTGTGTAGTTAAATCTTTCGAGGTGTGTTTTCTGATGTTTCTTTTCGTTTCATTCTTTTTATTTATGCCCAACATAAACTTCTTGATGAGAGACAAAGAGTGAGTGGGGAGGGAGGGGCAGAGAAAAAGAAGAAATGTTTTTGAAAGTTATGAGAATCAAAGTTGCAGACTCAGTAGCTCATGTGTATTATTGATGCATTATTCAACTGTTCTGTATTCTTTTTACCATTTATCGGTTGCGTGAATCAGCATCAGTTATCAAGAATTTTGTAAAATCAATCCTAAGCATCTGTTGATACAGTGTGCCAGGACACACTCATTTATGGCCTTTGTGGATGCAGCAGCGAGCAAACTGTGGTGTGGAACTGTAAAGTAGAATTACCCAAGGGAACATATGCTAGCTTGCATCAATTACTGAACCTGTCTGGCATGAGTTAACAGCCGTGGCATGCTTTTCTAGTTTTCTTCCGATGTCCTAGTGATCTTCACGCTGGTGCAACAGATATATCATGTAGGTAACCCTTGGACGATGTTTTTTGTTTCTTTTCATCGTTCTGATTTCGTTTGAATATGGTGGATTTAATGTTGGTGCGGATGAGTTTCTTTACAAACACAAATGTGTAATTCACCTATATACGTGCTGCACTGACTTATTTGGTTTGAATATGGTGGCGTCATTGCTGCAGAGTCCTTATTGTGGAACTTAAAGAGGCAATTGTCTGAGGCAACAGATGTTAGCTCACATCAATTTCCTAAGCATTTTTGGCATGAAGATGATGCACCTCTAAAGGAAGATGATGGAACCCCCGGATGATATATTTCTTTGTCATACGGGCGTGGTTTGAATAATCGAAATTCGCCACGTATTGAGGATGAAAGAGTTCATTGTATTGGGGTACGCGTGGCAGCCGATAACTGGCCATTCTTGTATTTACGTCACAGGATGTAGTAACTAATGGTTTGATCCCTATTTGAAGTTTGGTCTAAAATTTGGGTGCTTATTTTTTATGCAGGCGGTTGCAAAAACACGCTCTTAACCAACTCACAAGCTTCTTGCAACTAGGAATAAATCTTAATATAAACTAATGGAGTTAGGTATTTATTTTTTAGTTTAACCACGGTAATGATTTTTATACGCTAATTTTCATTTCATGGCTCCTGCTCACCATCTTAATTTTGGCTCTTGGTAATGAAAAGTGTAAACGTTGAAAAAATGTGTGCATAACCTTTTCATGCCTATTTATTTCTATCATTCTACACTAAATTCAATTAAAATACGAGGAAGGGAAGTCAAAATCGGATGCAAAAGAGAGAAGCATAGCTAACTTAGCTAAACTCGTGTCAACTGCACATTTCTATTTGGCTTCTTTGGTGAGCAGAACATGAAATAATTTATCATTGTTATTGGATTTTGCTCTACATGGTCACCATGATGAACCACATTATTTCTTTAATACACCATCCAATAATATATGACAAAATTATATATATGTTCTCATTCCCTTCTAAATTTCAATTCCTAAGCCTAATATGTAAACAAGAAAGTAAAAAAGCCGATGCAGAAAGAAAGGAAGCAACAGAAAGAGGACTGAATTGATAGCTATATACCTTTCATGCTCAAGCTGGTTGAGAACTTGAGAAATCCCATATTAATTACGGCGGAATTTACTACACATGAATTTTTATCTCTTCATAATATCTTCCTTCTTGACAGTCACAGTGAAATCCCACAGATCTCCATATTTCTCATTGAAATCCCATATATCCATGGTGTTGTAGTCCGCTATCAGCTTGTCACGAGCTCCCCTCTCCATGTTGTATATCTGGGGTTCAAAGTTGTGGGGTTTGTCCGGCTTATCCATCTCAATGATGCAAAACACAATTGTAAACAGACCGGCGCCAATGTACAAGTACTCCCCCTGGAAAACAATGCATTTGGGATATGATTTCCTATGCGACGATGAACAAGACCATCATGTTAACGAATGCAAAACAATTGGCATTACCGGAGCGTTGAAATACATTCCGGCAGCAATTGCAGGGAGAAAAAGCCACGATATAAGACCTGCCGAAACAACCAAAACAGATAATGTTCGTTTGCTGTAATGTAGGTTAGTGAATGATCAAAGTTGTCTGGTAAGCATTCGCATGTACCCTGAAAACCTGTAGGGGTTCCAACCGCTTCAATGTCTTCTGCTATTGAACCCCAAAAGCTTCCTGGATAAGAGAGTTTGCAGAAACAAATCACGGTTCTGGGCACGAATAATTTAATAACATAAAATGTTAGACTACCCGCCACTAAGTGCGCTAACTCATAGAAACAGGGTACCCTTCTTCTCTTCGCCTTCGTGGTAAGTGTGGTGGTCATCATACTCCCCGAACTTAAAATCATCCTGCAAAATTAACCATACTTAATTAATCACTAATCATGATACATTCATATGATCACATGAACTTGTACAGTCAGTGAGCGTTTATAGTTTATACCATGCTGATACTGTTAGTCTCCCAACGATCATGGGGGTCTTCGCGGAGATCGGGCTCAATCTCCGCGAACCCAGCTGCACTCAGCCTGGTACTCAACCTTGTCTTCCCCAAGCTTCTGTACAATTCGGAGGTCCTATGTGTCTGAGTACTCCGAGAAACCATCGCCCTAGATTCCGACAGCTTCGAGCTCAGTTTGGGAACTGCGTAAGGAGAGACAGCCGAGAGTGAAGAGCACACCGCCATTTCTGGTTTGGATTATCTTCGATTTTGTGGCCGTCGTGCAACGCTCAAATAAGCGCTTCTTCTCTCAACGGTAAGGCATGATATAAGTCACTGCCGGTGTCCTTGAATCTTGAGAACGACTAATTGAAATTCGCCACGTATTGAGGATGGAAGAGTTCATTGTATTGTGGCACGCGTGGCAACCGATAACTGGCCATTCCAGTATTTACGTCACAGGATGTAGTAACTAAAAGTTTGATCCCTATTTAGAGATTGGTCTAAAATTTGGAATTTTTTTTTAGATAACTTTAATGAAAAGCTCCGGTACTATTTATTTTAACAAAAAAAAAAATCACATTTTTACACTAAAATATAAATTTTATACTACTTTATCCTTTATTTTGTCATTCTCCTTAAAACTCAAAAGTTTCAAGTATTTTTCATTAATTTCCTTGTAAGTAAGATGTCTAATGTTCGAACCTTATAAATGGTGAATTCGCAATTAATTTATATAAAAGAAATACATTGTTAAAATGAATGAAACCACTCATTAATATTTATAATTCTTTAAATATAATTTTGGGTGGTGCTATCCACACCCCTATTTTTACTGTCCACATACTCTCTCAATTTCTAGCTGTCTGATCGAATTAATTGAAGAAAATTAATGATTAACAAGAGAGTGTGGGGCCACTTAATACTACGGTCTAGTGGTATTCATTTTCACTTGTAAGTGAAAAGTCTTAGGTTTGATTCTTACCAAATGTGAAGTTGCATCACATGATTATGACAAACACATTGTAAGACTTACCTCACTCCTCTATCCTTAGTGTAGATACCATTGTTTGTTAAAAAAAAAAAATAATAATAAAAAAAAAAAGGTGTGTAGAGGGTAAAAATACCATGAATAGCAATATCCTAAATTATCCAAGTACTTTTGAATATAAATCTACCGAACAACCGAGTCTGTATTATTAATCATATTCAGTCTCTTATATGAGCTGCCAAACAATTTCATAGTGAAATTATTTCAAGCGTATTACGATATACGAATTGAATCCCTATAATAAGCATCATATCATTTTGAAACCTTGGAATGCTTAATATTTTCATTAGTAACGACGTTCTTTAATCGGATTTTATTGTTTTATGTGGAATTTGATTGATTGTTATAAGCAAATAGCTTAGTTGTATTCTCATGAAACTCATATCATTCTTAACACATAACATTAGACATGGTCTTATTTGAGATTTGACAATATAGTGGTGCATGGATCAAGCATTCAGATTTGGATCACCCTTTGTTACTCAGACTCAGAATGTTCTCTTCGTCACTACAAAAATCTTCTCTTACTTATCTGGTAACCAAGGAATTCATGCTTACTCACATTTGACTTTGATACCAAACGTTGAGATTAAATGGACGTGTTTTTATTGTTTTAATCTCAATTCTTGGTATCAAATCTAAAGGTGAGTGACCATCAATCCTTCGTCATCAGGTGACCAAAAGAACGAGACTCTATTCAAACTTTGATCTGTTGCTAAAAGAGCATTATACAAGTGGCCAGCTATAGTTAACTTCTTACTAAAATGCGTACCTTACGGCATACTCAACCCACAAACTTAGGACGTCTTCCAGCGTCGGAAAGAGACATATTACTACAACAGTTAGACGGAACTGTAAATTTCGAACATAAGGACAATATCAAGGTATAATTAACATGGCTAATAATGCTTATTACTGTTAATCCAGATTTTCTTTATTGGACAAATTTCCATTTATTATTGTGGTTTCTGTATCAATGGTACGGTCTTAACAACAAAAGAGAGGCTAATACTGCAGAAGAAAGAAGCTCAAACAGTCTCTTCACCGATTTGCTGGTTTAATGCCGGTTCTATGGTCAAGCTCGGAGAACACTTTCACTGTCAAAACATGAGTACTTCCATTTAGCATGGGATTCAAACTTTCACGAGCAAAATTTGGGCCGTTGTTTCAACTTGATTGGTTCTCCAGAATGATAGGTTGTTCTCCTTCAAGTTCGGATATAACCATCAATGAATCTGTCAACTCAAGGGAGAGGGGTTCAGACTTGGGAACTGGATTAATAACCTGCAACATGGCATAAGATATGAATGAGAAGTCTGAAGCAATTTAAGAGCCGAATCCAAATCAAGACGTTTTTACGTTCTTGTTGTTTTTCACATAACCTATTGCCACTTCTTTCCGCAGTTTTGCTCTTTCAGAAAGCTAAGAGAATGAAGGGTTTTCTCCTTCTTTAATGTAGAGGCCGATATCCTGTCCTAAAAAAAGCAGGCATAGTTAAATACGCGGTTTAATGAAACCTGCATTCATTGGGGACGGAAAATTTAACATGATTTTAGCAAACTTCATAACAAAGTTCAGTACGAAGACTAGATTAGTGAGATACCTCAACAACTGTGCGGACAGATTCGAAGTTGGGAATAGGCTGAAGAGCCAGAACAGAAGAAAAAAAGCATCAGTGTCAACTTCATACCTAAACAGATGAGGATGTGAAGTCAAAACACATTTGAGAGATGAGTAAATTTCTAATATACTAGGAAATTCCAAAGAAACTTCGTTGAAAACCTTGTATACTCTAATATAATTTCTCACATAGAAGTAAAAGTAGATCAAGTTCTCAACGGTCTCCCTTCCTTGGCAGTATAATTATTGCATGTGCCTTGTTGGCAGCGGCTCTTTCAAATGATTTTGTTAAATTAAGGCTGCAACTGTAAGTGTAGAGCCCCAAAGTAAGAATCAGAAGCACAAAAAGTCTCAATTTTATTATCAAATCAAATTACCCATTACATCATTTCTTACTGATAATTTTTTATTTTCTTGCACCAAGGCCTTAAAAAATCAGACGCAGATGTGTTAGATGATTTCTTATAGTCCTACCTCTTTGTAAGGATATCAATATGTATAAGATCTTTGTCTAAATTGTCTGAGAGCTTGTCCATCTGCTTTCTTGGGAGATTGGACGTAAGAAGAATTCTCTACCTCCTGTGCACATATAAGCGAACAACAACACAATTCAGTAATTTTACTACACAATCCTGATATGAAAACCTCCATTCGAGTATAAGAAATAGATTACCTAGCTGTAGCAGTACGTAAGCGGACAGCAAGTTCATGATACTGGTTTAGTTGCTTTAGTATAAAGGAAAGATGACTGTTCACTCACAAATAATGATACGATCAGTCTCCAGAACTTGCATTTGTGCGCCTTCTTTTAGTCTGTACATATTGTTCCGAGCAAATGATGGCCATAAGGATGCCGTTTACATATAAGTTAGATGTACGATAATGTTCCATGATCCAAGAACTTACCCTGAACTGTTCGTTCATTGTGCTCAACAAGCGAGAGTAAAATAATTTGCCCCATATTGCAAGAACAAAACCAATAACACGTCCAATGCGTCTTCTTTGCTGCAGTGTACATTTTACAAAGCATGTTATTTACAATCATCCAAGAAAACAGAGAATTAGTGAAAACTTTTAGAATGAACCAAATGATAAAATTAGGAAGCGAAATCACACTTTTAAATGTGTTGATGATGAACACAGACATGCCCAAACCTCCCAGAAGCAGTCCTCCAAAGACTCATTACTACCCCTGTATAATTTGAAATGCATCCGGATTGTAAACAAACATGAGTAATTAATTCATTTGATAAAAATATTATTAAAAGACTGCTTGACCGTTAGAATATCAAATATTTGTCAGCCCACATCGTAACAACTTAAATTTTTCGGAATAGTGTGGTAACAACAAACTTTATCATGGTATCAAAGCAGGAAATCCTGGTCAAATCCTGCAAGTGTAACCAATATAAGTTGAATTCCAGATGTTGGGCTTTAATAGTGAAGAGACGCCTGCATTTGACGGGGAGTGTTAGAATACAAAATAATTGTTGGTCTAAGATGCTGAGACCCTTGTGAAGAAGACGGCAAGAAAATGATGAAACCATATTGTTTCAGAAATTCATTTGTGTTAGACAACTATGGACCCCAAATGCTTAAGCTGCTAGGGAATTGGTCAGCAATGTATATCAATCTAACACTGTCCCTCACACAAACGCGTTCTTTCTTTGTATGTTAAAATCAAACAGAAAGAAAAATATAGATGAAACCCCACCCTGCACCAAAGAAGTGGGGAATGGATTGAGGGTTCCGCATCCAGGACCCCCTGCTAAGCTGCTACCACCAAAGCTCTGATATGGTGATACCATATTAGAAAACTTCAGCTGTTATAAATGGGCCAATGATTGTATCAATCTGATAGTCTAGACACCAGGAAAAAAAAACGCTATTTAATGAAATACAATAAAGCAACATGAAGCAGAATATGCCAGAGAAAGTAATTCGAACTGCTCTTAGAAAGGATTATAGGTTACCTATACTTGTAGAATAGGAAACCACCAATGACAACAAATGAGAAGCATGCTACCAGGAGCACCAGAAAGAACCTAAAAAACATTTACAAAAGAACTTAACTAAATGAGAACATAGACCAAACAAATTATTACAAGCATGAAATGATAGATATAGAAACCATGCAAAGCTCCATCTGATATCTTCACTTATGCGGCAACATTCTTTTCAAGTTGGATGTTAAATAGATACAGTAACAGTGCAAAGCTCCATCTAATGTCTCGAAATGAAGAAACAGACACATCCAACTGAAGAGGCACAGGTTTATTCAATGAATTAGAAATACAGGAAAAGGGCAAGGTGGCAGCCCCGAAAGTTTGAATGATAGAGGGAAGTTTTGCTTGGACGATCTTAATGAAAGTATGAAAAACATTTGATTGTCCTAGCCTAATTGAGAAATATAAGGACAGCAATCCCATCATGACTTTAGCTACGAGAACCTGCATATACAGAAAATTCTGTCAAGAAATTTACTAAATACTAGAAGTGCCATGACATGAGTCAAATGCAAGATCTGAAGTTGTCATGGATACAAATACTTGATAAGAGGTGAAACCACTAAATAGAGGAACATCGAAGGGGTTTAAGCTGTTATCTGATTTAATCAATTCTAATTCAAGATATGTTCTTTTTCAAATTTAAAAAAATAAATTACAATCTCTTATGCAGATTCATCCATCTAATGCTCTTGTTAGAAATTAAACAGATAAATAAATAAATTTCCATCTAATGCTCACCTGAGAAATATTAATTTGGTCTGTATAAAAGAGTTGGTCATTCAAATCATCTGCAACATTTATATACACAGTGGAATCTAGCTTATTTTCTGCCCTTTGAGAACTGGCCTCACATTTCGCTGTAAAAAGAATAAACGTAAGTGAAACATGAAAGAATATAAGTTACCAATACCTTGCTTTCACAAATGATAAAGCATACATACAATATTCTCACCTCTGTTGTGTACTATGAAACTACTTGCATGTAAAGACAAAGATTTGATCCACCAAAATTGGCATGGCATTAATTTCCTGGTAAGTATCATCAACGTTAGCATCATATGGCTCGTCTGCACTAAAATTCAGAATAACTGTGCTTCAACACTTGCCCCATGTATGTATCATACAGTACATTGCACAAATACAGACATCAGCAAATGTACTACAAATAACAATTTCCCTCAGTTACAGAGTATGGTATTATCACAATATGCTTCAGATAGAAGTCGGAAGCTTTTCATACAAAATATTATATGCTGCGTTCAAAACTTAAATGTTTATAATCCTGTATCATGGTCCCGTACCTGCCTAACAGTTTATAAGGATTATGAAACGGAGCTCAGCCAGGAGAACTTATGTATAGGGCATCAGACATCAACTAATTTTCATGAGTAAATTCCTACTCTACAGGAAGAACGCATACTTTTAAACAAGCAACGCATGCGAAAGCCATTTATTACTACTTTAAGTAGACCATTTCATTGAAGATACGAATAACAGTACAATTTGAGCCAAAGTATATAGAATCTCAGAAATTCAGTATGCCAGTCTGAAGAGGAAAGGCGAATCAAACCCAGAAAAATTCCTCACGAAAAGTACTCATCTTGATTACTCCCTTTCCCCTAGCACCGTACTTCCTCTCCATACGCGGCCCCTTTGTCTACCAACAAGTTCACACTTCCATCAAAGAATTGGCACTACCCAATTAGTTAAAAACCTGAAATCTCTCGGTTCACATTACAATCAACAGTTCACAATTTCAAGCACCAGCCAGTTCACAAATATCTAAGAAACACACGAAGATTAACCCAAAAACAAAGCTTCAAAAGTTACCACCAACCAAATGCCCCAAATTAGTTTGCTTTCATGACCAGGAGTGTAAACCTTGGACTAAATTTGAAGACCAAAGAATCTAACATTCGAATTCAGAGACGAAAATGCAAGGACGACTTCTACAATGAAGCCAGATTATCGTTGACAGAGGGCATAATATAACATTACTAGTCCATTACCAATCAATAAAATAAAGAGAGTTTTACCGAAACACACCGGTCCTGCACATTTTTAATAAAAAAAACTATATTTTTATGTATAATACTATTCATTAAACCTTTATTTGTCATTTTTCCTTAAAGTTAAAGAATTTTTTCAGACCTTTCGTTAGTTTTTCTAAAATTAAATCCCATGCGAAGAAAACCCATATGAATGCCAATGCCAATGCCATACAAACAACCAAAAAAAATAAAAAAAATCACTTTTGGTAATTGAAAAGATGAAGAAATGAAATTCTGAATACCTTTTTGGGGAAGAAAAACGGTGGGAGATCGGAACCGAGGAGGCAAAACGCAGAGCGGCAATCTGTATAGCTGACTACTCAAAAGAACCATGTTTGTTACAGTCAGCCAGAGAAGTTTCGAGGCTTCAGAGAAAAGAAAGAAGGAAACTGGGGCCGATGAGAGAAACAGCAGAAACTTTAAGTGGAATTTTGGGGGGAAAAAAAAAAAAGGAAACAGAAAAGTGGGGAAATCATGAAAATTTAGGATTTTTCGGGAAATCCAACGTGGGCAACCCTCCCCGAAAAGTCATTTCCTTTCCTTTGCATGCTGCCAATGCAATGCTTGCAACTACAGTGGATAGTCGCTGTCCAACCTTTTGTCGTTGATTGTTCACTGTTCATTGTTCATCAACAAGATCACCAAAAGTCTAATATTTGATGGATAAAATAGTAAAGTAAATTTAAGCAATGGTTATTCAATTTTAATTAAATTAGAACAATAATCTCTTAACTAAAAGTTCATTATCATTAGTTCATCAACTTATCGAAATGGGTAGCTATGATCATTTTCATTAATTTCGTTAAAATTTTGTCAAAATAAATTATGTTGAAATGACCATTGCAACAATTGAGGTCCCTCAACTCATCAAAACATGTAGCTATAGTCATTTTCATCAGAATTTTGTCAAAATGAGTTATGTTGGAAAAACAATTGCTACAATTGGGTTAAAATTGATGATCAATTGATTCAATTGGGTTAAAGTTGAGGGATAATTTCTCTAGTTGGATTAAAGTTGATGGATCAATAGTAATGAATTTTTAATTGAAGAATCATATATGTACGTTTTGATGAGTTGAAACATCAATAGTAATGAATTTTTATTTGAAGAATCATTGATCTAATTAAATTAAAAATAAAAAATCATTGCTAAAATTTACTTAAACAGAAAAGAGAAACGTAAGTAAATGTTGTCTTTAACCTGATCAAACCTATTAAAATAACATGAAAAATGATTCCATCAACTGACTGGACCCAGCACTACTCTCCGACAAACAACCGACCTAAATCGAATGACTAAAAACCAAATTGTAAGGCTGCACGTTTGGAAGTTTCTGCACATGGTTCACTTTGTTATCTTTCACCCAATACTTCATTTAACTTTTGATTTACTGTGTTGATATTTTAAATTACTCTAATTTACTACAAGAGAATCAAATTTAATGAGATAGTGTAAGCCAACTAATTTAACTCACGCTTCTATTTTATTTGACTTCTTTGACACCTAGGAACGCAATTTTTTACTCCATTCTTTATCCTTTTGGGATATGCATGATAATCCATTTTACACACACACATATATTGTCACATCTCGGCCTGGGGCAGATCACTTTAGGGTCTGCTCCATCACCGTAACATGATATTGTCCGCTTTGGGCTTAGCATTTCCTCACGGTTTTATTTTTGGGAACTTACGAGCAACTTCCTAGGGGGTCACCCATCATGGGATTGCTTGCGCGCTCTACTCACTTAACTTTGGAGTTCCAATGGAATCCGAAACCAGTGAGCTCCCAAAAGACCTCGTACTAGGTAGGAATGACAATATACATATAAGGATCACTCATCTGGACGATGTGGAATGTTACATATATATAATCTAGAAAGCTCATTACCATTTGCCAAAAACTTTGATCTAAATTTTAGAAACACATCATCTATGGCAACGTAAACGCGTCATAGACTAACTGATTCGTTTCCTCCCCGTAATCAGAATTTAATTTCATGTTTTGATTCCTATTATAGTTACGTAAACATGCTTTAGATTTGTTTCCTTTGAACGGAAGAAAAAAAAGAGTGCGAAAATCGCATGCTCTTATGATGACATTTAATTCTTTCTTTTAGTCTTGTTTGGGTTTCACATCGGACGAGCTATTGCTCAGCCTGTTGCTGAACGGAATTCTTCCGCTAAAATTTATCCCCAAGGTCATCAACAACTATCAACTCCTTCCATTATTTTCTTTCTCTTTCTCCTCCTTCCTCATATCGTAACCGCCTCTCTTTCCCTTTTGGTGCCATCGGTGGCGTCGAACATGACTCCGCACTTCTCCGTCAACACCAATTCACACCCGCCTCTCTTTCCCGATTGATTGGACCCAAGTTCGCATACGGAAACAAAAAAGAGATAAAGGAGAGCATTAATTGGATTGTTGGAGCTTCAACTGTGTTTGCCGAAAAAAAAAAAAAGGGTGTCGTGGCTTGTCAGGGAGCGTGAAAGCCTCCCTTTGTGTTTTCCCAGTGGGGTTGGCTAGAGCATATACGCATGAGTATTTATCATTAATAACCAAAATTTAATATTCAAATTCATAAATGTCACTTTTTATATAAAAAAAATTCAAATATATCAGAAAACTCATATGAATAGACCTAAATATCCTCAAAATTCAAAACCATTTGCATAGAAGTGCTTCACGAGAATTCTTAGGACCTCTGAGGAAAACCCCGTTCTGACCCAATGGTGCTCTCAAAGCAAGCTGATCAAATGTCAAACACTCTCCTACTACCGCAATCTCAATGAACCTCAATGTTGTAACCTTCAATTGCATAACTTAATAAACTCTAATGTCATCGGTAATAGTCCCCACAACCATAACAATCTTGTTGTCCTTTCCCTGCATATACTTAATCAACCTCGAGAGAGAAAGGGTGCCTTGTTGACAAACGCTTAAGAATGACTGCATTCAACTTGCTTCTAGTCCTTCGGACAAGAAATCGGTACAGCTTGACAAGAAGCTTGAGATAGATATCATCGGACTTGGGTGTAGTGCACTTCGTCTTCTTGCTTTTACCTTATGCCACGAGATCGATCTCCATTGTTGCTGCTGGTGTTGAAGTTCGGTTGCTTAGGACACCGCTTCGAAAATGTTCGGCCTTTATCTGGCCAATTCATTGTTCAAATATAGGATCCCATACTGCCATATGGTTGAGCCACGATGAAGACAGTAGGAGAAAAAGAGTGATTCCCCCCACAATCTTGTACCCATGAGAAAGGCTTTTAATGGTACCTTCATTGTTGGCAGCAATTTTTGCTGTTGGCGGTTACGGCAAGGAAGTTGGGAACGATGATGTGGCTGAGGGTTGTGTAGATCTTATTGCTTATGGTCCTTGGTTCTTGGCTAACCCAGACTTTTTTACTTTATGTTTATTTTGTTTTAATTCTAAGGGTATTTAAGTCTATTTAAGTGGATTTTTTGTCATTTTTGAAAGATTTTATAAAAAAAATTGACATTTATGAAATTAGGTGTTAAATTTTGACTATTATCGATAAAAACAGTATACAAATTCTAATTGTTTTGAATTTCTTTCTATTTATTTCAAGGCACATTTGGAATTTTATTAAATGAGTTTTGAAGCCGGGGTAAAGACGAGACAAATGGCTTCAACTAAAATTTCTCATGTCTTAATTACATTATATTTTATGAGCTATCATATCTAATTCAATACTAATCACCAAACGATGGTATATGCAAGGCATCGTGGTTCTTTTATTTTCTTTTAAATTTTAGTATTATTAGGGGGAAAATGAGAGTTCAAAATTATTTCAATAATTTAAAGGATGCGAAGTTTCAAACCTGAAAGACATGGATAGAAAATCCACATCTTATCCACTAAAACATGAGTACAAAAATATCAATTTAGTTATGCCGGATATATGCACGTGGGGCTTGATAGTGAATGATGATGACTATTAGAATCCATTGAATTGAGACACATAGAGTAATTATACGGGGAGTATGAGGGTATTATTGTAAGATCAACATCATCTTCCTCTCGTGTGCTTGTCCTTTGAAAGAGGAAGACGGGACGAGTCGGGAGAAGCCAATTGACCTACCAATCTCCAAAGGCCAAGCATGGCAATGGCATATTTCAATCCAAATCACAATTGCGGGGAGGGGACACACATTGTATGACAAATCTATAAATACTTGACGTTGAAAGCATACCAAACATATGCGTGCTTGTACCTTTCTCTCTTTCATTGTTACTCTTCTTTTACCGACTATATTAATTCTTGACGACTCTCGTCTCATTAAGGGGACGTTACGTGCATCATGGATACTTAATTACATGAAAATTTTAGTTTGACAAACACTGAACACACCCCTATACATATAGAATCATCACAAATACGAAGCCTGATCCTGGAATTTTGGGAGCCATGAGCGAAGCTCCAAGCAACTGTCAAGTGTAGTGCGGCGATTAGACCCTTCTCCTACCTAGTGGTTTTGGGTTTGAAACTGCCTGCCTTTCCAAATTTGGCGTTCTGTGCTATAATACTACTTGCATATTTTCAAAATTGACAATGATACGTACACATGTCAAATTGTAATTTATCTAAAACAAGAATTGCTCTTGATACATAATGATTAATGAGCAAATTATTTTCCCCTCTCGTTCTCATGCAATGTATGTACTAACAATGATTAAGACAATGTACGGTTGGAACTGAATAATGGTGAGAGGAACAAACAAAGAAGATATGGTTGTTGTGGAGTCAAGGGCATGCAGACGATGACCATATACGGTTCTTAATCATTCATATTTTTAGTCCAAAAGAGCTTTAACTATCATTTCTTCCCATCATGTAATGTGACATCGTACGGCTAGAACCCATTTCTTTTGCCATTACTTTGGACCAGAAGATATATGAACAAAGCCATCGGATTTGGTAGTTAAGGTAAAGATGATATCTCGCTTCAAACTTATGCATCTTACACCAAATGATAGGACAATTATGTTAATTTGGAGTTGATCATCTTCCTAGATTAGTCAACATTGGGTTTAACTTGAGAGAGAGAGAGAGAGAGAGAGAGCATCATATCTCCTTTTTCATTCTATTTTGGATAAGTAACATTATGTTCTAGCATCTTATGCTATTAGAAGATAATGTACTTCAATAATGGATACAACTTCCAACTAGAGATAGACTTATGAATGGGATATATATTCCATGCGTCTATTTTGATTATCACGTTACTTATTACATGAAGAGAGAGACAAACACAAAGGAATATACAACTCGTTGCATCTACGTTTTAGCCCTGCCAATGTCTCTATTCATAAAAACTGACTACCAATGCACTTGGCAAGTGAGAAGTGAAATACTTTCGCATGAGATTTGAATCTTTTAGAGGGCATGTTGATGTCAATTGAGGAGTATGGGAGGATGCCCAATTTGAACCTAATTTGCTAGCCTTGGTGAGTCAAAACTTAGATTCAATGGGAGGTGCCTAAACTGATAGTTGAAACTTGGTAGTGTAAAGAATTTATTTAAGACCTTTTACTTCAAAATATAAAAGTCCAACTATTTTCCTACTTATACCATATTACCGGAATTTTGACAAGGAAAATTGATATGCCTAATTTTGACAATTATGATTCCCACCTAATGATCTTTCATTTTCAGTGATCTGGAAGATGCAAGGAGCTTGTAGCTCACGAGACTCCAAAGATTTATTATTGCACACAAGTAGGGACGGATGGATATTGAAACCAATGGTTCCCAGATCACCGAGTTTGAAAAATATACATGTGAAGATCATTTGAGGATCCTTTGAGTATTTGGTATGGATCCTTTTTGTATGAAAGTGTTTAATGTAATGTCTGCTAGGTATATCTCGATAGTATGTTGATAACACTCGACAAATTCTCTTTATATCACTGATTAGTTTGCTTCGGCATATGTCAATATTTGTTAACATGTGCTCAACATGATTTAACTAATAAAAATAAGTCCATCAAGTGTTCAACGAAATGTGTTATTAAATAAACTAATTTTTTTTTTGTACACTTTACGCTCTATTTCTTTATAAAAAAATTATATTTAATATTAGAATCACCCAATATTCGAATTCTAAATCCGTTACCGCACCCGAAATGTTGTGATGGATTGTTCTATCTTCAAGATCGACTCTCATGCGGACAACAATAATTTGAAGTCACATACTTTTCATGGACTAACAAATATATTTTAAGTAGGCTAATCGACTTTCTACCTAATTAAACTGTACACACCATGAGATCATGATGGCTATTTGTCAGTCAAATCCAGGGTGACTGAAATTGACTACTCTCACTCGCATAATTGTAAGCCTTTATTTTTTTATTTAAAAAAAAACGAAATTTTCTTTAGTCGGTAGAAGAGATAAGTTTAACCTTATAATGAACTAATCATAATATGATTTAAATTCGTTTTTAGCAAAAATTAAACTTAAGACCTCTTACTTACATATGAAGATAAATACTTCTAAACCGTAATACTAAATGACGATTGTAAGCAATTAATGGTTCTATAATATGTGTTTTTTTTCTCTTTTAGGAAAAAAATGAGCAGTTGGAGGATTTGCGATAGTATTTCATTTTTTTGAGAGTTAGGAAGAATCAAAGAGTTATTGTGTGATTCACCAAGGTCAAGAATCAAACCAAAAACATGCTGTGTAAAAATTGGCCTAGAATCCGCCCCTAACTACTAAACCACCTATTAGTGGTTGTATAATATGTGTTAAGTTTCACTAACCTAGTCATATTGAAGCTAAAACACATAATTAAATAATTATTTGTATAAACCACAACAAGTAGTCTAATGGTAAGTGCACAGACTATAGCTTCCTAATAAAACAAAGAAAATATGGGAGGTCTCACGTTCATACTCCGAGCTGGTGAATTTACTTGATTGTGGCTACGAGCATAATAAAATTTCTCATAACCTCTTCAAATCCAAAAAAATTGGATAACAGTAACTTGCCACCAGTCTGTTATTCCCCTTTATAAACAAAAAATTAAAATAATGATTTGTATGGAATCCAATATGAATAAACCCATGGATGTGGATTATGTTATCACATTGCTTATTTAAATATTTTGTTTGGGTGTTCGTGGGTTTATATTTTATTTAATCATGTTACGATGTTTTCCGATTTTGACACTTATCATTAAGCTATCCATACAGCTGTGGCGAAAAAATTATAAAATATTCGTTTAGTAGAGTGAGTTGTTTCAAAATATTAGGAAGAAATATAAAGTTATTTATTATTGGATGAAAGGATGTAAATTTGAGTTTTTTTTGTATTGGTTCTAACAATGCGTTGTTTTATGAGATGAATCCTCCGAAACCACATGAATCTTTAGTTAGAATGGAATTCCAACTCGAAAACGGATTCTTTTTGTGAGGATTCTAGAGATCTGTGAATCATATCTGTTTATCGTATATCGTGCAGTTAAAAATCATTTTAGATATTTTTATTTAAAATTAAATACAAGCAGTATCTGACAAAAACTGACTGTAGGATGTACGATGAACATAAATTTACAGATCTCAAAGATCCTCACCATAAGGATCCGGAGAGAATCCTTTTGGATTACAACTCCACCCTTACTATCCAAATAATTAACTCGGCAATCAGTTGTTAAAATCAATAGGCCTTCAAATTGTGCAATTCAATTGAGCTTTTCATGAATTTTAACGGAATTATATACTTTCATGGAGTCTATAAATTGTAATGGATTTGTATAGACTTTTGGAATTATTGACATTCATGGATTTATATAGATTTTAGGGTTCTCTAAAACAAATAATAATCAAAATTGGCCATGAGGAGAAGACAAAAAAAATTGTTGATTACTTGTTGTCTTCTTTGAAGAGAAAAGAGATAAAGATTTGGCCATAGAAGACAGAAAAATGGAAAAAGAAATTTGTAGATTTTTGGGCGTCTTACCCTTACATTTCTGCTTCAAAGAAGAGTTAGTTCATATCCAAGTCTGATCATATTTTGTAGTGGGAAGAATCACGATGAAATATTAGGGTAGAGGCATAGTTTGTGAGGATTTTTTATATTTATATTTTCCACTCTAGAATTCACTAAATTCCTTTGACTCCTAAATTCCTCTAAATTCATTAAATTTTGAATGCAACCAGAATTTGGAACATTTTAAGAAAACTCGAGATTGAATACCACCAAATTTTTACAAATTCTTTGAAAATCAAGAATGAATACCACTAGAATTTGACAGATTCATTTAAAATCTTCATTGCATGCAAACAGATTTATGAACTCTTTTAAAATCCATCAAAATCTCACTCTAATGCATCCTCTTATATTATTTTAGTATGCGAATAAGAAATTTGAACTAAAAATAAGAGGACGGATATTTTTTTTTATTCTAAACTATTGTAATATACAGAGTATGGATTAAGACTTTGGGCAAAGAACACGAGTACGACACTTCATTCAAACGTATACAGATTCAGAGTTGTTTTGGTCAAAAATTTGGAAACGAAGAGAGGTAAAGGACCGTTGAACGCCTTTTGCAAATTCTTTGGAGTTAGGACGCACAACACGACAATTGCGTAGTCCAACTTACTGCCCCTCACTTTCGACATCTCTCTCTCTCTCTCTATCTCTCTCTCTCTCTCTCTGCGTTATATACGCTTTGCCAGCCTTTCTTCCTCTTCAGTCAGTCACTTCTCTTGCACAGTTGCACTGCATCTCCCTCTCCCTCCCTCTCTCTCTCTCTCTCTTTCTCTCTCTCTCTCTCTACAATGAACCCATCTGAAGAACTAATGGAACAGGGAATATCTCCACGGGTATATATATCCTTCATCCTCTCTCACTCTCTTTTGTTCTTCCTAATATTGTTCTTTGATAATTAGTTCTTTGCTTTCATGATGGTGATTTTGGTAAACTTTAAGTGTTTGATATCGACAGACTTATGAATGTCAGCCATTTTTGGAGCTTCTCTTGGACAAATAGTTTTTAGTGAAATTTTTCTGTTCAGAGTTTGTGAGATTTTGCAAATTCTTATGCAAATGTAAAATGTACATCTGGAGCAGCAGCTTCTGTGGAACCAGGACATTTGAGAATGTGAGAAGAGGGGCTTCCAGTTTTGAATTTTTTATTTCTGGGTTTTGGGTAAATTAAATTCCTTTTAATTTGTACAAATTTTGCATCTTTTACTGTTTTCTCAATGGAATTCACATCTTGGCGAAGGGAAGTAGTGTAAATGGTCTTTAAGGATTTACGCTATTCGTCGTTGTTCATAATTTGCGCAGCCAGATAAAAAAATATTGGGGACACGCATAAAACCCCGAAAAAATAAATTTAGTCTTCAAAGTAGCTGCTGAACCATAGGGTCATGAACTTTTATGGGCTCTTTTGTACTAATTGACCTTCTTTGATGTTTCTAAATTGTTGAATTTTTCGAATGTATGTTTATAATGTTGTCTTGAATCGGGTCTTGCAGAGGGTATCCCGTACAACTGTGCTCACATTGG